>NC_087342.1:233272973-233575566 GCF_030014295.1 Loxodonta africana | reverse complement strand
CATGTTTTAGCAGGGCTTCTAGACTCAGAGAGACTAGGAAGAAGATCTGCTGATCTTTTTCTGAAAATGAGCCAGTGAAAACCCTATGGATCACAACAGAATATTGTCTGATAAGATGGCACTGGATCTGGCGATGTTCTATTCTGCTGTACATAGAGTTGCCATGAGTTGGACCTGACTTGATGGCAACTAACAACAACAATATCTCATTGGCACTTATTACATACTAACTACAATGAGTTATAATTCTCATTTTATATCAGGCAAGTAGCTGAATTAAAAAAAAAAAAGTAGAGAAAACAAATAACTGCCTCCTTGCCTATTGCTGAGCCTAGGTGAGAGTGATGTTGTAGGGAGCTAAAGAATCAGAGGGAAGCACTGGTTTCTAGAAACACATCACCTACATAAACTAACACAAATTAAGGTAGAAAATCTGAACAGACCCATAATGAGAAGAGATTGAAAAGGTAAAAAAAAACAAAACAAAAAACTTCCAACAAAAAAAAAGTCCTGGCCCAGATGACTTCACTGGAAAATTCTACCATTCAGAGAAGAGTTCACACAAGTACTACTCAAACTACTTCAGAACATAGAAAAGGAAAGGATACTTCTAAATTCATTCTATGAGAACAGCATAACCCTGATACCAAAACCAGGCAAAGACATCAGAAAAAAAGAAAATTACAGACAATATCTCTCATGAATATAGATGTAAAAATTCTCAACAAAATTCTAGGCAACAGAATTCAGCATCATAAAAAAAAAAAAAAAACACCCCAACCAAGTAGGATTCATACCAGGTATGTAAGGATGGTTCAACATTAGAAAATCAATCAACCTAATCCACCACATAGATAAAGGAATCACAATCATCTCAATGAACACAGAAAACGCATTTGATAAAGTCCAACACCTATTCCTGATAAAAACTCTCAATAAAATAGGAGTAGGAGGGAAATTCCTTAACGTAATAAAGGGCATCTATACAAAACCAACACCCAACATCATTCTCAGTAGAGAGAGGCTGAAAACATTCCCTCTGAGAACCGGAACAAGACAAGGATGCTCTTTATCACTACTTCTACTTAACATTGTGCTGGAAGTCCTAGATAGAGCAATAAGGCAAGAAAAATAAATAAAGGGCATCTGAATTGGTAAGGAAGAAGTAAAACTATCCCTATTTGTGGATGATATGATACTATACATACAGAACCCAAAGGACTCCACAGGAAAACTACTGGAACTAATTGAAAGATGCAAAAGAGTAACAGGATACAAGATCGACATGCAAAAATCAGTTGGATTCCTATACACCAATAAAGAGAACTATGAAAAGAAAATCAGGAAAGCCATACCATTTATAATAGCCCCCCAAAACTAAAATACTTAGGAATAAATCTAACCAGGGAAGTAAAAGACCTATACAAAGAAAACTAGAATACACTACTGCAAGAAACCAAACGAGATCAACATAAATGGAAAAACATACCATGAGCATGGATAGGTAGACTCAACAAAGCAAAAATGTCAATTCTACCCAAAGCAATCTATGAATACAATGCAATCCTGATAGAAATACCAACAGCATTCTTTAACAAGATGGGAAAACTAATCATTAACTTTATATGGAAACAGAAGCGGGCCGAGATAAGTGAAGCATTATTGAAGAAGAAAAGTAGGAGGCCTTGTATTACCTGACCTCGGAACCTACTATACAGCTACAGTAGTCAAAAGAACCTGGTACTGATACAACAACAGACGTACTGACCAACGGAACAGAATCGAAAACCCAGATGTAAATCCATCCATCTATGGTCACCTGATCTTTGACCAAGGCCCAAAGTTCATTAAATGGGGGAAAAGACAGTCTTTTTAACAAACAGTGCTGGCAAAACTGGAAGTCCATCTGTAAAAAAAATGAAACAGGAGCCATACCTCATGCCTTATACAAAAACTAATTCAAAATGTATCAAAGACCTAAATATAAAACCAAAAACTATAAAGATCATAGAAGAAAAAATAAGGTCAGTGCTACAGGCCCTAATACACAGCATAAATAGCATACGAACCATAACTGACAATACAAAATACCAGAAGATAACTGGGATCTTCTAAAAATTACTTATGCTCATCAAAAGATGCCACCAAAAGAGCAAAAAGAGAACCTACAGACTGGGAAAAATTTTTTGGCCATGACATATTCAACAAAGGTCTAATCTCTAAAATCTGTAGAAAAATTCAACATCTCTACAACAAGACGACAAACAATCCAATTAAAAAATGGGCAAAAGATATGAACAGATGCTTCACCAAAGAAGACATTTAAGCAGCTAACAGACACATGGGGAAATGGTCTAGATCACTAGCCATTAAAAAAAAAAACAAAACACAAATCGAAACTACAATGAGATGCCATCTTGCCCTAACATTACTAGTATACACACACACACACACACACACACACAAGAAAAAACAGAAAATAACAAATGTTGGAGAGGCTGTGGGGAGACTGGAACTCTTATGCACTGCTGGTGGAATGCAAAACAGTACAACCATTTTGGAAAATGATATGGCGATTCCTTAAAAAGCTAGAAATAGAAATACCATATGATCCAGCAATCCCACTCCTAGCAATACATCCTAGAAAAATAAGAGCCGTCACGTGAATGGACATATGCACACCCACATTCATTGCAGCATTATTCACAATGGTAGAAAGATGGAAACAACCTAAGGGCCCATCAACAGATGAATGGATAAACAAACTATGGTACTTACACACAATGAAATACTACTCAAAGATAAAGAACAATGATGAATTTGTGAAACATCTCATAACATGGATGAATCTAGAAGGCATCATGCTGAGTGAAATAAGTCCATCACAAAAGGACAACTATTGTATGAGACCACTATTACGAAAACTCATGAAAAGGTTTACACCCAGAAAGAAACAATCTTTGAAAAGGGGAGAGTGTTGACACATTGCATAATGGGCAGCTGACATTAAGAGGAAGGGGAGGAGTGGGAAAGAAAAACACTGAACAGACAATAGACAAATGGTAACTTTGGTGAAGGGTAAGGCAGTACAAAATACCAGGCAAGCTAGCACAACTTGTCCAAGGTAAGGTCATGGAAGCTCCATAGACATATCCAAAGTCCTTGAGAGACCAAATTACTGGGCTGAGGGCTCTGGGGGTCGTGGTCTCGGGGGATATCTAGCTGAATTGGCATGACATAGTTTATAAAGAAAATGTTCTACATCCGACTATGGTAAGTAATGTCTGGGGTCTTAAAAGCTTGTGAACGGCCATCTGAGATACTACACTGGTCCCGTCCCATCTGGAGCAAGGGAGAATGATGAAAACCGAAGACACAAGGGAAAGATTAGTCCAAAGGACTAATGGACCACAAGTACCATGACCTCCACCAGACTGAGTCCAGCACAACAAGATGGTGCTCGGCTACCACCACCAACTGCTGTGACAGGGATCACAACAGCAGGTCTCAGACAGAGCTGGAGAAAAATGTAGAACAAAATTCTAACTCACAAAAAAAGACCAGACTTACTGGTCTGACAGAAACTGGAGTAACCCTGAGAGAATGGCCCTAGGATACCCTTTTAACTCAGTAATGAAGTCACTCCTGGGGTTCACCCTTCAGCCAAAGATTAGACAGGCCCCTAAAACAAACAATAATATACATAGCTCAACCACATACATAAGACTAAATGAGCACACCAGCCCTGGGGCAAGGACGAGAAGGCAGGAGGAGACAGGAGAGGTGGACGAATGGAAGTGCGGATCCCAAGGTAGAGAAAGGGAGAGTGCTGAGATTTTGTGGGGTGGGCAGCCAATGTCACAAAACAATATGTGTATTAATTGTTCACAGAGAAACTAATTTACTCTGTAAACCTTCATCTAAATCACAATAAAAAAGAAGGGAATCATCAGGTGTTGCCGAGGCTCAGGCCTGGCCCTGCAGGATAAATGCTGGGAAGAGGAGGACGGGGCACGTGTTCTGTGTCCCCTGTTGTAGCTGGAATCACTCCTCCAACCTCTTGCACTGCATGGGTTGTCACTTTGGCCTCTGTGTCCAAAGAAACCCTCTCCCCTTTTGCTGACTTTTCAAAGCCATGGCTCTGGGTCGATTCGGACTCAAAGCCACCCAATAGAACTTGGGTGGACCTTACGGCGCCTGCCCCCGGGTAAAGCTCCCAAATTGGATGCTTGCACTGTGGACTCAGGGCTGAGTAAACTGAGGCAAAAGCCCAGGCGAACAAGCACACTTGGTGGGCCATAGTGAAGCTGGCTCCTGCCCTGTTGCTCTGAACAATGGAAAACCCCCGGAAGGTCACTGGAGACCTGAGCCAAGGGCTGAGCTATTTCCTGGCTTTTCGCCACTGTTCCCCTCCTAGGGACCTGCATCTTCTCACTCCCCGTGGCCTCTAAGTAAATCATTCCATTTACTTCCAGGTCCTGGAAGTATTCCATTGAGGGGCATTGTCTCCTTGCATGCTTCCATCAACAAAGCCCAGGTCATCGTTTCTAGCTAGGCAATGGCTTTAACAGAGACCTGTAGCCCAAGGAGCAGCTCTAATAGTGGGCATTTCAGGGATCAAAGTAACCTGGTATAAGAAGAGTTCATGGCCACTCAGATAACATTAGTCTGCAGCTAACTTTTCACCGGTCCTGACGTGTCTGCTTGGGCTGAGTGTGTGGGTGGGTCAGCACAGGGACAGGGAGAGCACTTGTCTTAGTGAACTACCATTGCTCTTCTTCAATCTATGCAGAGTCAATTCCGACTCATTGTGTGACCCTACGGGACAGAGCAGAACTGCCCCGTAGGGTTTCCAAGGAGTGGCTGGTGGATTTGAACTGCCGACCTTTTAGTTAGCAGCCATAGCTCTTAACCACTGTACCACTTTTTGTCTGCTTGCGCAGCCTGCCTGGTTGTGGTTGTTGTTGTTAGGTGCCATCAAGTCATGGCGACCCTATGCACAACAGAATGAAACACTGCCTGGTTCTGCACCATCCTTACAATCGTTGTTATGCTTGAGCTCATTGTTGCAGCCACTGTGTCAATCCACCTCATTGAGGGTCTTCCTCTTTTCCGCTGACCCTGTACTTTCCCAAGCATGATGTCCTTCTCCAGGGACTGATCCCTCCTGACAACATGTCCAAAGTATGTAAGACACAGTCTCGCCATTCTTGCCTCTAAGGAGCATTCTGTGTACTTCTTCCAAGACAGATTTGTTCATTCTTTTCTCAGTCCATGGTATATTCAATATTCTTCGCCAACACCACAATTCAAAGGCATCAATTCTTTGGTCTTTCTTATTCATTGTCCAGCTTTTACATGCATATGATGCGATTGAAAATACTATGGCCTGGGTCAGGCGCACCTTAGTCTTCAAGGTGACATCTTTGTTCTTCAACACTTTGAAGAGGTCCTTTGCAGCAGATTTACCCAATGCAATGCGTCTTTTGATTTCTTGACTGCTGCTTCCATGGCTGTTGATTGTGTATCCAAGTAAAATCAAATTCTTGACAACTTCAATGTCTGCATGCTGAGCTCAGTGGCTGCTTGCTAACTGGTTCCCCAGTTGAGGATGAGAGGGATGTGGCAATCAATCCAATGAGGAAATCAGAAACTAGGTTCTATTTTCAACTCAGAAGTGGTCATCCAACTCCGTGATTTCAAGAAGGTTGATGACGTCTTCTAGGCACTGAGGGTACAGTGGCGAACTGGAGGAGCACCAGGAGCTTAGGTTCTGGAAGGTCAGATGATGTATCAACAAACCAGTAAGAAACAAGGCAACTGTAGAGACGAAGGAATGGAAACAGGGAGATGTGGCAGGGGCCAGGGAGGGGTGTCTCCAAGCAGAGGGGAGGAAGGTGTCCATGAGGAGGTAAATTTCAGCTGATACCTAAATGCTGAGAAGGAGCCACCAGGAAGGACTCCCAGGCAGAAGAGCACATGCAAAGGACCTGAGGCCCAAAGAGCTGTTATCAGAGTGCTGGCATCACCAGATCATCCTGTTTGTTTTCTGCCACATTCACCAGCGCTCTCAGCAGTTGGGATCTACCAGGTGCTCCTTGGAAACCCTATAGGGCAGTTCTACCCTGTCCTATGTGGTCACTATGAGTCGGAATAGACTTGATGGCAACGGGTTATTCCTAATTTTGGTTTCTAAATGTTGTTTATACCTATGGAGTTGAGGTATAACTTCCTTAACTATTTTCCTGTAGGATTCTCTGAATGGCGCAAACAGTTAAGTGTTTGACTACTAACTGTACGGTTGGAGGTTCAAGTCCACTCAGAGGCATCTGGATAAAAAGGCCTGGCGATCAGCTTCCCAAAGGTGAGAACCTGGAAAACCCTACGGAGCAGCTGTACTCTGCACGCATGGGGTTGCCATCAGTAGGAATCTACTCAATGGCAACTGTTTTTTTCTAATTTTTTGGTTTATTCTTTTACGGTTAAGGACATTACCTCCACTTTCAAATTTTCACAGTTTTAGATAATGATGCAATAACCATCTTTAAGCGTGGAGCTTTGTTTCTTCTTTAGTTACATTATTTCCTTCCAACAATTCTCAGAAGTGAGATTACCGTTTTCAAAAAAGATGAACATTTTGTAGTTATTGGTATATTTTTCCATATTGATTTTCAGAAAGGTTATGCCAATTTATAATGTCGACAGTAACATCCGAGCTCACCTGCTATATATCATAGTACCAGCTGTTATAATTAAAATTTTGTTTGCTAATTCAGGGCACATGGAGTATTACTTTAAGGCTGCTTTAGTTAGCATTTTTTTAATTGCTAAGGTGGGTTAACATTTTCCAATGTTTTGTTTTTTCCCGTTTATGAGGATGATTTTTTCACATCTTTAGCCTCTTTATCTATTGTTGTTGTGTGCCATTCAGTCGATTCGGACTCAAAGCCACCCAATAGGACAGAGTAGAACTGCCCCATGGGGTTTACCAGGCTGATATCTTTAAGGGAGCAGGTCTCCAGGTCTTTTCTCCTGGGGAGCGGCTGGTGGGTTTGAACTGCCGACCTTTTGGTTAGCAGCTGAGTGCTTAACCACTGGGCCACCAGGGCTCCTCTTTATCTATTAGGTAGTCTTTTAGATCACCTGGGAACCCAGAGAGTGGACAAGAGACCTCTAGAGTTAGAGTTTTCTGTGCATGAGACACTCTCGCACCTGTTCTTTTTCACTGACTCAGCAAGCGCTGTTTCGGAGAAGAGAAAGCTTGAAGAAGTCGCAAGAACGTTTAGTGGTGCCCAAGCCTGCCCTATGCAGTACCCGGGGACTGGAAAGATGTGAGGAATTATGCTCAGACAGGTGGAGGAAATCACATAACCAATGATCTATTTTGATTAGTTTCATTGATCATTACCTCTAGATGGGGAAACATTTATAGTGCATCAGGTTTCCAGAAAGCCTCTTCATATCCCTCCCTACAGTTGCCCCTCCATTCACCCACCCACCCATCCCAGCTCAGTGACCTACAAGGCTGACCATAGGAAAGACCTCTAGGGTGATTTGGTCCAGCCCTTGCATTCACAGTGCCTCAAATCAAGACTTTGAGGGTCCGCTTCCAATTAGATTATCTACAAACAATGCCATACATAACATCTCTGTGATTGTGATGAGAGTGTGAAAGTGTTCACTTGTTACGTGTAAACATTCATGATGCCCTGCAGCTGGTTTAACCTCGAGTGGGCATCTCCACGTTTTTAAGATATGTAGGGCAGGGCGGGGGTGGGGGGGAGGTGGAGCTCAAAAGATGGAAGTGGCCAGGGACTCTCTTGAACTGTAGGCAGCTAAAAGTGAAGCCTGGGAGGCAGGGAGCTACGAGATGGCTCAGTGGCTTCTGGGAGATCAACTGGGAGGATGTAGACGGAGCAGAGGCTGAGCATTTGCTCTTCTTGAAGGTTAAAAGACTGGTAGCAGTGAAAACTGAAGTCTGCTCTTTATCTTCAGGCTGGGAGAGTGCAGACAGCTGTAACCTGAGCCTCCTTAGGAAGCCATGCCGATGACTTTAACCATGACCTCCGGGTCAGGAGTGCTGCAGCCTGTTTACTGATACCCCCTCTAAGTACCAATAAGCAGAGCTGTGTCAATTTTGTTTTGAGGTCATTTGAGGTCAGGTGATGAATGATAGGGGAAAGGAAGTCTTTACATATTCTTATTTCAGTGTAACAGTGAAAGAAAACTTTGTAGCAGAAAGAAATGCACATGTTACATTGAAAGCCTGTCTTAAAGTAAAAGCAGGCATTACTGGAGGATTTTGAATTTCTCATAGGCACAGAGCCAGACTGCTGAATGATGGAGTCATTCCATTAATTAAGGTGAATATAATTTTCTAGATAGATATTTAAGAACATGTGATTTTTAGCTCTGAATTATTTGGGCGTTTCTCTTCCTTTTTTCACTCCCCTTTATGTAGTTATAGCTTGTTATAAGATATAACATTATAAACTGAGAAAAAGCAAGCTGTTTACAGAAACCAGTGTGAAGCATTTAAAAGTTGAATGGAAAAGCTGCGGACAGGTCTAATTATTGCCTTATCTGAGTGACCAAGGTAAAATAAAATGGACTTAATAAATATCAGAGCCTCACATATTAGCATACTGCTAGATTCATTGCCTAGTATTGAGTCTGCCAGGAAACCGTGTATTAACTGTACTAAACACACGCACACACACAACACAAGAACACTGTATAACCAGGACACCAAACATTCCTGAAATAAAAATCCTGATGGATAAATAAAACTGCTTGCTCTAAACACTAAATTCCTTTAAGTCCTATTGCAAATGTTTTTTGTTTGAAGGAACTAAATGGGATCACTTTTTAGTTTGTTCAACTGTTGTTGTTAGGTGCCATCAAGTCGGTTCCGGGACACAGCAACGCTGTGTACAACAGAATGAAACGTTGCACCATCCTCACTGTCATTGCTAGGCTCGAGCCCACTGGTGCAGCCTCTGTGTCAGTCCGTCTCATTGAGGGTCTCCTTTTTCACCAACCCTCTAAAAACTTAACAGCTATGTGATAGCTAATTAGAATGTTTTGAAAAGTGTGTCTTTCTGTTGTACGTGGGGTTGCTCTGAGTTGGAGCTGGCTTGTGGCACCTAACAACCACCACCGATGCCCATGTTGCAAGGCTGTTGTCAGAACTGAAGGATCTCATACAAAACATCTAGCTCAAAGCCTGGGCGAGCAATGAATGCTAGTTTCAAGGGTCCGTTCACGGAGTGTATGGTGGGCTCAGAAGTACTCCCAATACACCCATTTAGCAGATAAGTACTTGTCAGAGATGAAATTTTACCTCAGGTCTGTCCAAAGCCTAAGCTACTTCCATTACAGCCTGCTTCCTCTCCGAGGGAGCCACGGTCAGTATGGGCAGACCAGTCAGCTCTGAGGCTCTTTACAGTTGCCCCTACAGACGCTTTAGGATAGGGGTACCTCCTAGTCTCTGTCTATGATTTGGTCTCAAATATACTTCAGTCCATGTCATTCTTCTTTCTGTATTTAAGAATAAAAACAAAACAAAACACAGAGAAAACAAAAAATTTGGGGGCAGAACTGGAATGCATTCAAGAAAGTTTTTGTTTTGTTTTTAATGTGCACATGGCCTACAGTAACAACAAAAGCTGACTTTGTCTATAATACACCATATGACGTTACTGATATTAAACCATCATCGACTCATAAAAATGTCAGCTTCACATCAGTTTGTCGTACGGCGGTGGCTTCCTTATTGCGGTGACGCTGGAAGCTACGCCGCTGGCATTTCAGACGCCAGCAGCGTCACCCACAGTGGGCAGGTTTCAGAGGAGCTTCCAGACACAGACAGGCTACGAAAAAGGGCCTGATGGTCTGCTTTTGAAAATTAACCCACCAGATTAGCTGATGGAAACCCACCCGTAACAGGATATTGTCCAATATAGTGCTGGAAGGTGAGTCCCTGAGGTCGGAAGGCACTGTGCATGCAGCGATGGACACAAACACGCCAACCGTCACGAAGGTGGCTGAGGGTGGGGCCGTGTCTTGTTCTGTTGTTTACAAGGCCACCATGCCTCGGAGCTGACTCGATGGCAACTAAATAGCCTACATTTTAATTCTTGCCATGTGCTAAACACGTTTTATACCTTAGTTCATTTAACTTTAAACCCAGCCCACTGCCATCAGGTCTATTCAGACTCACAGTGACCCTATAAGGACAGAGTGGGATTGTCCCATCTGGTTTCCAAGGCTGTAATCTTTATGGGAGCAGGCGCCACATCTTCCTCCCTTGGAGCAGCTGGTGGGTTCCAACCACCAGCCTTTCAGTTAGTAGCTGAGCACTTAACCACTGCGCCACCAGGGCTCCCTCATTTAACTTGAATCCTCATTAGTCCTCACAACAATCTTGTGAGCTTCACCACGTTATTATCACGGTTTTGTGGGTGAGGAACGTGCGCAACAGAAAGTTAAGCCTGACTCCCGAGCACGGACTCTTCGCCGCATGTCTTTATGGATAGTTTTGACTCAGAAATTCAGTTCTGATACGTATGCAAAGAAGACGAAATGAAAAAACAAAAGTTACTTAAAACCATTTCTTCAACAATGGACTTGAGAAAGGTTCTTTCCTTCTAATACTAAAAGATGTATTTTTGCAGCTTTGGAATTATCCATGAAATTAATAATATCCAAATTATAATCTTGACCATGATTGGTAAAATTTAGATGCAGAATAGATGTGGTTGTCAGAAAATTTACCGTAAAAGAAAATGAAAAGTTTATATCTGATCCTTAAAAAACAGATCTTTCCTTTCCCAATTTTTTCCAATGACTCTCCTTTCCTTGAGCTTCCATTTTAATTTGAGAAAAACTGAGACCAACACTGACCACCTGACTTTTGTGGACTTATTTTAATGTGAATTTTATTTTTTGTAATTTTTCCTTACTTCTCCACAAAAATAACTTGTTTACAGCTTCACTAAGTCCAAGATTTTTCTCCCTGTAATATGCTTTTTAAACTGCTTTTTAAAAATATTTCCGTAGGGGATACAAAACAATGTTATGGTGACATAATTTGTATTATTCCCATACAATTTCATATAAACATACACAAAGCAATATTATAGCAGATTAACTTGCCTATATGAGATTAAATCCCCATTAATATATTTTTAATGTTTTATGAAAAATATTTTAATACAAAGAAGTACAATTTCCTCATCTATTTTACCACAATTGTATTTTTTGTTTTAAATCTTTTTCATTAAAATATCTTGTATTTCCTAAGAACAAAAAAAACTTAATTCACTTTTTTTTTTTTTCTGAAAGAAGCAGTTGGGTCATATTCTGTAATTGTTATTGGAGGCATCAGGCCAGACAGTATCTTGGCAAAAATAAAAACTAGGTAGAAATTGGAAAATTGGAAAGTGCTAGAAGATATTGTTACTGGGCTTTGAGAGAATGCAGCAAAATGTGCTTGGCATTGTAATTTTCTTTTCACAATTATCTGTTTTGTTCTTCATGGTATAAAAAACACGGTTTTCTAGATTCTTATTTAATTTTCAAAAGCAAAACTTCTATAAAAAATCTCACGACACTGCACATATGTTATTTATATATCTAGATATAATATACTTTAAGTCCCTGGGTGCAGAGATGGTTAAGGGCTCAGCTACTAGCCAGCTCAAACTCACCCAGAGGTGCCTTGGAAGACAGGCCTGGTGATCTGCTTCCAAAAAGTCACAGCCTTGAAAACCCTGCGGAGTTGTTTTACTCTGCACACACGGGACCGTGAGTCAGAATTGACTCAATGACAACGAACAACAACAACATACGTTAAAATGTAATACTTAGAGTATTTATGTGAACTTTAACAGTCTTGTGAACTGTCCTTATTTATGTTTGTCTTGTTGTTCTATTGTCTTCGTAATTTCCTAATTCTTTGTATGAAAGATATGCATTTTAGTTACGTCTTTTTGATCTCTTGTATGTAGGTATATACACTACCATGTATATAGGTTAGCGGAGCTCTGGTGGTGCAGTGGTTAAGAGTTTGGCTGCTAACCAAAAGGTCAGCAGTTCAAATCCACCAGCTGCTCCTTAGAAACCCAATGGGGCAGTTCTACTCTGTCCTACAGGGTGGCTATGAGTCGGAATCGAGTTGATGGCAACAGATTTGGTTTGGTTTGTTTTTTTAAATAGGCAGTAATGGAGCTTTCCGAAAGTCATATTTTCAGTTTGTGCTGTAACTGTCAACTGTAGATAGGCCTTGACTTATGACATATTTGAGTTACAACGAACCGCATTTAGGATTATCTTTTTTTTTTTTGGAATATCTTATCGTTAGTAATAAGCACTACATACAATGTTGCAGTGCGTAATTTTCTGATGTTATCATTCTCATGCCAACCCCCTAAAGACAAATAAAGACTAAATTTATAGATGCTGATAATAAAAGGCAATTATAATAAAAACTTAAGAAAAAAAAAAGAGGTATACAACTTAAATCAGAACCGACTTATGACAAAGTTGTCATCAGGAGCCCTGTTGCAAGCTGGGACTACCTGTAGATGGCAACCTGGTTGAGAGGGCTGCCTGGGCTTGGCCAGATCATTGCCTTGGGTCACTCAGAGATGAGCATCAAAAGATTAGGTTGTTGTAGTTGGATTATTGGCCCACCAAAAAAAAAAAAAAAAGTTTTTTTTTTTTTTCTGTCTACGGATAGTCTGGAGTTAGGGTGGGGTGGAGTTAGGGTTATTGGACTTTTGACTGTAAGGACTGAGACAATGGCTGGCTTTGGGCCTCTGGATGTTCCAAGCTACAGTGGTAATTTTGGTCCCTACACACTACACTAGCTCACTGTGGTGTGTCTGCATGTGTGTGTGCACACACCTGTGTGTGTACCTGTGCATGTGATGCTGCGGTGACTGGTAGGAAGAATCTAAGGGGCTTCCATCCCTTCACTGGACCTGAAGTCAACAGCTTATTACTGACATTGCTCATGACCAAAGAAACCAAAAAACTCAAGCCCATTGCCTTCGAGTTAATTCTGACTCATAGCAAGTCTGTAGGGCAGTGTAGAGCTGTCCCATAGGGTTTCCAAGGCTGTAAATATTTACTGAAGCAGACTGCCACATCTTTCTCCTGCAGAGCAGAGGGTGGATTCAAATTGTGACCTTTAGGTTGGTAGCTGAGCGCTTTAACCCCTGTGCCACCAAAGTGTCATAAAAATCTCTGAAAGAATGAGATTGTTCATAGGATTTTTTAGAAACTTGATGTTAAAGCTTTCATATTAAGAATAATGGGAAGTCACGGAAAAGCTTCTCTGGTGACTTAAGTAATCCATTGGTATAGTAGGAAGATGTCGAGTATTAGGTTATGTTTAATTTCACATTCAGGATCAATATATAACTGTTTGTATCTTTGAAAAAAAATCTTTTCCAGGGCGTAAGCCTGTATACTCGCTTCAGTGAGTCCTGATCAGAGGGCCATCCCTAGTGAACTCAAAAGGAATGGGGAGAAGTTTTTTTTAAAGGAATTTAACAAAATCGGACTTTGAATTAAACTGGTTTAGATTACTGGATATTATTAAAGAATAGTAAGGTAGACAATTAGCCAGGGCGTAGAAGCTTCTGTGAATTACACACTACTTAAAACAGCATACTGTCCCAACGACAGCTTCCTATGACTATAAAGCTTCCTTAACTATCATTTAATTCTTTTTCTAATGTAATCGTAGTACTTAAAAATTAAAAAAAAAAAAAAAACTATATATAAACAGGAATATTGGGGAAATCAATGAAAAAAATTAAAAGCATATTTAAAAAAGACACTGACCCAAGACTAATATAAGAATATAACTACTCTTTTTTTTTTTTTTTTTTTATAATCTGCGATGTCCATAAGTGTTTTGGCAATATTTAGGGAAAGAAACTGCATGAAGACAGACATCCTTTAGCTAAGTCCTAATACATCTAACCCCAAATCGGGAAAGTCAGTAAATGAAAAGAAACAAACAGAACAACCCCACACGTAAGCAAATAGTCTGGGACAATGAGATGCCTGGGACCCAGGTGAGCCGGTACCGTGTTCGCCAGCCCATTACAGAACACAGCTCTGCACACTTGGGTGAAATATCAGAGCCCAGCGTTCCAAATTTGTCAGCACGGTTTCCAGTGATTCTGTCTGTGTGCCACACTCTAACACGGCAAGAATGTTATTGCTGACCTTGACAGTGTCCTCCCCAACTTTATTGGTCACGGTCTTCTAGTCCGCACTGTAGTAATTCACAGTTAACTGCCCTAATGAAGGAGAGCAGCTGCATAAGTCACCCCTAAAGAACAGATAATCCTAAAATCGTGTGTGCTTCCCTCTAGAATGCAGTTCATGATTTTTGCTGTATTTATACCCACCAAATTGTGGTTATTTTCGGTATAATATAAAGCTAGTTTACAGTCCCTGTACATTCCAGGTAAGTGCTCAGCTGCTAACAAAGATCAGCAGTTCACACCCACCAGCCATGCCACAGGAGAAAGGTGAGGCAGTCTGCTGCCATAAATATTTACAGCCTTGAAGACCCTATGGGGCAGTTCTACTCTGTCCTGTAGGGTTGCTGGGAGGTGGAATCAACTTGATTGCAAAGGGTTTGTTATATTCCAGGAAGGTAATTGAGAAGGTTGTTCACAAATGTTTGGTGGTATTGATGAGCAGTTATTTCATGATAAAATGTTCTCTATGGATTATTTTTCTTAGATAATCGAGAACTAATTTCATGCTTGAATTTCAGGTAAAGTGCTGCATAAAATGAATCAATATTATAAATCTGATGAAGTGGGATTTTTAGCATTACTACTTCCTACTCAAAGCTATGAAAATAGCCAGATACTTTTATATTCATTTTCAATTTCAAATGTAGGATAATGTTAACAGTGTCTATTAGTTATGGAGTGCTTACTGTGTGCCGGGCGTGTTACAGACACTTACACTAGTTCTCTTAGAGACCCTGCATGGTAGTCTTACTGTCTTCATTCTACAGATGAGCAAACCGAGGCTGAGACACTGTAACTCATTAGCCTCAACTTGCCAAGCTGGCAGGTAGCAGGGCCGGGAGTGGCTCAGGTGGGTGAGCTCTGTCGTTACAAGCACTGTCTTTAACGATCTTGGTTACAAAATGCCGCATGCAGGGTCTCGGAATAGAAGGGCACATATTTATCACAGCCAGTTCTAGAATTTGCTACTGAAAGCTTGACACAGTTTTGAAGGTGAATCAGATGACAGCTCCACATCAAACATTATTAAGGCTTGGAATTTCCGATATATAAGAAGAAACTGAAATTAAGAGAGCCTGAGAATCTCAGGAAGAGCTAAGACTAGACATTCTCACAAGCTAAATATTTGTTTGTGAAAAATGAAGTCTAAAAAACGATTCTGATTATTTCAGTAATGTCTAAATTCTGTGGGGAAATGAGAAGAGGACCTGGGGGCCTACATTCTCAAAATCATTCCCTTGACTCTTAAGAAAGCAACAAGCAAAAGAAACAAAGCGCTTTCCTAGGGCGTATTGTGAATATTTTCATAACTGCGCAGATTTTGGCATGGCCTCCAGTTAGCACTCGCCGCACGAAGAGCAAAGTGGGAAACTTGGTCACCATGTTCAATGATTTTTCTACATAAACGAGAGACAATAATTCATACATCCAGCAAAGGAGTGACTCCAAACCCAAACCAAGCCCACTACCATTGAGTAGGGTCTGACTCATAGGGACCCTATAGGATGGAGTAGAACTGCCCCATAGAGCTTCCAAGGAGCGCCTGGGGGATTCAAACTGCTGACCTTTTGGTTAGCAGCTGTAGCACTTAACCACTAGCCACAAAGTTTTCCAAAAGAGTGACTAGGTGACTCCAATTTTCTGGAATTCTTTGACCAAATGCTTCAATTTCAAGTGTCAGAAGAGTACCCAGGTAAGTCATTAGGGTTTGGGGTGTTCATTTTGGGCAGTATTGTAAGAGAAAATTAGAATTTAAAAGGAAGATGTGAGAAATTTAACACTTGGAGGCAGCCCACAGAGCTAGCCCAGCTGTAACTACAAGTCACGTGTGTGCTTTCTCAGGGAGTGGTTGAGCCCACCCCAAACCAGGTGCTGTGCTCCCAGGACAGGGCTGAGCGAGACAACGCAAATGGAACTCCAGAGGCTTGGAGGGGTTCCTGGGACTGCGTGCTGCCCTGGTAGGCCCAACCTCTCAGGCTCCTGGAGCGGGAGACTGGCCACGGGGCTGTTTGTGTGGGGAAGAGTCCCTGTCCCTTTTGTAAGCTGTTGGCAGGTCAAGGTAACTCAGGAGCGCAGAGGGGACCAAGTTTTTAAAATGTTGATGAGACTTTGTGAAATGGAACCAAGAGCACTTGGTCCTTCTTGACCTAAAAGGAAGGCCAGGAGCCAGCATGAACAGTATTTGCCCTGATTTCTCTTCTTAACAAGAACATCAATTACCGCTGAGTCAATTCCGACTCATGGCAACTGACTGTGTCGAAGGAGAACTCTGCTCCTTGAGTTTTTAATGGCTGACTTTTTGGAAGTAGAGCACCAGGCCTTTCTTCCAGCTCACCTCTGGGTGGGTTTGAACCTTCGACCTTTCAGTTAGCAGAAGAGCAAGTTAACCATTTGCATCACCTAGGAACTCTTATTGTTCTCCTTGGGGATCTTAATCTTGTAGCAATGTATCATGCTTCGTATTTCTGAGACATTTGACACTTATATTTTGAAATTTAAGGAGCCCTCATGGCACAATGGTTAAGTGATTGGCTGCTAACCAAAAGTTTGGTGGTTTGAACCACCCAGTGGCTTTGAGGGAGAAAGATTTGCTGATCTGCTACCATAAAGATTGAACAAACACAAACTCACTGCTGTGGAGTCAATTCCGACTCATAGTGACCCTATAGGACAGAGTAGAACTGCCCTATAGGGTTTCCAAACTGTAGATCTTTACAGAAGCAGACTTCTGAGGAGTAGCTGGTGGTTTCAAACCTTAGACCTTTTGGTTAGCAGCCCAGTGCTTAACCACTGTGCCACCAGGGCTCCTTCCCATAAAGATTACAGCCTAGAAAATCCTATGGGGGCAGTTCTACTCTATCATATGAGGTCACTATGAGTCAAAAATGGACTCAATGGCATCCAACATCAACCCCCAAAAGAGCCACTTTTATTCTGACAGTGCCACCAACCAACCAACTGACCAACCCACCCTGTGGTTTTAACAGTTAGATGTATTCATATTCTGACTGCTCCATGGAAATGATAGGATTAGACAGACTTTAAGGCAATGTATTAAATACATATTTAAAGTTACTTGTTTTGGAGAGTTTTCCCTCAAAGGAGCTTTTCATTTTTTTGAGGAGGGTGTTATGGAATTCAGGAGGGAACACACGTCATCGCAGAATACCAAGGCTCACGCGAAGAGTTTAGAGTTCCTGAGTTTAGCATGACCATACTAGTTACTCAGAAGACGGTCTTTGAGAAGCAGCCGTTTTCTGTTGCGGACGTTCTAAGTGCATTACTGATCCTGAAACTTTATGTCCAACTCTTGGCTGAGTCACAGGTTTAACGCTTTCAAGGTGGTTCATATCAGTAGTGTTGTCTCTTAAGAATGTTTTTGTAGATCTAGTGCTAGAACCTGAAATATCATCTTTATTTCTGCCTTGCTGATAATCTAGAGGATATCATTTTATTACTATCTGTGTTATTTTGTGTCGTAAGCATAAATGCCCTGCTTTATGAATCAATAACAAAATATGCATTATTTTCCTGAAAACAGCAATATACACTGATATTTCCTGACAATAAATATTTATGGACAATTCACACCAGCTTTATCATCCATACAAATTGTGACAGATGTGAGTTTAGCCTTCAGTATGGAAGATTTTGTAAAGCACTCAATAATGAACTCCTATTTTATCCCAAAGACACGGACTATAAAGTCGTAAGAATTGTCAGTAAATAGTTATTCTGATGAAATATGGCGTTCACCTCTTCCACTTCCACAGAGACAGATCATGTTCCAAAATATGCATAATTTTATAGATGGAAGAATAATTTCTGAAAATGATTTACATGTCCAAACCATGTGACAAGGCAGTTTTCCTTCAAATTCAGGAGTGAAATCAGTACAAGGAACCATCTGTGCTATGAGGCAAGGGAGCACGGAGTCATTCGATCCTTCCAGCAGTCTGGGAAAGGCAAGCTCATTGTATGGGTGACAATGAAATTGAACCAGGAAATGCTCCTACTGTGGGCAGTGATCTTTGCTGAGTGCTGTTCTCTGCTTATGACAAGTTTATAATGGCACCTTGAGTGTGCCCATATTATGCCTCAGCCCAGGGGTCCAGGAGGGAGTTGACATTACCATTCTTGGCCACCATCCAGCTCACTGGGCTGGGCCAATTTCCTCACTGCTTCGCTAGCAGGTGTCTTCACAGTAACTTTGGCTTCTCCTGCCATGCCAGGCAGCAGGGGTATATTAAAGACTTGCTCTCCCTTCTGTTAGAGGGCAGAATTGGGGTAGAAGCTGAGGACCCAGGGGTGACAGAAAGACCAGGTCTCTGGCCTCACGGGGGTTCCATCCTGTGGGGATAAAGACCGTTCCGTATTACTCCTGCTGTGCTGTGTTGTTAAATGCCGCGGAGCTGACTCCAACATATAGCAGAAGGAAACACTGCCTGGTCCTGCGCCATCCTTACCACCGCAGGTAGGTTTGAACCCACTGTACTGTGAGAGCATCAAACACGGGAGATGTAAGCTGGGGTGAGGGCCCGGGAGGTGCCCCAGCCTGATGGCGGAGTTGGGAGGTAAAGAGGGATGTAAAGTATTCTGGGCAGAGAGAAGAGTTTGCACAAAGGCCTCTAAAGAAGCAGATGACGTAGGACGTCATTCAGCCCAGCCTGCAGCTCCTGGTGTGACTGTGGTCCCGGTACAGCCTTGCTGAACCTTAACTTGCTTGTTTGCATGATGGAGAGAACCAAACAATGCATTGCATTGCATTGGGCAAGCCTGCTCTTCAGACCAATTTAAAGTTTTAAATAGCAAAGATGTCATTTCGATGACTAAGGTGCTCCTGACCCAAGCCATGGTCTTTCAATCACTTCATAAGCATTTGAAAGCTGAACAATGAAAAAGGAAGACAGAAGAATTGATGCATTTGAATTGTGGTGTTGGTGAAGAGTACTGACTATACCATGGGCTGTCCGAAGAAGGAACAAATCAGTCTTAGAAGAAATACAACCAGAATACTCCTTAGAAGCAAGGATGGTGAGACTTCGGTATACGTATTTGGACAAGTCATCTAGAAAGACCAATTGCTAGAAAAGGACATCATGGTTGTAAAGCAAAAACGAGGGAAATCCTCAATGAGACTGACGTGGTACCCAAAACAATGGATTCAAACATACCAACGATCACGAAGATGCTGCAGGATTGGGCAACATTTTGTTCTGCTATACATAAGATGGACACGAATCTCAGCTGGCCTGATGGCAATTAACAACAAAGGCCATTTATTGGTTCTTAATCCTATAATTCTACGTATTGCAACCATTTAAACAAAAAATTTCAAAATGAATCAGTTTTTAAACTCTTTTTCTATTTGTTTTTATTAGAAAAGTCCATCACTTACCTATTTACCCTTAATGTGTCTGTGTCATCTAATATGGAAAATACAATCCTAATGAAAATACGTATCCATTTCTTTGCTCAGTTTTTTTGACTGTGAATTTCAAATCCTTTTTGATATGCATTTGCTAGTTTAAGATTAGAAGAGCAATTCCTTCATCACAATCTCCACACTTTGAGTTAAGCTCTTTTAGGAAATTATCAGTTTTATGTACATGATTAGAAAATCCAGACACGAAAATACACATCCACCACCAAACGAAATCTTAAACCCTCATTCTTCAAAGTTATGAATATTCCTTTACATTAGCTTTGCACGCATTCCTAAACGGGGTGTGTAGAAAGCACCTAAGAAATACCCTTCAAATTAATCTGAAATCCAACTTGAATTTTCTTTTAATGAAAAGCGACATGCCACATAACGATAACATTATAATGTGATACATGTATAATATGCTCAAAAATGCTGTGTGAGTTATACCTTCACAAAACATACAGAATGTCAAGAATTGCTAATGAAAAGCATTTCACCACGATTTTGTTGCGGCATGTTAGGAGCTTTTGTTTGATAATGATCACCAACACTTGCACACGATTTGCACACTCATCAGGCCATTTGTGCAGCAATGGCATTCAGAAGCCCAGCAGGGTGTGAGGCTTGATGAGGGAGCAATCTTGTACCGAGGGTTTGCAGAAAGAAATTTGTGCTCAAAAAAAAAAATTTTTTTTTTTTTTAGTGGCTTAAAAAAACATTTTTAATAGGCTTTACTTTTTAAAGAACAAATATCGCAACTGAGTCACAGTCCAGGAGAGACTATTAATAGCATACCCATTATTAACTCTATCCACACTGATTAAAAGAACCCCTGGGCCATGAGGACATCATGCCTTGGGACGAGTCTTTGAAGAATAAGAGTCACATGTTTCTTTATTTGCAATGCACAACAACTAAACTTTTCCCCTTTTCTGTTTTAAAGTGTCTGGTGTCAAGAGAAGACAGTGGTTCAGCCATTCCGTCCAAAATGATTTCTTCACTCACATGTCTAGCATCCCAGATGGGATGGCTGAAACAGCTGGGGGTTATCCAAGCATCTGTCTCGCTCTCCACATGGCCTTTCTATGTGCAAACTTGGGCTTCTGCACATCATGGTGGTCTCTGATCAGTGAACCTGTAAAATGGAGGCTGGCTGCCCTCAAAACAAGCATTCCAAGAAGTCCAGGTGGAAGATGCAAAGATGAACTAGTCTGGGAAGTCATGCATGTCACTTCTGTTGCATTCTTTTGATCAAAAGCAAGTCATATGGCCAGCCCAGTTTCAGCTGGGAGGGAACTTCCCAGAAGTGTATAGTTTATTGGAGGTCATCTTTGAGTCAAAATTTCTTTTTTACATCTAAATGGAAATGAAGAAAACTCTACAATTGGACAGTCTAAATCTTCTCAAGATAAATCCAAAATTATTAAAATGAACTCCTTTTATAAAAAGACGGATCCCTGGTGGCGCAGTGGTTAAGAACTCGGCTACTAACCGAAAGGGCAGCAGTTCTAATCCACCAGCTACTCCTTGGAAACTCTATGGGGCAGTTCTACTCCACCCTATAGGGTCGTTATGAGTCAGAATCAACTTAACGGCAACGGAGCATAAAAAGATAAGAATAACTGTTTTTGTGGAAGGTAAATTAGAGGCACAGGAGGCAGCATATGAGTCACTTCTTGACCAAGGACTTTGTCTACAGATTTTAACTTTTTGACTCAGACAGGAGAAGTTTGATCTGATGATTTTTTGGAGGGGCAGAAAATTTCTTTTTCTTAAGTAGAGTAGGTCTGCTTGTATACTGACGTTAGTATAACAGGTGTATCATCTCATAGGCTTTGAATTAACGTTTAATGTCACTACGGTGACTTTAAAAACATTCTTTGGAGCCTGTGGTTTAAATGTCTTGATGTTAATGGAATGCTGTATTCATTGAGAAAAAGGAACACAATTGCACTTTTCTCACCCCAAGTGATTCAAATAAGGTTTTTTTCAAAGGTGGCGGGGCGGGGTGGGGGGGGGGGAGCAAGCCAGGATTTTCAAATTAATGTTTATATTTCTAAATATTTAATCTACAATACTTTTAATTGTTCTTGAAAATCTTGATCTGCTTCTTGTGGGCAGCTGATCTCGTCTTGAATATTTGAGAGATTTTCCTTTCATAAGAAAGGAAAGAATGCTATCAATATATTGGTCAAAGTTAACTGAATTTGGAAGGCATGCTGAAATTGGGTAGGCCTCATTTATTTTCCTATGCTATTAAATTACTAGATCAAAAGGTTAGCTCAGTGTAGCCGACTCATATATAGTGTATTTAAACTATACGTGGTTATTCTATGAATGCTGTATTTTACTTCAAATTGATAATTATCGAATATAAGCTGTCTGAATTTTATCTTCAAAATGATCAACATGAAAATTCACCTTCTAAAGAGCTTGCTATAGATTTCTCCTTCTGAAATTAAATTTACCCTATCCAGGTTCCACACAGCAAAACAATTGGAGATTTTACCGTGGTTTTCAGCTACTGTTACTCCTTAGCCCTTGTGCTATACTTTCTTGTGTTTCCCTTACCTTCCAATCTCTTTGACATAATGTTGCAAGCTGAAACTTTCTAAAGTGTAGCTCTGACCCTGTCAACTGCCCTCACTCCCTGTTCCACCCCATCCAAAGCTTTTGATGACTGTGTTTGGAGCAGAGTCTCAAATCTTCAGCTAGGATTTCAAGGGCTTGTCAATGATCCAATGCCACTCACTCCTCCAGTTGTTTTTCTTACTATTGCCTCACTGCCAAGGGCCCTGCGGGGCACCAACAGTTTGCTCTCAGCTACTAACCTAAAGGTTGGTAGTTCAAACTCACCCAGTGGTGTCATGGAAGAAAGGCCCAGTGAACTACATCCATAAAAGATTACAGTCAAGGAAACCCATGGAGAGTCCTACTCTGTAACACGTGGGGTTGCCATGAGTCAGAATTGACTTGATGGCAAAGGTTTGGTTTGGTTTTCCTCACTACCCCTCAAGTTCCAGAGTTGAGTGGACTCAGTCTTGTTCCGTGTCCATGCCTTGAGCCCTCCCACATTTGTGTGCCCTGGTTTCCATACCCCCACCTCCAGATGTGCCAACTTTCCCCATTTTTTCCATCTCAGTTCAAATCACACCACTCTTGTGGTCCCCTGATTGGGAGAAACTTCTGCTTCCCTTCCACTCCCTCAGGGTAATTTTAACTCTCCTTCTCATGATGCCATTTCTTGTCAAAAGTTGTGATTACACATGTGATAGACGATGTCTTCTCATTTAGAACGGAGGCTTATCTTTGATTGTGCACCATCACCCGGCACAGGGCTGCTACAGGGCCACATGGGCTGTGCCCAGGATGCCCTATAAGCTTGAGGTGCAGTGCAGTCAGACACAGACATACAGGGGAAGCTCGAAGCCGGGAAGGATTGCCAGCAAACAGATGAGGTCGGCATAGAAACTGTGCCAAGAAACGCAGCAGGGGCCACCTGTGGAGCGTGAACAGCAAGGTGGCTCGGGGGCTAGAACGCAGGAAACGACAGCAAAAACACATGTTCTAGAGGTGACAGACTCACTCTCAAAAGCAACAAACCTCTATCCCGTGGGTACAACAAGAGCTTCAAGGTCTGGAGGACAGGATGGAGACTGAGCAGAAGGTGAAGAGTGGGAGTGCACGGAAGGCTCACGATGAAGGGCTATTGGCCCCGCAGGGGCAGGTCTCAGAAAATGCCTTGTTAGTTCAAAGGACTAATGGACCACAACTACCACAACAACCACCAGACTGAGCCCAGAACAGCTAGACTGCTGCTCTGGCAGGGGTCACAATAGAGGGTCCTGGACAGAACAGAAGAAAAATGTAGAACAAAATTCAGATTCACACACACACACAAAAGACCAGTCTTGCTGGTCTGACAGAGGCTGGAAAAACTCCAAGAGTATGGCCCCTGGACATCTTTTTAACTCAGTTCTGATCACTCCTGAGGCTCACCCTTCAGCCAAAGACTAGACAGGTGGAAACTATGCGGCAGTTCTACTCTGTCCTGTAGAGTCATTAAGAGTTGGAATCAACTCAATGGCAATTTTTTTTTTAATAGGGCCAACAATAACACATGTGAGGAACATGCTTTGTAGTTCAGTCATGTATACAAGACTAATGGGTATGCTAGCCCAAAAACAAAGATGAGAGGGCAGGGACAAGAAAATTGGATGGATGGAAACGAGGAACCTGGGTGGACAAGGGGGAATGTTGACACATCACGGGGTTGGCAACCAATGTCACAAAGCAATTTGTGTATTAACTGTCTAATGAGAAACTAATCTGTTCTGTAAACTTTCACCTAAATCACAAAAAAAGAAAAATGGAAAATACTTCAAAGCACATTCCAGGGAGGCAAGGAGGTCACCTGGAAAGTTGACCTGCAAATGACACGTCTCTTCACGTAGCAACAGACGCCGAAACAAGGGTAAGCAGGGCCAGGCACAGACTCTTTCCTAGACTGATGGGCTTGGGGAATCAGAGAATTAAGCAGGAATAATCAATCTTTGTGGAGTGGACCCTCCTTCTACAGAGGAAGCTCCTCCAATTAGCTGGAAAATCCAACTTATTTCATAGAGAGTAATTTAAAATAAGAGTAGTTTCACAGAGAGTAATTTAAAATAAGAGTGCAAATGGTTAAGTGTTCAACTACTGGCCTGAAGATTGGAGGTTCACACCCACCCAGAGGAGCCTTGGAAGACAGACCTGGTGATCTGCTTCTGAAAGGCCATGCCCTAGAAAATCCTCTAGAGCAGTTCTCTACTCTGCACATATGGAGTCGCCATGAGTTGGAATTGACTCTATGGTGACTAAGAAAAACAAAAAATTTAAAACAAAAGTTGACATAGCACTGGAATTTAAGGAAAAATATGAGAAGTAGTGAAACATACTAGAGGAAGAACATTCACACATACAGACATAAATTGGCAAGAATAGTGAAACTTCAGGCAATATTAAAACTTAGTTAACTAATAAAGACTAATGAATTAAAGTAAACTTAATAAAACAATCACGATATGAAGAAAGCTTTTAAAGCAAAAACAAAGATCTCAGGGAACAGAGGGCAGGACAACTGGAAGAAGTGAAAAGTGAACTGGCAGAGCTGGGGAAAGAAGTAAAAGAAAAAATTAGAGAAATGGAAGACAAAATTGGATGAAGCACATGAAGAACAGCCCTATGGGAAACAAAGAAGAGACAGAGATAATGAAATCAGAAACATGAAGCAAAATCAAATTGAATTTTGAAATGACTAGACATAAAGTGAGAGATACGGAAGACAGGCCAGAGATATAACAACAAAAAAAGCATATCAGGAGTCCCTGAAGGTGTAAAACATGCTGGAACAGAACAAACATGAAACAATTTAGTGCAAGAAGTCATTCTTGAATTAAAAGAAAACTTGGACCTACAAAATGGAAGGTCACACCATGTGTCAGGGAAAACTGCCTCAATGTTCAACTCCAGGTGACAATGAAAGGACCAAAACCTGGTCTGTAGCCTATCCTCTCTATGTTGGGGGTGTCTCGGGAGAAAGAAGGGAAAAGAGAAAGAAACGGCCCCAGGTCAAATCTCCTCGTAAACATGCTTTTGGATTCTTGATAGTATTACTAGAGGAAAGATAATAAAGGACAATGTCAGTGTTTGCTATGCATATACTGGAGTATAAAGTGGAGATGTTTCATGATTAAAAGTAACACGCTGCACATGTTACCTGGAGACCTCAAACGTTATATCTGGAACACAGTGTAACCTCTTGTGGCAGGAAGGCTTTTGGGAATCACATGTGGATGAAGTGACTCCTGCTTGCCCTGTGCCTTGCAGTTACCTGTACCCTCTGAGTTATTAATAAAGAGGCAAGATTTCTGATCCCCATGAGTCTGATTTGATCATCTTGCACTTTGTATTATCTCACCAAGACATACCCTAAGTTACTGGGTTCTAAATATAAAGAAAAAAGAATTGGGCAGCCAGACAAAAAGATGAAGTCATTTCTAAGGGGAAAAGCTGAGGCTGGTCTCAGAATCCACTACTACTGTCAAGGCCTGAAGACACGAGAGCAATACCTCTGTGAACCAAAGGAAATACACTGCGTGAGGGATTTTTAGATTCAGTCAAGCTGGCCTTCAAATAAGAAGGCTAAAAAACAATTTTAGAAAGTGTAACATTTAGGGAATATTGTGTCTCTCCCTTATCAGGAAACTACTAGAGGACAACCCAGAAATGACAAAAGGCGCAGTGCTGGGGAGTGAATATATTTAACCGTAGAACTAAGACTTAGGATGTGGAGATTAGGGTGACAAAACAAATATTAAATGCGCTGGCAGTGTAGAAATGACCCAACTAACAAAAAGTAAAAGTTGGAAGGAGAAGATAAGACAGGAATAGTGTTAATTTGGTGAACGTTTCACATGCAATGTTGTTGTTAGCTGCTGTTGAGTCAGTCTGCTGCTCATGGCAACCCCACGTGTAACAGAGTGGAACTAAGCTCCGTAGGGTTGTCTCGGCTGTAATTTTAGAGAAGCAGTTCACCACGCCTTTCTTTTGTGGAGTTGCTCCGTGGGTTTGAATTGGCAACCTTTAGGTTAGGTTAGTAGACATGTGCAAATCGCTCCTTTGCAAAAGTAGTCAAAGAACAGCCTTTAAAACTGATATACCAAGTAGTAGAAAAATAAGTGTATTTAGCAGAAGCAGAGAAAAATACCATGTAACTTGATTTTTATTAAAACAAGTTTTAGATCAGGGAGGAAATACAATCCAAAACTACAAAATAAATACGAGACCACATAATAAAAATATTACATATCAGAAGATTCAAAGTGCCACTAAAATGCTCAGAAAAAAGCATTACTTTGTATCAGTTAAAAAGATACGTAAAAAATTAAACTAACTTAAAAAAATAGAAAAGGAGCAACAAAATATGCTAAAGAAAATCAGAAGAAACTTTTAAAAATAAAAGTTGAAATTAATCTATTAGAAAACCGAAATAGCAGAACTATAAGATAAATAGAAAAGATGGTTTTTGAAAGAGAAAACCAACCAAACATATATAAACCAATACTAATCTAATCAAGAAAACCTGGAGAAAATGCAAAGAAGAAATAATAAGGAGGAAGAGAGTAAGAGAAAATGGAGGAAACTAAAAGAAACATAGGGCATTACTTTGTTCAACCCTCTGTAAATAAATTTGAAGTTTAGATCAAATGAAAAAATTTCTAGAAAAATATAATTTTTCAAAACTGACCACAGAGGAAATAGAAAAGCTAAACAAACTGATTTGTACCGGAGAATTGTAGGTTATCAAAGAACTACTCTCCCACAACCAGAAACAAAACAGCACACACACACACACACAAAACAATCACTAGGCCTAAAAAGGAGAAGTCCACAAAACCAGTGCTTTTTCCAGAGAATAGGGTGAAAAAATGAAACCTCTAAATTTTTCCTCTGGAGGAAGTGTAACATTGATACCAAGTTGCAGAAATTTTACAGAAAATAAATGATAGGTTAATTTTTCTTACAAATATTAAAGCACAAATCTTAAATATTAGAAATGATACCCAGCAACACATTAAGAGATTGACGCATCATATTTAAAAAATGTAAGGATGATTCATTAACTAATTCTTTTAATAAAATGTATTTATCATATTAAGAATGTAAGTAAAAAATGTATATGCTTATTTCCATAGATGCTGGTGAGGCACTGGACAATATCCAATAACCATTGTTGATTAAAAAAATACAAATAGATAAAATACATCCTTTATAAGTCAAAATATATCTATCTCAGTCCAACAGCCAGCTTCATGCTAATGGAGGCATACCACAAATATTCACAATAAAGTTTAACTATCAGCATTATCATCACTATTATTTAACATTATACTATAGATTTTTTTTTTTATATAGGTACTAGCCAACGCTATTACATAAGAGAAAGAAATTAGAGGCAGAAAATTGAAAAGGAGGAAGCAAAATAACCACTTTCTACAGGATACATGTTAAAAAAAAAAAAAAAATCTGGAAAACCCGAGAGTCAACTTGAATAAGCAAAAGAATTAGGTAAGGTAGATGGATTGAATCCTGATGTTCAGACTACAATAACTCTTATATTTACATGAAGCTTCTAATTAGAAGATAAAATAGAAAAAAATCTTGACAAAAAGGAGAAAATATCTGGGAATATGCATAAAGAATGAGAAATGTATGAGCCCTATATGAAGAAATCCTTAAAACACTTCAGAAAGACTCATAAGACATGAACAAATGGAAAGACATACCATGTTCTTGGATTAGAAAATTAACATCATAAAGATGTCTAATTATGTTAATTTTTAAGTTTAAAGAGAGTCCAATAAAAATGCCAGTAGTTTTTTTTTTTTTAAATAGATATATTGATTCCAAATTTCATATGTAAAAACACACATGCAACAATAGCTAGGAACACTCTTAAAAAGAACAAAAACTGGTGTGGGGGTTAGGCAGGGAGATAAGAATTCCCAGATACTAAAATATACAGGCATATATAAATGAACGCATACAGGAATTTAACTTATATAAAGTGTCATCTCAAACCAATAGTTATAACATGGACTAGTCCCTAAGTGGTGCCGGGACAACTGGACAGCCATCTGAGAACAAAATGAATTTGGAACCATAATGTACACCTTATGTCAGTGTAAATTCCAAATGAATCAATGACTTAAACATGAAAAATAAGATAATAAAATACCTAAGCAAATTCATTAAAGCCATAACTCAGTTTCCAGAAACAAAGACCAAAAAAATTGATAAATTCACCCCAATTCTAGAAGTTTGATAATGACATCCTCTGTTGGGGAGACTTAAGATGAGAAACAGTCACTCTCAAACCATTTGTGCTTTATTTTTATCTGCGGTGTTTTTGAAAGACAGAATTTTTTCATTTTTATGTAATCTAATCTGTCTTTTCCTTTATGATTTCTTCCTTTGATGTTATATGCTATTCTATTTTGGCTTTTTTAAAAATGGTGACACTTTTTTTTCCTTTTTACATCTAATTCTTTAAGTTATCTGTAATTTATTTTAGTGATAGTGTAAAATGAGACTTAGTTATTTTAAATTTTTTCCAGGGAGTTAGCCTGCTGACCTAGCATCTCTTATTAGATGATTTTTATTTTCCCACTGATTTAGAAATACATCTTCATAATATTAAACACTTTTAATATATTCTTGGGTTTTTTTTCTGTTACACTGTTCTATCTACGCTATTGTCAGGACCGTAAATTTTAAATCATTTTTATTTTAATACCTGGTAAAGCAAATGCACCATTCTTTTCTTATTTTTTTCCTCCACACCTACTTAGTTTTCTCACCCATTTATTCTTCTACGTAAATATTTGAATCACTTTTTTTTTTTTAAAGATCCCCAAAGCCTCCCATTGGGCTCATCAACTTGGCAAGGCAAAGCATCTTTACAGTATTGAATTATAACAGTTAGTTCTTTGCTCACAAGAAGCAAAAACTAACTTGAGATAAATTAAGCAAAAAAGAAATTACTGGAAAGGTATGAGGTAGCTTATAGAATCAATGAAGACAGTGGAGAAGGAGTTCTCAGAAAGCAAGGAGAAATTTGGCACTCTCTGGGCATACAGGTGGTGTGTGAACTAGGGGACTGCCTCTTCAGGGCCCACCATCCAGAAGAATCCTTTCCAAACACTTTCAGCCCTTTACACACTCAGTCATAGCTTCAAATCCCCAGGCAGAGTCCAAGTGGCCTAACTTGGTTCACAGGCTCACCTCCTGGCCTGGGAGGGAAGGGGCACCTGGGCAGTCCCACCAAAACTGCTTACAATGGGGATGTTACAGTTCCTAAAAGAAAAACCAAGGACGTGTTACTAGATGCTGGGTAGGCAAAAACAACAACATTCACCACATAAGCTGTTGTAATAGGAAGATGATACCAGTACCGATACCAGTTGCCAACGAGTCAACGTAACTCATGTGACCCATGTGTGTCAGAGTGGAAGTGTGCTCTATAGGGTTTTCAGTGGCTGATTTTTCAAAAGTAAATCACGAGTCCTTTCTTCCATGGAGCCCCTGGGTGCACCTGAACTTTCAAGCTCACGGTTAGCAGCCGGACATTTAACTGTTATACCACCAGGGCTCCTTTTGGAAGATGAGAGGTCTCCCCGTTTATCCCAATCTTTTATGTTCCTCATGTGACTTCTTTCATACAGGTCCTGCCAACTTCTTATTAAGTTTACTTGAAGGCGTTTCACAGTTTTGGTGGACATTCTGAATGGGTTCTTTAAAAAAAAAAATGGAAATTTCCATCTGGTTGTTGCTAGAATATGGGAGAGATCAGTAAAGACTTTAATTCCTTCGACAGATGAGAAGCCTGTTCCAGAAAGCTGGATGTAGTCTGAAAGATGTAAAATAGCTGTCTACCTGCCCGTGATGGAAGCACACATGGGCCCCACAGTGAAGGAGGAAGGCAACACCAGAAAGGAGAAAGCTGGAGTTGCCCAGGGGCTTTGTAAACTTAAAGGAAGAGAAAGATGAGAGCCATGCAAACCTAATTTCCTGCTTCCTAAGGAGGCGTGGATAAAAATACAACACAAACGAACATTACATAAAAGCAGGAAAAACCATGACCCTGAAAGATTTAGAATAAAGTTTGGCAAACTATATTTATAGCTGATAAAACCGTAAAATAATTGGGGGGGGGGGAAGGATTTAACTGTCAGGAAAAATATAAACAGCGAACAGAACTTTTTATATTTTCTTATTTAAAAAACCCAAACATTTCTACTGTATCAGAAATGTGAAATAGTAAATTGGCATCATAAAAATAAAAGATCTTCATTGTTGATATTTTAAGTCGTTTGAATGGAAGATTATCATCTACAATATTTCAGTATTTTCAAGGTATCATGTAATTTACTTTTGATTTTCCATGAAATTTATTCATTTCAAATTAATATGCTGAATTTTTATATAACTCAACTTTTTAAAAAATAATTTTTATTGTGCTTTAAGTGAAAGTTTACAAATCAAATCAGTCTCCCACACAAAAACTTACATACACCTTGCTACACACTCCCAATTACTCTCCCCCTAATGAGACAGCCTGCTCATTCCCTCCACATTCTCTTTTCATGTCCATTTCGCCAGCTTCTAACCCCCTCTACCCTCTCATCTCCCCTCCAGACAGGAGATGCCAACATAGTCTCAAGTGTCCACCTGATCCAAGAATCTCACTCCTCACCAGCATCCCTCTCCAACCCATTGTCCAGTCTAATCCATGTCTGAAGAGTTGGCTTCGGGAATGGTCCCTGTCCTGGGCCAACAGAAGGTCTGTGGGCCATGACCACCGGGGTCCTTCTAGTCTCAGTCAGACCATTAAGTCTGGCCTTTTTATGAGAATTTGGGGTCTGCATCCCACTGCTCTCCTGCTCCCTCAGGGGTTCTCTGTTGTGTTCCCTGTCGGGGCAGTCATTGGTTGTAGCTCGGCACCATCTAGTTCTTCTGATATCAGGATGATGTACTCGCTGGTTCATGTGGCCCTTTCTGTCTCTTGGGCTCGTAATCACCTTGTGCCTTTGGTGTTCTTCATTCTCCTTTGATCCAGGTGGGTTGAGAACAATTGATGCATATTAGATGGCTGCTTGCTAGCATTTAAGGCCCCAGATGCCACTCTTCAAAGTGGGATGCAGAATGTTTTCTTAATAGATTTTATTATGCCAATTGACTTAGGTGTCCCCTGAAACCATGGTCCCCAAACCCCTGCCCCTGCTACACTGGCCTTCGAAGCATTCAGTTTATTCAGGAAATTTCTTTGCTTTTGGTTCAGTTCAGTTGTGCTGACCTCCCCTGTATTGTGTGTTGTCTTTCCCTTCACCTGAAGTAGTTCTTATCTACTAATTAGTGACTACCCTTCTGCCACCCTCCCTCCCTCCCCTCTCTCGTAACCACAAAAGAATGTTCTTCTCAGTTTAAATTATTCCTCAAGTTCTTATAATAGTGGTCTTATACAATATTTGGCCTTTTGCAACTGACTAATTTCACTCAGCATAATGCCTTCCAGGTTCCTCCATGTTATGAAATGTTTCACAGATTTCTCATTATCGATGCGCAGTATTCCATTGTGTGAATATACCATAATTTATTTATCCATTCATCCATTGATGGGCACCTTGGTTGCTTCCATCTTTTTGCTAGTGTAAACAGTGCTGCAATAAACATGGGTGTGCATATATCTGTTCGTGTAAAGGCTCTTATTTCTCTAGGATATATTCTGAGGAGTAGGATTGTTGGATCGTATGGTAGTTCTATTTCTAGCTTTTTAAGAAAGCACAAAATCGATTTCCAGAGTGGTTGTACCATTTTACATTCCCACCAGCAGTGTGTAAGTGTTCCAATCTCTCCACAGCCTCTCCAACATTTATTATTTTGTGTTTTTTGGATTAAAGCTAGCCTTGTTGGAGTGAGATGAAATCTGATTGTAGTTTTGATCTGCATTTCTCTAATGGCTAATGATTGTGAACATTTCCTCATGTATCTGTCAGCTACCTGAATGTCTTCTTTAGTGAAGTGTCTATTCATATCTTTTGCCCGTTTTTTAATTGGGTTATTTGTCTTTTTGCAGTTGAGTTTTTGCAGTATCGTGTAGATTTTAGAGATCAGGCACTGATCTGAAATATCATAGCTAAAAACTTTCTCCCAGTCTGTATGTAGTCTTTTTACTCTTTCGGTGAAGTCTTTGGATGAGCATAGGTGTTTGATTTCCAGGAGCTCCCAGTTATCTAGTTTTTCTTCTGTATTCTTAATAATGTTTTGTATACTGTTTATACCATGTATTAAGGCTCCTAACATTGTCCTTATTTTTTCTTCCATGATGTTTATCGTTTTAGATTTTATATTTAGGTCTTTGATCCATTTTGAGCTCGTTTTTGTGTGTGGAGTGAGGTATGGGTCTTGTTTCATTTTTTTGCAGATGGATATCCAGTTGTGTCAGCACCATTTGTTCAAAAGATTGTCTTTTCCCCATTTAACTGTCTTGGGGCCTTTGTCAAATATCAGCTGCTCATATGTGGATGGATTTATGTCTGGATTCTCAATTCTGTTCCGTTGGTCTATGTGTCCGTTGTTGTACCAGTACCAGGCTGTTTTGACTACTGTGGCGGTATAATAGGTTCTAAAATCAAGTAAAATAAGGCCTCCCACTTTGTTCTTCTTTTTCAGTAATGCCTTCTTAATCCGGGGCCTCTTTCCCTTCCATATGAAGTTGGTGATTTCTTTCTCCATCTCATTAAAGAACTTCATTGGGATTTGGATCGGAATTGCATTAAATGTGTAGATCGCTTTTGGTAGAATAGACATTTTTATAAAGCTAGGTCTTCCTGTCCACGAGCAAGGTATGTTCTTCCACTTACGTAAGTCTCTTTTGGTTTCTTGCAGAAGTGTACTATAGTTTTCTTTTACATCTCTGGTAAGATTTATTCGTAAGTATTTTATCTTCTTGGGGGCTACTGTAAATGGCATTGATTTGGCGATTTCCTCTTCGATGTTCTTTTTGTTGGTATAGAGGAATCAAACTGATTTTTGTATGTTTATCTTGTATCCCAATACTCTGCTGAACTCTTCTATTACTGTCAGTAGTTTTCTGGAGGATTCCTTAGGGTTTTCTGTGTATAAGATCATGTCATCTGCAAATAGAGATACTTTTACTTCTTCCTTGCCAATCTGGATGCCCTTTATTTCTTTATCTAGCCTAATTGCTCTGACTAGGACCTCCAACACAATGTTGAATAAGAGTGGTGATAAAGGGCATCCTTGTCTGGTTCCTGATCTCGGTGGGAATGTTTTCAGGTTCTCTCCATTTAGGGTGATGTTGGCTGTTGGCTCCGTATAAAAAAAAAAAAATGCCCTTTATTATGTTGAGGAATTTTCCTTCTATTCCTATTTTGCTGAGAGTTTTCATCATGAATCGGTGCTGAACTTTGTCAAATGCCTTTTCTGCATCAATTGATAAAATCATGTGATTCTTGTCTTTTGTTTTATTTATGTGGTGGATTACATTGTTTTTCTAATGTTGAGCCATCCCTGCATACCTGGTATGAATCCCATTTGGTCATGGTGAATTATTTTTTTGATATGTTATTGAATTCTATTGGCTAGAATTTTGTTGAGGATTTTTACATCTATGTTCATGAGGAATATAGGTCTATAATTTCCTTTTCTTGTGGTGTCTTTACCTGGTTTTGGTATCAGGGATATGGTAGCTTCATAGAATGAGTTTGGGAGTATTCCGTCCTCTTCTATGCTCTGAAATACCTTTAGTAGCAGAGGTGTTAACTCTTCTCTGAAAGTTTGGTAGAACTCTGCAGTGAAGCCGTCTGGACCACGGCTTTTTTTTGTTGGGAGTTTTTTGATTACCTTTTCAATCTCTTCTTTTGTTATGGGTCTATTTAGTTGTTCTACCTCTGTTTGTGTTAGTTTAGGTAGGTAATGTGTTTCTAGGAATTAATCCATTTTTTCTAGGTTTTCAAATTTGTTAGAGTACAATTTTTTATAGTAATTTGATGTGATTCTTTTAATTTCAGTTGGGTCTGTTGTAATATCACCCCTCTCATTTCTCTTTTGGGTTATTTGCTTTCTCTCCTGTTTTTCTTTTGTCAGTTTGGCCAGTGGTTTATCAATTTTGTTGAGTTTTTCAAAAAACCAGCTTTTGGTCTTGTTAATTCTTTCAATTGTTTTTCTGTTTTCTACTTCATTTAGTTCAGCTCTAATTTTCATTATTTGTTTTCTTCTGGTCCCTGTGGGTTTCTTTTGTTGCTCTCTTTCTCTTTGTTCAAGTTGTAGGGATAGTTCTTTGATTTTGGCCCTTTCTTCTTTCTGGATGTGTGCATTTACTGATAGAAATTGGCCTCTGAGCACCACTTTTGCTGTGTCCCAAAGGTTCTGACAGGAAGTGTTTTCATTCTCACTGGATTCTCAGAATTTCTTTATTCCATCCTTAATGTCTTCTATAATCCAGTCTTTTTTGAGCAGGGTATTGTTCAGTTTCCAAGTGTTTGATTTCTTTTCCCTGCTTTTCCTGTTATTGATTTCCACTCTTATCAGAGAAGATGCTTTGTAATATTTCAATGTTTTGGATTCTGCTAAGTCTTGCTTTGTGACCTAATATATGGTCTATTCTAGAGAATGTTCCAGGTGAACTAGAAAAGAAAATATACTTGGTTGTTGTTGGGGGAGCGTCTTGCATATGTCTATGAGATCAAGTTGGTTGATTGTGGTATTTAGATCTTCCGTGTCTTTACTGAGCTTCTTTCTGGATGTCCTGTCCTTCACCGAAAATGATGTGTTGAAGTCTCCTACTATTATTGTGGAGCTGTCTATCTCACTTTTCAATGCTGATAGAGTTTGTTTTATGTATCTTGCAGCCCTGTCATTGGGTGCATAAATATTTAATATGGTTATATCTTCTTGGTGTATTGTCCCTTTAATCATTATATAGTGTCCTTCCTTACACTTTCTGATGGATTTAACTTTAAAGTCTATTTTGTCAGAAATTAATATTGCCACTCCTGCTCTTTTTTGATTGTTGTTTCCTTGATATATTTTTTTTCCGTCCCTAGAGCTTTAATTTGTTTGTGTCTCTAAGTCTAAGGTGTGTCTCTTGTAGGCAGCATATAGACGGATCTTGTTTTTTAATCCATTCTGCCACTCTCTGTCTCTTTATTGGTGCATTTAGTCCATTTACATTCAGCGTAATTATGGATAGGTATGAATTTAGTGCTATCATTTTGATGTCTTTTTTTTTGTGTGATGTTGAGAGTTTCTTTTTCCCACTTGATTTTATGTGCTGAGTAGATTTTCCTTATATATTGTCCTTTTGTCATATTTGTTGTTGTTGATTTTGTTTCTGCTGAGTCTCTATTTTTTTCTTGTATTTTATTTTGATGAGTAGGATCATTTGTCTCCTTCGTGGTTACCTTATTATTTACCCCTATTTTTCTAAATTTAAAAGTAACTTTTATTTCTTTGTATCGCCGTATCTTCCTCTCCATATGGAAGGTCTGTGATTACATTTCTTAGTCCCTCTTCATTATTTTAATGTTGTCTTCTTTTATATAATAACATCGCTGTGTGTTACCCTGTTTTGAGCTTTTTTTCTTTAGTTTTTTATAATCTTATTTTGTTTTTTTGGATTTCCCTGTCTGGGTTGACTTCTGGTTGCTCTGCCCAGTGTTCTAGTCTTGGGTTGATACTTGATATTATTGATTTTCTAACCCAAGAACTCCCTTTAGTATTTTTCTTGTAGTTTTGGTTTGGTTTTTACGAATTCCCTAAACTTGTGTTTATCTGGAAATGTCTTAATTTCACCTTCATATTTAAGGGACAGTTTTGCTGGATATATGATTCTTGGCAGGCAATTTTTTTCCTTCAGTTTTTTAAATATGTCATCCCATTGCCTTCTTGCCTGCATGGTTTCTGCCAAGTAGTCTGAGCTTATTCTTATTGGCTCTCCTTTGTAGGTGACTTTTCTTTTATCCCTCGCTGCTCTTAAAATTCTTTACCTTTGGTTTTGGCAAGTTTGATTATATTATGTCTTGGTGACTTTCTTTTAAGATCTACCTTATGTGGAGTTCGATGAGTATTTTGGATAGATATCTTCTCATCTTTCACAATATCAGGGAAGTTTTCTGCCAACAAATTTTCAACAATTCTCTCTGTGTTTTCTGCTACCCCTCCCTGTTCTGGTACTCCAGTCACTCATAGGTTATTTCCCTTGATAGAGCCCCACATGATTCTTAAGGTTTCTTCATTTTTTTAAATTCTTTTATCTGATTTTTCTTCAAATATATTAGTGCCAAGTGATTTATCTTCGAGTTCAGAAATTCTAGCTTCTACTAGCTCAATTCTGCTCCTCTTTCTATTGAGTTGTCTACTTCTGTAATTTTATTGTTAATCTTCTGAATTTCTGATTGCTGTCTGTCTATGGATTTTTTCAGCTTATTAAACTTTTCATTATGTTCCTGAATAACCTTTCTGATTTCTTCAATTGCTTTATCTGTGTGTTACTTGGCTTATTCTGCATATTGCCTCATTTCCTTCCTGATGTCTCGAAGGGTTCTGTATATTAAACTTTTGTATTCTGGCTCTGGTAATTCCAGGAATGCACTTTCATCTAGAAGATCCCTGGATTCTTTGTTCTGAGAGTCTGTTGAGGTGATCATGGTCTGTTTCTTTATGTGACTGTTGACTGTTGTCTCCGAGCCATCTATAAGTTATTGTATTAGTTTATGCTTGCTTCCTGTGTCATAGGTTTTTGCTTTATTTTGTTTTGGTATAGCCCTATGGGTTGCTTGAGTGAGCTAGCTTGATTATTTTCACCTTTGGAGCTCTGATGTCCAGTCCCCAGATGGCTCAAGCTGTTATCTGGTATATCAGTCTCAGAGTCCATTCACTTTTCTGGTATGAATTCAGCTCTGGTTTCTAGGTAGCCGATCATCACGCGTGTGGTACAGGCTCTGTCCTACAGTCTTAGAGGGGCAGGGGTGATTGGCGTATATACTGATATCTGATTGCAGTAGGGGGTCATGCTCTGAACAAGGCAGGGGGCTGAGAACTGACCCCCAAGTGCCTCTGAGGACAGTGGGTCCCTGTTCCCTAGAGCGTGCAGGTGGGTGGGTTCTGCATACGGACCATGGGCACCCAAAGTTTTTGGCTGTAAGGACTGGGAGGTACCAGTTATATTTGGACCCCTGTCCCGGAGGGATGGGTGACCTGAGTGGAGCTACCAGTCCTTAGGTCCCTGAGGTGGGTAGGTAAGGACCTTGTTTAATATGTAAAGCAATGTCAAATGTCAAACACCCAAACTCTCCACCGCACAGCTGAAACAGTTGGAGTCTGCCAACAAGGGCCTATTCTCCCCAAATAGGCCCACACAGGTCCAAGCAGAAGGGAAACGTGCTCAAAGTCCATGGATGGTTTATGCCTGGACAGGAGCTGCTTCTGTCCTGAGCTCCCCTGGTTAGTGGAGCTGGCAAATTATGTTTTCCCTGAATTGCAAATTTTTTCCTTCCCCAAGGCTGGAAAGATGGTTCTAGGTGCTCAACAGTGCCTATCTCAGGCCCAGGGAATTCAGCTGCTGAAGCTGGCTTGTGGGTGGGGGTGGGGTGCAGTAAAATATACACAAATACTTAGCTTTTGCTGAGAGGGCCGTTCTTCTCAGGTTCCAGAGGTGTGAGTAGGGTGTGTGGCTGCCTGCTTCTCCCTGAGGAAACTGCAGCTGAACGCAGCTCCAGGAACGGTGCCTGAGGGTTTCCCGCAATTCAGGTCCGGTAACTCCTCTCCACTTCTGAACGGTCTCTTCCTCTCCCTGCCCCTCAGTTCATTTTCTAAGCTTGCCTTTGAAGCTCAGGGCTCCCAGCTTGTCACAAATATACTCGTTTCACTTGTTGTTTTGGGTCTTTGTTGTAAAGAGGGCTCACCGGAAAAGCCTGTCTATTCTGCCTTCTTGGCTCCGCCTATCAACTCTTTTTTTTCTTTTTAAATTACTTTAATATTTTCCAAAGTAACATGTTGAAAATATCAACATCTTATCTGTTGGCTATAACTCTTCTTCTCAGCAGTAAAAGGAACTGTTCTTGATCTCACTTAGCTTTCTCTCCCGGATCTGCCAATCCTAAGAAAAGTACATTAATTTGGAATTAATAATAATACATTGGGGGACAGTATTGAAGTTTGCTTGCTTAGCAAACTTTTACTCACAGATAGAGTAAATACAGTTTAAATATGACAGGAGATTTATATGACATTTTCTAAGACCTCTTTTAAACCACTGTCTTAGTCATCTAGTGCTGCTATAACAGAAACACAAGTGGATGGCTTTACCAAACAAGTTTATTCTCTCACAGTCTAGTAGGCTAGAAGACCAGATTCAGGGCACAAGTTCCAGGGGAAGGCTTTCTCTCTCTGTCAGCTCTGGAGAAAGGTCCTTGTCTTCAATCTTCCGTGGACTAGGAGCTTCACAGCACAGGGACCCCAGGTCCAAAGGACTTGCTCTGCTCCTGGCACTACTTTCTTGGTGGTATGAAGCCCCTTTGTCTCTCTGCTCGCTGCTGTCTTTTATATCTCAAAAGAGATTGGCTTAAGACACAGTCTAATCTTGTAGGTTGAGTACTGCCTCATTAATATAACTGCCGCAAATTCTATCTCATCACATCATAGAGGTAGGATTTACAACACATAGGAAAATCACATCAGATGACAAAATGATGTATGATCACACAATACTGGGAATCATGGCCTAGCCAAGTTCATACACCTATTTTTGTGGGACAAAACTCAATCCATGACAAACATTTTTACAATACTTGAGAAGATTTGCATACATAAATAGAATTGATATACAGTCAAAATTTACTTTTAATCTAATTTTTAAAGCAGGTCCTATGTGCTAGTTGTTGTTAGGTGCTGTTGAATCAGTTCCGACTCACAGTTACCCTCTGTACAATGGGACGAAACACTGCCCGGTACTGTGCCATCCTCACGATCCTTGCTATGCCTGAGCCCCCTGTTGCAGCCATTGTGTCAATCCATCTTGCAAGGGTCTTCCTTTTTTGCTGACCCTTTACTTTACCAAACATGATGTCCCTTTCCAGGTACTGGTCCCTTATGATAACATGTCCAAAGTATGTGAGACGAAGTCTCGCCCTCCTTGTTTCTATAGAGCATCCCATGTAATACCTCATTAATAAAATTTGAGTCATGGTACATATTTCAAAGGGACAAACTGCAAATATTTGATGACTTACATTTTTCATTAATTGAAATAGCTTTCTCAAGAATTGGTGTGAAATATTATGTTCCTGTTGGATATATAAGGTCTTTAAAATACTCTAAGAAACTAGGACTTAGAAGTAGGCACCTCTACTCTCATCCTTTGGCTCAATTCTTGACCAAACAACTACTGAACACTTGGCACTGAGCAGGCACTCAGTAGCTATTTGGTAAATAAGTGAGCCAAGATAAAGCATTCAGTCACAAAGGGGCTGGGAGTCCTCCATTGATGGGTCTGCAAGATTCAGTATGCTCTCGGCAGAAGTGCTCTGACCAGGCCAGGATTTGTGGGCCACATGGATGGTGAAGCCAATAGCGCCTGGAAGGTCGAAGTGGCTGTGTTGCCACAGGGATGAAGTGTGGCGTTCTCAGTGACTGAGATCTGCCCGGGGGCATGCCAAGGAGGGTAAAATCCTCAGGAAGCACTTAGTTTACACAGAGCAATTTCCAGAGTATTCTACTGCCTCTCCAAGAATTCCCTGGTCAGCCGAAGAGTTTACTTGGTCATTATTACCCTTTGTCTTTCTGACTTTCACGACCCTTGGGCCTGTCTCTCTGGCCAGGCTATAGGCATGTAGCCTCACATGTTATAGACATTTTCTGCAATAGATCTCAGCCGTGCAGTGTGTGGCCAAGTGTCAACTAGGGCAGGAAGGAAGAATGTGCTGATAAAGGGGAGTCAGCCGGGGGAGGCGAGCTTCCCCACACCCCATGGCTCTCCTGAGACGGCAAATGTGCAGCCCTCAGGTGTGTGAGCTCTTGAATCTGGAGGTCATGTGAGGTCATGTGGAGGAGCTGGCGCCAACCTCACAGTGCCACCATGGGCAGTCATTTCACTTCTCGTAGCTGCTCCATTCTCCTCGTCCCTGAGATGAGGATGATCAAAGTATTTAACTCATGGGGTTGTTTCGAGGGTTTGGAAAGAGAAAACATACAAACACTCATACTGTCTTGCCCAGAGCAAATGATCATAAAATCCTAATAACCAAACCCATTGCCATCGAGTCGATTCCAACTCACAGTGACACCATGGGACAGAGTAGAACTGTGCCATAGGGTTTCCAAGGTTGTAAATCTTTATGGAAGCAGACTGCCACATCTTTATCCCCAGGAGCGGCTGGTGGGTTGGGTTAGCAGTCTATGCTTAACCACTGTGCCATCAGGGCTCCTTAAACAATCATTAATGGTAGGAATAAAATAGATAAGGAAGTTAAGGTGAACTGGGGAAACTGCAGACATGACAGAATGCTCCCTGGGGTTCAGATGCGGTCCCTGTCCCGCCTTTCTGGTCCCTGACCCTGCCCACCTCAGCCTGGCTTCCCACCTGTCTTTCCTTCCTGTCCTGTCTGGCTTCTCTCAGGTCACTTCACCACAGTTCTGTCCCCATCCTCGTAACACCGGCCAGGGAATTCAGACTCGGAAAATAATTAACCTCAACCCTCTCACTGAACAACAAGTTGGTAACATGTTAAATTGACTCAGAATTACCCTTCCTCCATATTTCATTAAATTCCTAAACTACCATGCATTTCCTCTTTACAAAACATCCTGTTTACCAGTATTATGTTTACCTACAATTAAAAAAATCTAAACTTAGTTTCTAATTTTATAGTATTCTTACTCACTCTTCTAAAAGAGGAGAATGGAGGTGTTTCCATCTCTCTAAACCTTAAAATTGATGTTTTAGCCATCTTGAGAGCATAGGTAGAAAAAAAATCCTAGAGAAATATATAAGGACTTTATTTTATAATGTCTTTAAAACATTTTAATCAAAGCCAACTATCAATTCAACACAATGGCTTTATGGGAATTGGTCTATTACTATTTTTTAATGAGAAAATAATTGGAAAGTGATGACAGAATGATTTTAATGCTAAATAATTGGAGACACCAGTATCTTTGAAATTTATGAATCAAATTATTATTTGCAAAGTGAAATGTATAGCAGTCAAAATATTATGATGTTAGTCCTTGATTCAGAACTGAGAAACATCCTAGCATGGTAAATGCTAAATATAACAATTTAGGTGTTCTTTTTTTAAATCACTAAAATAAAAGCCTGATGGACTACTTAACCTCAATCTCCAACATGTCAACTAGCTACTTAAATAAACCATTGTTTTAACGGAAAGTGGGAAAGTTTGCACTGTTGAGACAAAATTAAGGAACTATTTTTATCTAGCCTACACCTAGAGTGGAAATACTTGGAATTTAACAGGTAAAGCCACTTGCTATGTTAATAATAGTAACAGCTAACACTGTGTGCTTATTAAGCACCAGGGACTACTCTAAATTATTCATATTTATTAACTGATGCAATCCTCACAACAACCATATGAGGCAAGAATTAATATTATCATTCTCATCTCATTCTGTGCTTGGAGACTCTATTTATTCGTATTTCTTCAGACTATTAAAAAAATACCCATGGGCCCTGTCTTAGTCATCTAGTGCTGCTATAACAGTAATACCACAAGTGGATGGCTTTAACAAAGAGAAGGTTATTTTCTCACAGTAAAGTAAGCTGAAAGTCCAAATTCAGGGTGTCACCTCCAGGGAAAGGCTTTCTCTCTCTGATGGCCTTCTCATCAATCTTCCCCCAGACTAGGAGCCCCTCTGCCCAGGGACCCTGGGTCCAAAGGACGTGTTCTTCTCCTGATGCTGATTTCGTAGTGGTGTGAGCTCCCCGTCTCTCTGCTCGGTTCTTTTATATCTCAAGAGATTGCCTCATGACATAATCCAATCTTGTAGATGGAGTTCTGCCTCACTAACACAACTGCTGCCCATCCTCCCTCATTACCATCATACAGGCAGAATTTACGACATATAGGAAAATCACACAATACCTGGAATCATGATACACACATTTTTGGAGGGACATTATTCAATCCATGACAGACCCTGTGCCTTCCTACGGGGCACATGGGAGTCACCTGGAGCCGTCCATCCTGGGCCTCCACTTGTCCAGGGAAAGGACACGGTCCAGTGGGTTACTTACATAGGCAATGTAGCAGCCACAGGGTCAGGACAACCCCCAAGCAGCTTCCTCATTAGGTTATTGGGGTGCCTGATATTCCCATTGTCAGTCAGGAAATTACCTCCAACAGACATGCAGTACAGTTCACTCATTCATTGACTCATTCATTCATTTATGTATTGAGAGCCTACCATTTACTAGATGCTGAAGATACACAGGCAAATAGACTTTGATAAACTTTCACTTTAAAAGTAAATCGGGAACGACAGAAATGCCCATTAACTGGCGAATGGATAAACAAGCTGTGGTCTGTACACACAATGGAATGTACACAGCCATAAAGAGGACTGAAGTCCTGATGCCTGCCACAACAGGATGAAGCCAGAACCCACAGGCATCGAGTCGGTGCTGACTCACAGTGACTCGAGCACTTAACCACTGCACCACCATGGCTTCTTGGATGAACCTCAGTCTCAAAAGGACAAATGCTGTATGATCCTACTTATGTGAAATAATCAAATACAAGAACACCAAAAATTATTAGTGGTTCCCAGAGGGGGAGGGAGGGTGGGGTTCCCTGACTGTATGTTAATGGTGATGGGGTTATTTGGAAAATTGTGGGACAATGGGATAACATGAAGGCCCAGATACGGAGAATGGCTGCATAGCTTGAAGAATGTAATCAACGCCACTGAACTGTATGTGTAGAAGTTGTTGAATTGCTGTGTGTTTGGTTGTGTGTATTTTCATAACAATGATAAAAATAAAGGTGTGGGGAGAGGAGTAAATCATTAACTCATTAGCCCATGTCACCATGAAACTGTGGATTCAAAACTCTGATTACTTATCAGAGTGGATCTTGGCCTGGGGCAGCAGCCAGTGCTTCCAGCTGGTTCAGGCTCTTATTACCCCAGGCCTAACCCTAAGCCCTAACCCGATGCGGTGGAGTCAATTCTGACTCATAGCGACCCTATAGGACAGAGTAAAACTGCCCCATAGAGTTTCCAAGGAGCGCCTGGTGGATTCGAAGTGCTGACCTTTTGGTTAGCAGCTGTAGCACTTAACCACTGTGTCGCCAGGTTTTCCAGCCTGCATCCTTGCAAAAGACTCTTGTTGCCTAACTTCGAGTTTTTCCTTCCCCAGTTCTTTCTGAACACGGCTACCAGATTCATTTTCCCAAATGCAGCTTCTCCCCCATCAATTTCAAGCTTGTAAATGCCTTTGTCAACACTCCTTCCTTCTGCTCGCCATTTGCCTACAGGTCACCCACAATTCATCACCAGCTTACTCTCATCTTGTATTTTCCAGCTGCAGGAATCTGTGCCTTCACCCTGGGTGAAAAGACCAAAACCGGTTGCTGTTGAGTCTATCCCGACTCATAGCGACCCTATAGGACAGGATAGAACTGCCCCATAGGATTTCCAAGGCTATACTCTTTATGGGAGCAGACTGCCACATCTTTCTCCTGCAGAGCACCAGGTGGATTTGAACCACTGACCTTTTGGTCAGCAGCCATGCACTTTACCACTGTACCTACAGCTCCCCTGACTTCAAATGCCCAGTGTCTCCCTGTCCAGAAGCCTGGCGGGGTCCATCTGCGGAGGCCCAGACCGAACACGCTGCTGCGTAGCTTTTCCCAGCCACCCCCACCGCCTTTTCTCTGTACTTCAGCTACCACGTTATCCTGAGAATGTGCGTAGACATCTCGCAACAGTTAGCTGGTTTCTGGTGTATGCTTGGTCTCCAACAGCAGAGTGCTGGGTAGCCCAGGGCTGGCATAGAGCAGGTGCACAGGAAGGCTCAGTGGCTCCAGGGAAGAACCATTTAGCTCACAGATCTGCTGAGGAGACATGCCAGAACCACAGAGCCAGTCGCCGGCGAGTTGACTGCGCCTCATGGAGCCCTCGTGTGTGTCAGAGGAGAACGGTGCTACACGGAATTTTCAGTGGCTGATTTTTCAGAAACAGCTCACCAAGTCTTTCTTCCTAGGAAGCTCTGGGCAGACCTGAACTGCCAGCCTTTTGTTTAGTAGCCGAGTGCATTAATCGTTTGCATCTCTGATGGAAATCCACCTCACTGAGTACAGAAATACGCCTATGTTCCTTGAGAGCCATTTCTGTTCACCAAAATTCTGTGAAGGAGAGTTTTCAGAAGCATTTCCTTCTTTAATTAAAACTCTAAATGACTTGAAGAAAAAAGCTACATGACCCGATGATCTGAGTGTTTAAGAGCTGAGTTCTGGGCATTTGAGTTGGAACACTGTACTGTCTGAGACTGGGTAGAATTTGGGACATGTTGGTTCACCCCCTTGCATGCCAACTCCCTCAACTATAAAATGGTGCTAAAGGACACCTCAGAGGGAGGTGGGGAGATAAATTAGTCCAGATTCCACCTTTAAAGAAGAAAAACATTTTTGAAATTGCAAAATACTTACATTAACAAGACAAGAAAGTCACAACCCATCTTTCTCTTAGGGTTTATTATTTTTTTTTCCTTCAAAATAACATCAGCCTTATTTAACCATGTAAGCAGTGCCTCGTATCTGAAAATATGTAAATCCATTTAAATTAAGTTCCTGTAATACCACACAAAACAACAATCATATTAGTACCATTCATAATATACTAATAACATTAACATAATTGCATTCAAATATGAAATTGCTAGGTAATAGGTTTCTCATAAATTGCTCCAGTGACAGTGTCATTTTTAACTTGACTTTTGGTCTTTAGTTCCAGACATTGCCAGGAAAAAAAAAAAAATTGTGCGCGAATGGTTTCCCACAGCTTTCGCCTCTATGGGAGAAGCTATCAAAGAGCTTTTGTGAAGCACGCAGGGAGGGTTTGCAATAGTACCGTATTTCCGAGCATAATCGGGCTTTCATCCCTGCATCCCTGGGGCTGGGTGCTGGTCTCCAGCACAGGGTGTGTGGGGCGGCCGGGGGAGAGGTGGCTATACTGGTCACAGCAGGTGCGCAACCTCTGGTCACATGTAGCCAGTACGCAATGGTCACTCTTACAAGCCAAGTGATTCTTCCTTGGGTGGTGGAGTCAGTTGTCCTGTTAAAATCCAGCTGGTTCACAGACCGTGGACGGGTCCTTCCTGGGCCTCTCTGGATAGCGAAGGGCTCCCAGAGGCTCTCGCAAGATGGCCACGCCTGCAAGCCACGTCTCCGCAAGGCCTGGAAAGGCCCAGAATGGACACCAAACACCTGCTCTCATGGTGAAGTCAGGCAGCGGAGCCGCAGGCCTCCTCAGTTATTTTATTTATTTATTTTTTTACAATTTAGGGCCATTTTATATTTTACGCGAGCCAGTGATCCCTGACTTTCCTGGGAAATGTGTGGCTGACTTAGAGGCTGTTACAGTACCACCAACAATTAGGCAAATCTGAAGTGCAAATAACGAAAGGGTAGAGAATAACTGACGTACATACGGCAAAGTCGGAGTGATCTGATTCAACCATAAATCATTCTTCCAAACACGTGTCAATTTGTAATACACGATTAAACCTAAAAGGGGTGGGGGCTGATTGGAGACCAGGGTGGTTCTCTTTGATCAGATATTATGATCTTGCTGGATAATTATAAAGCCACCCTGAATTTACACAAAGACTTTTTCTTCCTGTGCTCAAGCCTTCTTATGTGTGACCCAGCCCAGTTCTCCTCCCCATGACCCCATGAGGTAGGCGGAGAACGAGACAATCTCTGCCTCTTAATTAAGCTAATTGCACTTTATTTTTAGCACATTAGAACATAAATGATATTTCAGGGAAGAGCTAGCTCTCGCCTCTGCTCTGAAGTTCAGCATGAAACAGGTTGCTACGGGGATTATCAAATAATATGACAGCCTTAAGAATGAAAGATAAACAGCTAAACATCATGGGTGAGAGTTCTTTATTTCAATATTCCCTGCTTTGACCCTCTACCTTCATATGGTTTAGAATTAAATTTATCTCTGAATGCACAGAATACATTTCTAAACATTTATGGTCACTTTTTTTCATATTTTGGAAATACCAGCAATATAGAACATTGAACGTGTTTGGTAAACTCAAAAAGCTAAACGAAACAATACTGGAAAGTGTTTAGAAGAGTGTCTGGCAGAGAGTAAGTGTGAAATCAAGGAGCTAATGGGTGTGAAAAACCAAGTCAAAGCAAACTCATTGCTGTTGGGTTGACTAATTCAGGAAATGAGAAACTTCTTACAGTCTACCCTTCCTTCCTCCTTCCTTCCTTCTCTCCCTCCTTCCCTTCCTTCCTTCCTTCCCTCATCTCTCCCTCCCTCCTTCCCCCTCGCCTGTCCTTCCTTCCTTCTCTCCCTCCTTCCCTTCCTTCCTTCCCTCATCTCTCCCTCCCTCCTTCCCTCTCGCCTGTCCTTCCTTCCTTCTCTCCCTCCTTCCCTTTCTTCCTTCCCTCATCTTCCCCTCCCCCTCTTTCCCTCTCGCCTGTCCTCTCTTCCTTCTCTCCCTCCTTCCCTTCCTTCCTTCCCTCATCTCTCCCTCCCTCCTTCCCTCTCGCCTGTCCTTCCTTCCTTCTCTCCCTCCTTCCCTTCCTTCCTTCCCTCATCTTCCCCTCCCTCCTTCCCTCTCGCCTGTCCTTCCTTCCTTCTCTCCCTCCTTCCCTTCCTTCCTTCCCTCATCTTCCCCTCCCTCTTTCCCTCTCGCCTGTCCTCTCTTCCTTCTCTCCCTCCTTCCCTTCCTTCCTTCCCTCATCTCTCCCTCCCTCCTTCCCTCTCGCCTGTCCTTCCTTCCTTCTCTCCCTCCTTCCCTCATCTTCCCCTCCCTCCTTCCCTCTCGCCTGTCCTTCCTTCCTTCTCTCCCTCCTTCCCTTCTTTCCTTCCCTCATCTCTCCCTCCCTCCTTCCCTCTCGCCTGTCCTCCCTTCCTTCTCTCCCTCCTTCCCTTCCTTCCTTCCCTCATCTTCCCCTCTCTCTTTCCCTCTCGCCTGTCCTCCCTTCCTTCTCTCCCTCCTTCCCTTCCTTCCTTCCCTCATCTCTCCCTCCCTCCTTCCCTCTCGCCTGTCCTTCCTTCCTTCTCTCCCTCCTTCCCTTCCTTCCCTCATCTTCCCCTCCCTCCTTCCCTCTCGCCTGTCCTTCCTTCCTTCTCTCCCTCCTTCCCTTCCTTCCTTCCCTCATCTTCCCCTCCCTCTTTCCCTCTCGCCTGTCCTCTCTTCCTTCTCTCCCTCCTTCCCTTCCTTCCTTCCCTCATCTCTCCCTCCCTCCTCCCCTCTCGCCTGTCCTTCCTTCCTTCTCTCCCTCCTTCCCTTCCTTCCTTCCCTCATCTTCCCCTCCCTCCTTCCCTCTCGCCTGTCCTTCCTTCCTTCTCTCCCTCCTTCCCTTCCTTCCTTCCCTCATCTCTCCCTCCCTCCTTCCCTCTCGCCTGTCCTTCCTTCCTTCTCTCCCTCCTTCCCTTCCTTCCTTCCCTCATCTCTCCCTCCCTCCTTCCCTCTCGCCTGTCCTTCCTTCCCTCATCTTCCTCTCCCTCCTTCCCTCATCTCTCCCTCCCTCCTTCCCTCTCGCCTGTCCTTCCTTCCTGTTCCTCCTGCCTGGTCTCTCTCTCATCTCTCTCCCTTTCTTTCTCTCTTCTTGCCTCCTTTCTACCTGTTTGTCATTCATTCCGTAAGAACTTACTGAGCGTCTACTGTGTGCTGGAAGATTAAAGATAAAGAGAATACAACTCCCTCACAGAGAAGCAAATAGCCACCCAAACAGCATGACCTACTAAAAGCAATAAAGGGCCAAGCCCAGAATATTTTGGAGGCTGAGTGGAGAATGTTTTAGAAGCTGAGAGGACATACTTGGTTGAAATTTTACTTTGAAAAACCAGACAAAAATGCCCAAGGGTTGCAGAACGGCACTATCACCCATCAAAGCTCCCACTATACATGTGGGGAGAACAACCCCCTTACAAAGTCTCTGCTTCTCTGGACCAAGGCGAAGAAAGGAAGATGGTCCAGGGGGGTGGAAAGGACCTGCTTGACCCAGGGGAGGTGGAGCTGAGGAGGGGGCTGCAGAAGGTGAGGGGCCCCCACGGCCCAGGAACCAGGAGAGCGCGGAAGCCAGAGGAAGGAGTCAGGAGGGTCTGGTGAGGGGGCCAGTGCCCAGGGCCAGATGGTTACTGTGGGGAGAAAATATTATTGACTTTCAGCAGCTGCTTTTCTGCGTGGAATGATGCTGTCTTCATCAGCACTGATGCTTGAAAAATCTGAAAGTTTGTTAACAACAGGGACTAGTTGGCTTCAGCGTATTGAGTGGTGGTGACGTTACATAAACAGACGAGGGTCCTAGATTTTAATCACCTCTCCCTTCCCAGCATCGTCCTGAGCTCCGCAGAGAAGTCAGCTGGGAGACAAGCCTATAAGACCCACAGGGAGTGGACCTGAGCAGCTAGGCAGCAATGTCCCCAAAAAGCAGCACTGTAGTGAGTGTTTTAAATTCAGCTGCTACAGTGGCAGAGGAAGCTGGAGGCAGGAAGAGATCTTGGAAACTGAGCATTTAAATGATGAGGGGAGTGGATTGTTGTCTATTTCCCAGCCATCCCAGAAAGTGTTCTTTTCCTGTCTCAATCCAGGGACCCCACAGTCTCCCATCCCCAGCCCCAGAAGGCATTTGCATAACACATTTACATTTGAAGGGAGCCCAGAGATTGGCAGCTCTGAAGCTTCAGCTCTGCACGGTTTTCTATAACAGCAATTAGGAACAGAAATAGAATAACAATCGCTGTAGAAACACAGTTGCTGAGCTGTGGGTAGAAGAAGCAGAAAAATCTCTGGCTTTAAAGACTGAACTTTGGATAATTGCGGAGTTAGAGACTAACTGGCCTTTGTTCTTTGTGCCCACTCTGAAGCCAAGAAGAGACCCAGCCAATTTGGACCAATGAAGGGCCAGTGAGGACTGCCCCTCAGGAAAGGAAGTGGCGCCTGGATGGCAAAGGACCAGGCCAAGACCAAGACAGGGCCAGACCTGGACAAGGTGGGTCAGGTCTACCCACGCTCAGGCCATGGGTGGTTGGCAGTGAGTGGAGTGCCATGAAGGTGCTTGGCATGGAGAACACGCCATGGGATACTGAAGGGATAGGAAGGGAGATGAAATCTAAAAGGGACAGCAGGGCCAGATTCTGACCTTGAGGCCCAAACCTAAAACCAAACCAGGGATTGTGGAGTCCACTCTGACAGATGGTGACCCGTACTGTGACAGTAAAGCTGTGCTCCATAAGGTTTTCAATGGCTGTGATCTTCCAAGGTATCTCTGGGTGGATTTGAACCACCAACATTTTGGTTAGTAGCTGAGCACTTCACTGTTTGCACCACCTGGGGCAGAGGCTAAATCAAGACTGGGGACTGGAGCTCTTGTATGATTCTCCGCTGAACTAAGGGAGCAGATTCAACCCAAACACATAGACCAACCTCTCCCCCTCACCTAACCCTGAAAGTCTGCAGAAGGATGGGGACCTAAGCCTGACAAGGCTCCTCAGACACTTCTGACTCTCCTCCTTCCCCTCCTCAATCCCCTCCCCTTATCCCTCAGCTTCAGGGAACTGAAGATCTTATGTAGTTCCAGTGACCATCACAGGGCCCAGCTTGGGGAGGAGAAGCAGAGGCCAGGCAAGGGCAGGTGGACTGGGAGAACATGGGCGAGTATGAGTGAGAGACCTTGGTGTAGAGAGAGGCGTCAGGGAGGCAAGGAGGTCTGCAGTAAGGCCATGGGCCTAGGTGGCTGAGTGGTCTTGAAATGGCCAATAGAGTTGAGCAGATCAAGGAAGTAGAAGGAATTGTCTTAGCTGGGTCTTCCATAGGTTCCCCGATGATGAGGAACTGGGTGGGAGGAAGCTGGTGAGCCAGATACTAGAACAGAATGGGACGGTGGCTGAAGATGTTGGCAGGTGATGCAGGTCAGGAGAGGCCTGGGTGATAGATCTAGTGGGCATGAGCGTTAAAGGCACAATAGGTTTATACAAGGGTGTGCAGGGATAGCAGTTTGCAAGCAGCACTGGGGGGCATGGAGCTTCCAGAAGAACTGTTGTCAGTCTTTCCCCAAACAAATTATTGCCCTAGTTATACTATAGAACATAATGACCTTTCATGCTTTTGTTGAATATTGGAAATGCTAATTTCATTTCTGGGTAGGCAGTCAATGTGGTATGATGCAAAGGGCACTGGGTGTGGACTCAGGACTTCAGAGTTCAAGTCCTGCCTCTGTCAGTCTTGGTTGACTAGATGACCTGATGCAAATTCCTACTCTCAGCTTCACGTTCCTCATTCATAAAAATGGGCATGACAAGGCTGCCCTCTGATAATCCATGTGGAGATGGCTTATAAACTGCAAAGTAATAGTAATTATTATTGTTGCTAGGGCACAAGAACTATTCTGTATTACAGAAAAGCATTAGGGATTACTAAACGCATTCCGCAAATATGTTTTTACCATAATGATGTTGATACGGAAAGTGGGTTCTTTTTCTAGAAGTGTTAATAAAAATTATTGGTAGGCATTCTCCAAGATCCTCTCCCAGGGTGCCATAAGTATTGTGAATATTGTAATATGATGTGAGAATACTGATTTTAATGAGAATGCCACCAAAATAAAGCAGATCCCTAATTATAGGAAGAAATGGAAATGCAAATCCTAACACCCTAAAATCTTTCTTTAAGCCAATGTGCTGGAATCTGCTAGAAGATTTATGCCACAATGCAAGAACGATTCAACATAAAGGAATTTACTAATAAAACGCACAACACCCACAGGTTAAATTAAATGACATAACTAAAAGACAACTGATAACAGTTAGTAGGGCTCCTAAAAATATTAAGACATTGGGAATAGAGGCCACTTCTTTACGGTGATAAAAATTAATGAAAAATAAAAAGAGCCTATATTATGCTTAACAGGTTAAAAAAAAAAAAAAACGGGTAGACAAGCTAAATTCCACTTAAAAATTAGAACAAGGATGGCTCCTTAACAGTGTTCTGAAGACTCTGGTTAATGCAATGAGACATGAAAAAATAAAGAGGAATGATAATAGAAAGAGAGAAAAGATAATTATTTGCACTTAACATAATGGAAAACCAGAATATGCAGGGGAATCAGCAAAAATAGTCATATTTAATGAAATGATTCAATAAAATACTAGATCTAAAATAAACACACCAAAATCAGTACCCTTGATAGTTATCAGGAGCCACCAGCCAATGTAATAAAAATAATAGATCCTGATAACAACATCAATTCATTTCTTCTCTCCCAGCAAAACCTTGGGGATTAAATTATTGTGGTGTATGCAGCTTCTAGAAAGAACGTTTTTAAAAAAAACTTAAAAAAGATAATGAAAGGCTTGAATAAATTGATGCACATCTGTCTACCTGTCAGTCTTTCTATGCATAAATGTAGTATGCATTCCTGAATGACAAGACAAATTGTCTCAAGCAAACTAATGGATTTTATATAACCGTACCATGGACTGCCAAAAGGACGAACAAATCTGTCTTGGAAGAAGTACAACCAGAATGCTCCTTAGAAGCAAGGATGGCAAGGCTATGCCTCACACACTTTGGACATGTTGTCAGGAGGGATCAGTCCCTAGAGAAGGACATCATGCTTGGTAAGGTAGAGGGTCAGCGAAAAAAAGAGGAAAACCCTCAACGAGATGGATTGACACAGTGGCTACAATAATGGGCTCAAGAATAGCAACAATTGTGAGGATGGTGCAGGAATGGGCAGTGTTTCATTCTGTTGTGCACAGGGTTGCTATGAGTTGGAACCAACTCAATGGCACCTAACAACAGCAACAACAGGAAAAGGAAGAAAGGAGGGGTGAACTCTAATACATTTAAAAATATTAAGAGACAGCAGTCAAAATAGTTTGGGAGTGGTGAAAAAACAGCAATTTATGTAAATAGGACCAGAGTCAGGTTCTTAGGTAACCAGTACTTCCATCACTGCTCCCTTGGTTCAAGCAGCCATCATTTCTCATCTGGATGACTGGAATGGTCTCCTAACTGGTCTCTGTTTTGGCCTTGACCTCCTTATTCATGGCTCATTTAGCAGCCAGTGTCACCCGGTAAAACAGGAGTCAGACCATATCACTCTTGTGTTCCAAGACCCTCCAATGGCTTCCACTCTCACCAATGCCCATACGGTAGGTCTCTACCTGAACTGCCTACCACCTAAACTCTGAACTTATCTCCCCGCCACTCGTTCTGTTCCAGCCACATTGACCTCTGAATATACCAGAATCTTTCCTCTTCAGAGCTTTTGCACTTGCTATTCAGCTCACATATCCTTCACCCCCTTTGGTCTTTGCTCGAATGTTTCTTCTTAGTGAGGTCTTCCCTAACCACCCAATTTAAAATTGCATTTCACCCACCCCCGGCTGGAATTTTCTATTCTCCTTCTTTGCATTATTGCTCTTCATAAAATTTGTCACCATCTGATAGCTTATGCAGTTTATTTATTTCCTTATTTCATTACCTCCTCCAGTGGAAATTGCTTTGCAAGCACAGATATGTTGACGGGGGTGTTCACTGTTGTATCTCCAGTGCCCAGGAGAGTACCTGGGACACGGTAAGGGCTTAACATGCCATTTGTTGAATGAATACAAATAGACTGAAATTATGACCAGGAATTTAATACATAATAAAGCAAGCATTGCCAACCAGTGAGGGAGGATTAGTGGATGTGTGATTTTGAGATACAGCACATTAGAGAAAAATTAATTCAGATACACATCTTATCCTGTGTACGGAAAGAAAATTAAAGTCAAATATGTTTAAAAATTCATAGCAAAATTAGCAGAAAGTGGAATAGTACATGAGTTGCTGGAAGGATAATCACTTTTAAAGAATTGAACAATCAAGGAAGTTACAAACCTAATAATGATAGATACAACTATTTAAAAATTAAAACTTTCATACAATCTTTGCTTCCAATAAGTCAGGACCTCCTGTTACTGGGAATAATTCCCAGGTGATCCCAGGTCTCTCCTTTCCTGGGTGACCTTGTGACTTTGTGTTTACTCCTGAATTCCAGCCTGTGTTCCTGCTTACCCTGGTCCTCCTCTTGGCCTGGGGACCACATCCATCAGCCCTCTACACAAATACCTGAGTAGCCACTGCCCATCAGCCACCTCCTGAGCTCTGAAGGTACCCGGATTGGGGCCAACCTGTCTGCCCAGTGGGAAACCCTTTCAGTGTCCTATGGACACTGAGCCTGGTTTAGTTGGCTTCCATAGGCTTTGTTCCATCCTTGTGTACCTAGAACCCAGCTCCTTCCTCCTGCTCACCTGCTGGCCATTCTCCTGAGCCATCCCAAGCTATGGTGACAATATGGCTTGCCTAGCATGTAAATAATTGTGAAGTTGGCCCTGGAGTAGACAATGTCTCGTTCTGTTTTACATGAGGTCACCATGAGTACAACCCGCTCCACAGCACCTAACAACTACAGCATGTAGAGCGACAGTCAGATAAATTCCAGTTTTAGGGAAAGGTGTTATTTTAGCTGGACTCTCTAGTGGTGCAAATGGTTAACACGCTTATCTACTAACCAAAAGACTGGAGGTCTGAGTCTACCCCGGAGCACCTTGGAAGAAAGGACTGGTGATCTACCAAAAAATCAGTCACTGAAAACCCTATGGAGCACAGTTCTACGCTGACCCACATGGGGTCACCATGAGTCAGAGTCTACTTGATGACAACTGTTTTCTGTTATTTTAGTTGGAGGTTGCTGTGTGCATGGGGTCCTGGTCGATGATGGTGAGTTTAAGTCCAGGTTAACTTATTCTCAGTGTGATAGGTTCCTCCTTCTGTGCTACGTAAATCCATTCTCACCTGTGATCGAGAACCTGCCTCAGAAACCTGAGGTTTGAATAATTAAACAGCTGATTAGGAAATGAAGGTACTGGGATAACAGTGAGGCCTGAGGAAAAGAGTGAGGCTTAAAGATAATCTCTGCTGTTCTATTTTATAGTTTAAAAACATCCGTAGACAGCAGGCCAGACCCAGTCCAGTGGTGTGGTTGTGACTGTTTTTCTTCCTTAGGGGAGGAGAAGACTGGGGGTAGAAGAGGGGGCAGGGAGGTGAGCCGTCCCAGCTGTAGCAGGCTGGGCTCTGCACTGAAGGATTCCAGCCCAGCCTGGAATCTTTCTTAGATCAACTGCAGTGGCCACTCCAACAGCCTGAGGCTATGCTGGAACCCATGTTGACCTCACCTTCACCTGGAGAAGGACCTAAGACGATGGGGCTACATACTCTGAGCCCACTTGAGCCCACCCTGGACTTGGTGCTGGAAGCCCACTCTGGCCGCTAAGAATAGCTCTGTCTCTATCTGCAGCAAAACAACAAACAATAATGGGTCAGCTTGTTGGGATTTTCAGGGTGGAATCCAAAGTTCACATCGGGCTCCTCTCTTATTGCAGTGCCTTTTCCTACAGTGAGAAGAAATTTTAGGGCCTCCCCCCACCACATTCATCATGGGCTTCAGTTCTTTTCCAGGAAGCCATTCCATGTCATGAACAAACATCAGACTCCTTCTATGACCAACAAAAAACTCCCTCCAAGACAGCTTTTTAGAGCCAGATGTCCGCTTTAAGGTCAGAGATATCAAATGATGAACGAGATTTTTTAAAGCCAGTGTTTACATTCTAAATGTAGTGATCGGGGATGTCGAGATTCTGCCCCAGGCCACCAGGGATGGGGCGGCAGAACCAGCCACACTGGAGGCCTCCCAGGCCCTCAGGGCTCTGCCTTCTCTCTCTCCTGGGGCCCTTTGAAGGGGGAGTCCAGTAGTGCCCCATCCTGGCTGAACCTTTCTGGGTGGGGCCCTGGGCCCCAGGAATCCTTACATTCTCTTTCTCTGTTGTGGGTCCTGCTCTCTCAGCACGTGGTGGCTGTTGTGCAGGCAGGACGCTCTTGTTTTAGTAACTGACTGACTAGGAAGCACATTTACCCAGGGAGTGATCATCTAACAGTGGAATTTCAGGCTTAGGAAGGCACCTGGTGAGCAAAGATAGTTTTGTGTAGCTTAATCTCGTCTAACATTACTCTGGCCCTAATCCATGCATTATGTTTAAAAATGGAGGCTGCAGCCATGAGTGCTGGGCCAGGAGCTGGGAAACAGTAATTCTAGGGGTGGCCCAACCACCACTTTGCTGTGTGACCTGAGACAAGACCTGTAGACAGTTTGTGCCTCAGTTTACTCTTCTGTAAAACAAGAGGGTTTAGACAGACAGTGCCTAGCTTCCTTCCACCCCCTCCGACTAGGTATTTACACATTTCTTCTGAAACTTAAGAATTTTATATTTGTTTTGAATTTTAAAATGCTTTGGATTCCAACCAACTCGATTTCATTTATAGGATTATATTTCTTAGAAATATCATAAAAGCTCACCATTCTTCACATTTTCTGCTTTCTTTAGCATCTCATTTCTTTGTCACTCTGGAAATTTGAATAGGCCAAACCAGTAATGGAGAGGACACATACAGCTGTACACTCACATACTCAAACATACACACACACTCACACACACTCTCATACACTCACACACTCAGACACACAATTCACTTGCACAGACAGAGGCACTCACACACTCACACAGATTCTCACACACACGTACACACGCTCACACTCCCAACACGCACACACACACACAGACACGCATATTCACACACACAGACGCTCACGCTATCACCGGACAAAATTCGCTGTCACAATGTATTCACTCACAGCTCCAGTATTTCCTTCAGGAGCCAGGCTGTCTCTCCTAGGGACTGCTCAGGGTCACGCTACGGCAGTACGCGTCCTTTGTCTGGTTAAGCGCCTGACCCTTTCCAGTCACAGCCCCTTCTTGGCAAGAGGTTAAAACGTCTGTTCGAACATTTGAAGAAAGCACTTACGAGTTGCCCCTTAGGAGATAGCCTAGTTGACAATATGAAAAAAAGAGCGTCTAATTAATGGTTTGTAAACCGAAACTTAGGGGCAGAAAGCGAACGATAACGAGATTTACGCAGGCGGCTTATCTATGTGATACTTCTTTAAAAGCATTGGTCCAGTGCTGCTAGAAGGAAAAGAGGCGTTTGCTCCTTGTCCCTTCTGGTGTCATTAATTCATAAGAAGTTAGCCCAATCTTCTTATACGTGATGCTCACATGTTTTAGATGCTGGAATACTCAGTGCCAAGGGTGCTAGAGCCCCTAGTTCACCAGTTCTTCTTTACAAAATAAACTCACGAGAGAAAGAAAAAGAGTGGTACCTTGGAAAAAGCATCCACGAGGTCCACTTACTACAGGAGTGAGTGACGAAATACTGGAAGAATCAAAGCATCAGTGTGCTACCTGGTGTACACTGACAGCAGTGGTGGGCCTTGCAGAGGGCCCCCCCGCCGAGGCACCAGTGCGGAGGCTCCTGGGTCCCTGCCGGCCACACCCTCCACCTCATTCTCCTTCCAGCTCCTTGCTGTGCGTGGGCACTGGCCTTGCAATGTGTGGCTGGCTTACTTGGCAACAGCATTAAGGGGTGGTAGGGCCAGAGCTTCAGCAGAGATCAGTTAGTTCGGATGGACTCCGTACTAACCGAACCTCCCACAAATAGCACACGTCTCAGGAGAACTGGGCCAGAACGCCCGCAGGAAAGCACTCATCTCACCTACAACCCTCTACAGAAGCTGCTGTTGTTACTATCAAACTTCGTCTGGATTTATGTTTCCCTGAGTTGTCCATGTTTATTTTGAACTTTCAAAATGGACATCTACTTCTCCAAAGAAAAGAACTGTTTCCTCTATGCCCTCTCAAACAGGGATTTGAGACTGGAGCCCTTGTCCTAGTTGGTAATTAACTAGATGTGTAAACTGGGGACAGGGGTTTGCATTCAGCACATGCGTGGCACGTGTAGGTAATCAGCACGTGTTTGTGGGCAACTTAATAAGGAATGTTTGCTAATAATGATGGGGGATTCTTACATCACACAGCAGGGCCTCCCATCATCTCATTGGCAAGTCGTTTCATCTCTCTGAGCTTTCCTGTCTTTGTTTGTAAAATGGAGTCCTGCTTGTCTCAGTGGGTCACTGTGAGTCAAGTGAGAAAAAATGCAGAAGCCAGCACTTTGTAGTTTGAGGAAGTAAAAATTTAAAGCAACACAAATTACTGTGACAGTTTTACTGTATAACAGACATACTATGCTTATCCGTATTATACCAGGTATATGCCTTGTCTCGTTAAATTTTCATCAGTTTAATAAAGTTGCTGTTGTTAGTTGCTATCGAGTTAACTCCAACTCATTGAGACCTTTATGTATGGTAGAATGAGCGCTGCCTGGTCCTCTGCCATCTTCATGATCAGTACATTTGAGCACATCGTTGCGGCTACTGTGTCAATCCATCTCAGTAAGGGTTTCCCTCATTTTTGCTGACCCTCTCTCTACTTTACCAAACACAATGTCCTTTTCTAGCAATTGATGTTTCCTGATGATGAGTCCAAAGTAAATGAGCTGAAGTTTCTCCATCTTGGCTTCTAAGGAGCATTCTGGTTTTATTTCTTCTAAGACTGATTTGTTCTCTCATCTGGCAGTCCATGGTATATTCAATATTCTTTGCCAACACCACAATTCAAATGTATCAATTCTTCCGTCTAAAAAATTTTTTTTTTTAATTTTTCATTGTCCATCCTTCACATGCACAAGATGATTGAAAAGACCATAGCTTGATTTCTTGACTGCTGCTTCCATGGCAATGATTGTTGATCCCAGTAAAATGAAATCCTTGACAAATTTCAATTTTTTCTCCACTTATCACAATGTTGTTTATTGGTCAAGCTGTGAGTTGTTTTTTTTTTTTTTTTTTTAACATTCAGGTGTAATTTGTACTAAAGGCTATGGTCTTTTACCTTCTTCAATATTTCAAGTTGTCTCCATTTTTGGTGAGCAAGGTTGTGTCATCTGCATATCAGAGGTTGTTAATGAGTCTTCTTCCAATCCTGATGCCTCATTCTTCATAAAGCCCAGTTTCTTGGATCATTTGTTCAGCATACAGATTAAACCAGTAAAGTGAAAGACTATAACTCTGCTGAATACCTTTTCTAATTCTGAACCAAATTTAATAACAGTTGTAATAGCTGAAAGGTGCCCTGGAGGCACAAATGATTGGCTGCTAACCGAAAGGTTGGCAGTTCCAACGTACCCAGCTGCTCCAAGGGAGAAAGACAGGGAGATCTGCTGCCATAAAGATTATAGCCAAGAAAACACTATGAGGCAATTCCACTCTGTCACATGCAGTTGCTATGAGTTGGAAATTGACTCGATAGCACCCAACAACACCACTAATACTTGATGCTATTACCATTATTCTATTTTAAGAGGCATTTCAAAAGGTTAAGTCGTTTATTCAAGGCCACTCAGCTAGTAAATTACACAGACTCCAACTCAGGTCTTGCCATCTCCAGTGGTGATAATAATAATAATAACTTACTATGGTTATACAAGGAATGGGTGGTTCAAGGGGTTAAGCACCCAACTACTAACCAAAAGGTTGGCAGTTTGAACCTGCCCAGAGGCACCTCGGAAGACAGGCCTGGCAATCTGCTTCCAAAAGGTCACAGCCTTGAAAACTCTATGGAGCAGTTCTACTCTGCACACATGGTGTCACCATGAGTCGGAATCAACTCAATGGCAACTAACAACAACAAATGATTACAAATCCATTTATCATTTCTCAATGGTTATATCTCAGATGCTTTACAAGTCTGAGTATTATGGTATCTATATGTCTGCTTTTTTCACTTGCCAACAACGGGTAGTCACTTATATTTAGTGCTTTTACTTCTTCTTTGGAGATCCTAAGGAGGTCAAGATGGAATGGACCAGAAATGGGAATTATTCACACTCATCCTTCCTAGTACCGACCTCATGAAGTTTTACCAAAGTAGAGGCACAAAGAGGGCAGTTAATACCATACAATAGTGGAGCCCTAGTGGTGGTTAAGCTGCCAACCAGAAGGTTGGCCATTTGAACCCAACAGCTGCTCCCTGGGAGAAAGACGTGACAGTCTGCCTCTGTAAAGGTTTATGGCCTTGGAAACCCACTTGGGGCAGTCCTACTCTGTCCTATACAGTTGCCATGAGTCAGAATTGACTTTACGGCAATTTTTTTTTTTTTTAATAGTGGACCAAAGATATTTGTTACAGCTGAGGATCCATGAAAAACAAGTGTTTCTTCAACTTGGACTACCAAAGGTTTTGACTGTTGAGTTGACTGACTTACGGCGACCCTGTGTGTGTAGAGCAGAACTGTGCTCTGTAGGGTTTTCAATGCCTGAATTTTCGGAAGCTTCAAGCCTTTCTTCTGAGGTGCTTCCAGGTGGGGTCAAACCACCAACCTTTTGCTTAGCCGCCAAAAGTGCTTAACTGTTTGTACCAGGATCCCCTAAAATACTGAATCATTTGATTTATGAGGTCCTGGATGCTTTCTCAATAGGCTACGTAATACGCAACAACTTTAAAAACACAGAGGTAAAGTTTCGGAAGTTCCAAACAAAGGCTTTATCATCCCAATCCTTCTTCAATATATATAATTAAAAATAGTAAAATGTACTTCTTTGCCCCCACAAAATGGTGAGGTGGCAGAAACAGACTGAAGAAGTGGGGAAGCTGCTGTGTACCAGACCCCTCAGCATTTTCGCTGCTAATTAATTTATAGCTAAAGCATTGCTACAGTCTCTCTCATTTCTAGGCAAAAAAATTTTCCCATTTTCTACTTCCTATTTCTCAATGGCTGTGATGCAAATTCAATCCTGTGGCACATTTTGGCGAGGTAGTTAAGTGGGCAGTCTGTTGTTTTGCTGTCTTCTCTGTTCTTATTTATCAGAATTTTGTGTTGCTTCATTAGCTATCACTTAACTGTACAAGATGACTCGATTTATCACAAGGAGACAAATATGGTCTCACTGTAGCTTCCTGCAGTGGACAATGTAATGATTAAAAAATGCACCTGTCACCTTATGGCTGTTTGGAAGAATGCCACTAATTATTCAAAACGTAATGGTCCTAGATGACGTGTCCAGGGGATTGTCAGTTATATTCCCTGTGGTGGAGCTTGCATATGGGGAAGGAAAGAACCTGTCAGCTGAGGAGCATCTGTAAGAATGACTTGCCTCAGACCAACCAGCTGGCAGCACTTCCCGTTTCAGAGGAACAAAAGAGGGTTGATGTTGGTTTGGGAAACAGGACTCTCTTGAATTTTAACGGCCTTTTCTAACTCAAACTCAGTGTGCGCTGAGGTGCCCAGAGCTGGGGGTCTGTGCTAACTTGAGCAAGTTCCTTCTGCATGGTGAGCTGTCGCTGCTGGGAGACCACAGAAACGCCTGTCCCACTGCTCAGTCTGCATGACCTGGCATTCAATGCCCTTGCCACAGCACACTGGTGCCACTTGGTCCCAAGAAATGTAATAACTTGCCCACGACCAGGAATGCAAATATGTCCTCACACACTCAATTAGGGAGGAGCCGCAGAAGTTTAGTCAACTCTGGGGTTTAGCGCCATTGCTCAGCTTTGTTGGGGGCTTATTCCTAGAGCCAAAATTAATTTGTGATCTTTTAAATAATAATCATAACTTAAGATCCATTTCGGCAATATGGGCTTACCAGCTATGGTGGCCTCAAACAGACTGACTAAATACAACAAATGAATATATCAACATTTAGTGGATAATGGGTGCAAATATATAACCTCTATGAGTCAGAATTGACTCGATAGCAGTGGGTTTGGCTTTACGTTGGACAATTCGTTAGTGTTTTCCGGTCTTTTGAAAATGTTAGCCATGTCGTTTCCACCATATTGGAAGCTAATGAGGAACCTCAGTTTGAGCATAACTTCCATTCTATAGGCAAAATCATCATGACACAGAGATTGAGAGCTTAGCATGAGGCCACACAGCAAGTCAGTGATGGAGAAAGTATTGGCCATCTATACATATGGACCCTTGGCTTTGTGTATAGGGCCACCAGGCAGGACCAATTTTCGGAAAAGAAGTGTCCAGAGAAAATTGCTTTCTTTTATCAACATGTTTCTCTTTCTATTATGGCTAAGAAGACACTGTCAATGGGAGACTTAAGTAGGTTACAATCTACTGGTTTCTTTAAGAATTGGCCAAAGTGTCACTTTTGCCCTACACTGGCAGATGGTTATACGCTTCCTCTGGAACTAAGGGCTCGTCATTGCTTATGGAAGACCACTAGGAAGTCTAATAGCCTTAAGATGGCAAATAGATTTCTGAATTAGATTAGAACTTCTGTCCAAAGTTGGGAATTCTGTGGCTTAATGGAAGGGAAGAGTCAGTGATTACGGCAGCAGCAGACCACCCGTCTGAGCTGCTAGACAACTTACAGTCAGTAAGACAGGCTGCTTCTCGGAGTGGTGTGTTTACAGTATGAGGGTGTATTTCTATTAATGCAGATATTGGAAAAGCTGAGTGATGTGATAACAAAACATATACACACACATTTGAAAGACCTGTCCAATCCACAACCAATTGATGGTCCAATCCACAACCAATGATGTGGATGGCAGCATTTTGTTCCGGTGTGTATGAGGCTGATGTGAGTTTGGGGCTGACTTGGTGGCAGCTAACAAATACAAGTATAAATATAAGTATACAGGTATGTATAAATATAAGTATACAGGTATGTATAAATATAAACACATAAAATACGTAAAAATATATAAAACATATTAAAAAAATATATACAAGAGCTCTGGTGGTGCAGTGGTTAAGTGCTCAGCTGCTAACCAAAAGGTGGTCGGTTCAAATACATCTATGGCTCCAAAGCCAAACCCATTACTGTCGAGTTGATTCTGACTCATAGTGACCCTACAGGACAGAATAGAACTGCCCTATAGGGTTTTTTTTTTTTTTTTTTTCAAGGAGCACCTGGTCAATTCAAACTGCTGGCCTTTGGGTTAGCAGACTTAGCTTTTAACCTCTATGCCACCAGGGTTTCCCCTATGGCTGGCTCCACAGGAGAAAAGACCCAGCAATCTGCTTCTGTAAAGATTATAGCTTTGGAAACCTTACAGGCCAGTTCCACTCTGTCCTATAGGGTCTCTATGAGTCAGAATTGATTCAAAGGCAAAAGGTTTTTTTTTTTTTTTTTTTTTTTTGCTATATACATATGTATTTTCACAAAGAATATGCAAAAACAAAACAAAACCCAAAGCCATACACTAGCTATCTTGAAAGGGTGGTGAGTGAACCTGATACAATAAGCTTTTCAGTAAGCATGGTTATCTGGCTGAGAACCACAGGAAACACCAAAAATAATAGCAACTACTAATGCACGCTTTGATTCTCAATGGCAGCTGAGCAGAAAAGACAAGGGAATGCTTTTCCTGTGAGGCACATGACTGTGACTGTCCCCTCTCGCATCCATGATAGAATCCAAGCAGCTAACCCTGCATAGGAAACCCTGGTGGTGTAGAGATTAAGAGCTGTGGCTGCTAACCAAAAGGTTAGCAGTTCAAATCCACCAGGTGCTCCTTGGAATCCTATGGAGCAGTTCTATTCTGTCCTACAGGGTCACTATGAGCTGGAATTGACTCAATGGCAACAGGTTTGGTTTGGTTTTTGGTTTAACCCTGCCAATATAAAAAAAAAATCTCTGCCAGGCACCGTGTGCCTCTTTCTTGCCATTCTCTCGTTGCCCTTTGCGAAGTAGTTAGCACAGTGGAAGGCCCTAATTGGCCTTCGGCGGGACCGTGGGTGCAGTGTGTCTTGGAGGTGGCTGTACAGCACAGATCCAGTGGTCTTTGGCTTCACCAGGAAGCTCTGGTTCTGGGGGAAGGAGCCGAAGTGCTTCATACATGCTGAGCTGTGTTCCTACCTGTGCCAATGCTACAGAAGCCTATATTCAAAAGGACCCTGTTTTTAACATGTAAAACAAAAAACAATTTCAAAGGGAGATAGCCATGAAGAATTTTCCTTTCATCTCACTGAAGTTGGGGGCGGGGCCTCTGTGGGGAAGATGAAAAATACTTGTTTACTGAGGAGGCAGCTGGCGAAGTGCCTGGTGGTATTACAAGAGTCTGTCCATGACTTCTAAAGATTGTTAATTATGGTGGATATGAATAGAAATGACTGCGCCTTTAACCCCAGGCTCCCCCCAGATTCCCCAGGACAACTGCTTTTTAAGTTAGGCTTTTAAATTGAGAAAGCTCTGACCACACTGCTGTCCAGGAGTGCTATGAGAAGCAGTGTTCTGGCTCTGCTCTTGGCAAACTCTTCAATTTCACAATACGTATGCACCAGAGTGACCGGGCGGTGTTTTGTTCTGCTCCACACAGGGTCGCTACAAGTCAGAGCCAACTGATGGCACCTAACAACGATAACATGTGCCAAAATATCCACAATGATAATCACTTAGCATTTTGACTTTTAGAAGGTAAAGTATGTTGCAACTCTTGATATTTCTTAATGTTTTCATTATTATTATTATTATTATTATTATTATTATTATTATTATTATTATTATTTACCAGGAACCTTTGGCCGGGGCAAATGACTAAAGAGCTCAGCTGCCATCCGGAAGGTTGGCGGTTGGGGTCCCCCCGGAGTGGCCTCCAAAAAATCAGACACTGAAACCTCTATGAGCACGGTTGTATTCTGAAACGCACAGGGCTAACGTGAGTTGGAATCGACTCGATGGCAACTGGTTCAATTTAGATGTAAATCATCAACAGAGAGCACAGATGGGGTAAAAGGACTTGAGGGGAGTGAAAAAACATACCAGGTTTAAGCTCTAATAGGGAATAAAAAATACGTGGAAGGATATGTGCAAGAAGCACATAATGAGAACTTCTCCAGGGATGTGGCGAACGTAAGATTATAACCAAGCTAGCAGGTGGTCGTTTTCTAGCTGGAGCAATACGGATAGAGGCATCCTGACACTAAAATGTCCTTGGTGCATTGTTTTCATTGACTTACTGAAATCACCTTAATTCTTGGCAATAAACAATGCTGCCACGTTACTAGGCAAATCTTCTAGACGGAAAGCATGATTTCTTGGTTCCAGTAAGGATACCAGAACCCTGTATTCTTGAAGCATATCCCCTTAGTCCCTTAATGATTCCCCCTCATTATATTACATTTTAATTTGGGCCCTTGGCCATTAGCAAAGGAACAGCCGTTTGAAAAGGACCATTGCATTTGCTTTACAAATATCACTGAGGACGTAGCCCTTTTTTGTATGAAATCTCTCTTGAAAATTTTCCTTTAGAATTTACTCTTAGGAAGAGTTTTGTTCTTTTGTAGCAAAGCAAACTTTCTACTTTTCCATCTTTTTTCCCTCAAAGAAATGCATATTTTCCATTTTTAACTTTCTCACAATAACATCCTAACTTCATCTTGCAATATATTTTTTTGCCTGTAATTTTTTTGTGCTAGATTTTTATTTTTAACTTTTTTTTTGTATATTTTTTTGCTTTAAGCTGCTTTAAATCTTTCATGAAAAAAGGTGGAGAAATAAATATGTGTACATATGGGCGAGGGCTGAGAAGGTCTTCAAGTAAGTCATGGCTTTTAACTTGGTTTAATCATTTGCGGTATTTATCGAGTACCTTCAGAGAACAAGGAATCCAACAGCCAACAAGATGAAGCCCTTGTTCTCATGGTGCTTTCTTTCTAGCTGGCATAAGCAACAGCTATACCAATATTTTATATATATATTTATACATATATACACATGTATATATATATCTATATGAAGTATTATATATATCTGATGGTTATAAATATCATGAAGAAGATAAAACCAGGTAATGGGATAGAGTGTGTTAGGGGTTAGCATCTGTAGGCACACAGTTTTAAACAGGGTGGTGAAAAGAAGCCTCTATGAGGAGGTGGCACTTGAGCAGTAATCTGAGTGAAGAGGAGAAAAGAGCCACGAGTGGATCCAGGGAAAGAGTGTTCTAAACAGGAGAGACCAAGTGCAAAGGTCCTGAGGCTGGAGCAGACTTGATGTGTTTGAGGAATAGGAATATGTTCAGCGAGGTTGGAAAATACTGAATAAGGTGGAAAACATATAAGAGATAGTGTCAAAGAGATAGGTAAGGGTCAGATGTTATCCCTAGTGTGAAACAGTGAGGTGACAGAAATTTACTCTAAAAGACATAGGATATCATTGGGAAGTTTTAAGCAAGGGAGCGACAACGTCTCATTTAATTTTGAAAGAGACCATTCTGGCTACTGATGACGGACGGCCCCGGCTGAAAGCAGAGGGGCTTCTTAGAAGCCGTTGCGGCAATCAGCTGAGAGCTGATGGTAGAAGTACTGTGGAGTGGCCTGACTCTTCAATATAACAAGGTAGAACACTTATTTGTTGTTGCAGAATTTGTACAGAGGAGATGAAGGAACGGAGACTTTGAGATAACCCTAAAGTTCTTGGTAAGTGAGTAGATGGCAGAAGACTGGGGTGGGGGGCAGAAAATTCATGACTTGTCTTGGATATGCTCAGTTTGACATATGTACTGGGCCTCCATGAGCAGATGCTATGAGAAGCTGGATATTTGAGCTAGAACCTTAGAGTAGAGGTCAGAATGGTAGTCAAATTTGGGTGTCATCTGTGTACAGATGGTATCGAAAGCTGTGATACTGAAGGGGACCTCCAAGGAGTTGCGGACAGATAAGGAACAGAAGAGGACTGAGGATAGAAGCATATTAGCTCTGTGATTCACTCTGCTTTCTTTAATGACGGACCCCGGGCGATTAACCCAACAAACAAGGTAAACGTAGGCTTACTCATGCTTACTTACTAATCTGTACTGAACAATCTCACATGGGTTTCACTACATCTTTGCTGATTGGGTCATCTGCCCTCGTCAGGGATTGTAAATTTGAAAAGAGGCTTTGATTCTGTAGGAAAGTGTTGTGGGGTTGGGAGAGAGACAGATGCCAGCCATACCTAGAAGCAGAGTCTTTGGTGTGCTGAAAAAAATGTGAAATTGTTCACTACAGAGGATCTGCCCCTGGTGACCCTACAACCCCCGGGAATCCCTGAGCGCTGCAAATGAATAAGTGCTCGGCTATCAAGTGAAACATTGGTGGTTCAAACCACCCGGAGACCTCTCTGAAGAAAGGCCTGGTGATTTGCTTCCCAAAAGTCACAGCTTTGAAAACCCTGTGCAGCAGCTCTACTGCGCGCACGTGGGGTCGCCGTGAGTCAGAATCAACGCAATGACAACTGGCGACGAGGACACACCACGAGCCTGTCATCGAGCTGCTAGTCTGTGTAGCCTGACGGCCATTTCGCACAAACAAGGCCACACTTAGCTGGGGTCCTCCCTGACTAGTAGTAAAAGTACCCTCAGTCTGATATTCTGCTAAATTAAATTTCGCTTTAGGCTAGAATTATAATTCAGGCAAAACTGTTTGTTTCTGACAGGGTTACATTTTACAGTGTAGAGTTGACTTACTTTTAACAGTGTCCCCAGAGTAGATTTTAAAAGCTAAAGCCGTAATAATGTTATTAAAATGTTGTGCATCCCTAGGTTAAAATAATTTTTGTAACTTCTTGTTTTATCTCCGTTAGAATTAATCATTAGTGTTTGAAACTGGTATTATTTTGTTGGAGAGTTAAGTCTGTGGAATATAAACTGACATAAAATAAAGAGCAGACGTCAAAGGACATTCATGGTAGAAAATGGCAGAAAGAAAAGTCAAAGTCGAAGCCTGCCTCCCTGTCTGACACGGAGGGCAGTTAACGTCTGCGTCCGCGGGTTACTAAAAAGAGAAACACAATGTTAAAACCTCATCAATTTTTTGTAGCTCTGAGATTTCTTAGTGGCTAAAATAGTTTGTTTGCCAACGTGAAAATCTCGCGTGCCGGCACCGTTATTGCTTGAAAAACACTTTCATTTTAGCATTGCTCACTTTTATTCTCCCCAAAGATTGCATTGAAATGAAGAATTAGTTTGACAAGTGGGTGAGCTGGTACCTTCGCAGGATACATGTGAGGAGAAATGAAGCCATATTTCATGCGGAGTCTGTTGGCTTCTAATTTCCGGGGCGGATTGGCCTTCCGGTCTTGGACTGATCTGACAGAGCCTCGTGGGATGAAATACGGGCAGTGCTGGGCGTTCTTGTCTAAAGTACAGATCATAAACAACCAGGCATTTCTTTTGTAAATGGAAGCACATGACAAAGAAAGCTGGGACGCTGTGACTGGGAACTCTTAAATTACCTGACGAGAGCGAGGCCCTGCCGTGAATTCTCAGTGTCTGAAAAGGGCACATAAAGTGTACAGTTTGGGTCCCCTGGGCCAGTACTACAGAAAACAGCAGACAATCCAAGGACAGAGCCTTAGTTAAAATTGTATATGAAAATCCTATAAATCGGCTCTCCTGAAACTAAATGCAACTGAAAAAATGAAGGAGGAAGTCCAACAAAAGAGTTTTCCTTTCAGAATATGCAAAAATGAGACAAAACAAAAAACCCAACGCTACTGAAAACAGCTCAAAAGAAGAGAATTAAATGAACTGTTCTGTCTTGTGCTATAAAATTAAATGGAGAATACATTCCAGATTAGGACACCTCGGTTTTGTTTGAAATACAGTCAGAAATGGCACCAAAATGACTCATCTTTGTGCCAAGGCCATTGCAGAAAAAGCCTCAGTATTCGAATTAGAGTCCGCCAAGTATAAGCGAGCTTTGTTACTTACATACTAGCACATGTTTGCTTGGGCTCGGCTTAGTTCTTTGACTACATTTAGTTTGTGTGCGAATGCAGACTTCCACGTGACTCATGGGCCCTGTTTATTTAACCAGCCAGGCAAGCTCTGTGGCTTCAGTTATTCATTCTGAGCAGCTGGGCCTTGTGCCCCAGATTAAATCATTTTTGGCGTTTTTTGTTTTTAGTCATCAAAAATTAAGATAGCTCCTCATCTTCTAAATTAGATACAACAAAATTTCAATCAAGCTAGTGTTCAGGGTTTGACTCAAGGTTCCTTGGTCTCTAGGCATCTTTGAAGGCCCTTGGGTGGCACAGTTTGCTCTAGGCTACTACCCAAACCCAAATGCATTGGGCAAATCTGCTGCAAAAGACCTCTTTAAAGTGTTGAAAAGCAAAGATGTCACCTTGAAGACCAAGGTGCACCTGACAAGTCTTGGTGTTTTTCAATCGCCTCCCACGCATGTGAAAGCTGGACAATGAATAAGGAAGACTGAAGAAGAATTGACGCCTTCGAATTGTGGTGTCGGAGAAGAATACTGAATATATACCATGGACTGCCAGAAGAAGGAACAAATCTGTCTTGGAGGAAGTACAACCAGAATGCTCCTTAGAAGTAAGGATGGCGAGACTATGTCTCATATACTTTGGACATGTTGTCAGGAGGGACTGGTCCCTGGAGAAGGACATCATGCTTGATAAAGTAGAGGGTCAGTGAAACAGAGGGAGACCCTCAACAAGACAGATTGACACAGTGGCTGCAAGGATAGGCTCAAACATAGCCAACGATTGTGAGATTGGTGTAGGACCGGGCAGTGTTTCGTTCTGTTGTATACAGGGTCGCTATGAGTCAGAACCAACTTGATGGCACCGAACAACAACAACTACCCAAAAGTTTTGTCATTCAACCCACTGAGCAGCACGCCGGAAGAATGGCCTGGCGATCTGCTTCCATAAAATTACAGCCAGGAAAACTTAACGGAGCACAGCTCTATTCTGTAACACATGGGGTTGCCATGAGTTGGAGTTGACAAGACGGCAATGGGGTTTTTGTTTATTTTTTTAGACACCTTTACTGCCTTCGGAGCTCTCGTGGCACAGTGGTTAAGGGTTCTGCTGCTAACCAAAAGGTTAGGCAGTTTGAATCCACCAGTCTGTCCTCGGAAACCCTATGGGGTAGTTCTCCCCTGACCTATAGGGTGGCTATGAATCAGAATCAACTCAATGGCGACGTGTTTGTTTTTTTGTTTTTTTAGTGATTTCAGGGAGGAAATAACAGATGAGACAAGGCCCTGAACTTGGAGGAGACAACTACAGGTGGGTTAGATGGTGGCTGGGGACCTGAGGGGCTGAAGGGGACTGAGGGCAGCAGTCCGTTTGCCACCTCCCCTCACTGTGTTGGTATGTGCAGGTTCCAATCGTGAACTGTCCTAGAAATGGAAAGACCCACTTCTTCTGCCAGACACACAGAGAGACTTGAGAGTTTAAAATATACTTAAAACAAAACAACTAAGAAGCTCTTTGTGGGTGCACATGCACACGTGGTTTCTCTGGGTCAAACAAACGTGGCGTATATGGGAACATTCACACACTTCATGGATTGTGACTGAACACGCGCACTTGTATTTGGTTCCAGGCAGCGAGCCGTTCCCCCGCCCCCGCCCCAGGGAATCACGGGCTCACAGTAGCTGTGTGTGGCAGTGCCAGCAGCAGACAGCTGCGGAGCCCAGTGAGCGCTGGGCATTGGGTACGTTTGTTTACGAACAGGCCCCAGCTTCCCAACTCGGTGAGGATCCCGTGGCATCAACCACTGATCCATCTGGTAAGTGATGGTGCCTGGACCCACACCTCCATCCAGTCCAGAAGAAAGTCAACTCATCCGAACAGGTCATTTATTCACATAGATACTTGCCCATTAGAAAAAAAAAATAATGACAACAAAACCCCACTTAATAAGTGTGCACTGTACTGGTGGGGAAAAAGACAATTGTTTTCAGACTAAACTATCAGCAAAACAATGCTCATTTCAGCTGCAATTTGCAAATGATGACTGGATCCCACTTAAATGTTGGTTTAGGTCTGAGCTCATTTGGACACAAAAGAAACAATTCCCTGTAATACTTGGAGACATCATCTTCTTTTCAAATAAAATAGAAAAAATGAATTTTTTGTTTGCAGCCTGAAAACATTTGTGGCTATAAATGACACAATCCAACAATCGCTTAAGTATTCCAAAGGTGCTGTGGCTTATACAGATTTAATTTTCTACAGTTACTTTATTAACTGAATCTATTGAGACCAAAACATCTTAGATGAGCCATCCTATATTTCCCTGTTCGTAAATGTTTGCTAAACCACAGGAAAATCTGATATTATCTCATCTCCCTTCTGTGCCTGATGCTAAAAAAGCTGTCTCCCGTTTTGGTTTTTTATTAGGGAAGACATTGCATGTGACCGAAGAAAGATAATTGAGCCCCAGGAATCAAGAGGGAGATGTTACAGCGCTTACCACTTCCCAGTCACCTAGCGCGCTTTCCAAAACGTATTTGAATTGCACTGAGAAGAGAACGGGCGGAAAAATCGACCTTGCCCTATTTGATAATTCACATCTGTTGCGCCCACAACACATGAACCATGAATAATGGTGCTGATATATCTGCTAGTGATTACTGAGCATTAAGCGAATTCATGGGACAATTCTTCTTGTTGTTGGGTGCCATCGAGTCAGTTCTGACTCATAGCGACCCTATGTACAACAGAACGAAACACTGCCCGGTCCTGCACCATCCTCACAATCATCATGCTTGAGCCCATAACTGCAGCCACTATGTCAATCCATCTCGCTGAGGGTCTTCCTCTTTATCGCTGACCCTCTACCAACCATGATGTCCTTCTCCAGGGACTGATCAGCACTTACCTAACAATGCTGTGAAGGGAGGCAGCAGGAGAGGCCTCTGGCTATGAATAAGCCTAATTTTCTGAACTTTGCCTTCATGTCCTTTGTTGCATGGATGAAAACAGTCAGAAACTACAGCTCAAAAAAAAAAAAAAATTTTTTTTTTTTTTTTTTTTTACATTAAATTCCTTTTTAGAGCTTTGTTTAACATAAAATCTTTTAAACTTGAACTAAACTAAGTTAGGCAATCACAGATTGTTTCCGGGTCACAGCCCACCCATCCCTCCCCTCCTTCACTGTCTTTCCTGCCAGGTGTATTCACAAAGCTAAATTATCTGAGAAATTCCGAGCAGGGCTGGGCTGTGCCTCAGAATGAAGTTTTTATTCATCTATTTCATCGGCTCTTTGGGATTATGTACGGTCTCTAAGTTTTTTTTCCTAAGTTACTTGATTTTCACCTTTAACCTTTCACCCACCCATTTTCCCTGTTCTTTGACACAAACGGTTAAGTGCTCCACTACTCAGAAAGGTTGGCAGTTTGAATCCCCTCAGAGACACCTTGGAAGTAAGGCCTGATGACCTGTTTCTGAAAGGTCACAGCCTTGAAAACCCTATGGAGTGCAGTTCTACTCTGTCTACATGGGGTCACCATGAGTTAGAATCGACTCGATGGCAACTGGTTTTGTTTTGTTTTTGGCTTATGGTTCCCTACTGGTTGTTGGAGGAGTCCTGGTGGTGCAGTGGTTAAGTGCTTGGCTGCTAACTGAAAGGTCTGCTGCTCCAAGGGAGAAAGATTTGGCAGTCTGCTTCCCTAAAGATTTACGGCCTTAGAAACCCTATGGAGCAGTTCTATTCTATCCTATAGGGTCGCTATGAGTCAGAATCAATTTGACAGTAGTGGATTTTTACTGGTTGCTGGAATTCAACCCCTCAGCTTACTCTAATTCAGAGTATATAAACACGCACCTCAACTCTGACATGTTTCAACAAACAGATGCAGCCTTGGAAGTGCTCATTCATCTATTCCAAGAAATTTGGAAGACAGCTACCTAGCCAACTGACTGAAAGAGATCCATATTTATGCCTTTGCAAAGAAAGGTGATTGAACCGAATGCGGAAATTATCAAATGATATCATTAATATCACATTGCAAGTAAAATTTTGCTGAAGATCATTCAAAAGCGGCTGCAGAAGAACATAGGAAATGACAGAAATTCAAGCTGAATTCAAAAGAGGATGTGGAATGAGAGATATCATTGCTAATGTCAGATGGATCCTGGCTGAAAGCAGAGAATACCAGAAAGATGTTTGTCTGTGTTTTATTGACTATGCAAGGGCATTTGACTGTGTAGATGATAACAAATTATGGATAACTTTGGGAAGAATGGGAATTCTAGAACACTTAATTGTGCTCATGAAGAACGTGTACATAGATCAAGAGGCAGGCATTTGAACAGAATAAGGGGATACTGACTGTGTGGTTTAAAGTCAGGAAAGATGTGTGTGAGGGTTGTATCCTTTCACCATACCTGTTCAATCTATATGCTGAGAAAATAATCCAAGAGGCTGAAATATATGAAGAAGAATGGGGCATCAGGATTGGAAGAAGACTCATTAACAACCTGCATTATGCAGATGACACAACCTTGCTTGCTGAAAGTAAAGAGGACTTGAGGCACTTACTGATGAAGATCAAAGACCATTGCCTTCAGTACGGATTACGCCGCAACATAAAGGAAACAAAAATCCTAACAACTGGACCAATAAGCAACATCATGATAAATGGGGAAAAGGTTGAAGTTGTCAAGGATTTCATTTTACTTGAATGCACAATCAACAGCCATGGAAGCAGCAGTCAAGAAATCAAATTGCATTGGGCAAATTTGCTGGAAAAGACCTCTTTAAAGTATTAAAAAGAAAAAATGTCACCTTGAAGACTAAGGTGTGCCTCACCCAAGCCATGGTGTTTTCAAACACCTCATATGCATGTAAAAGCTGGACAATGAATAAGGAAGACTGAAGAAGAACTGGCACCTTTGAATTACGGTGTTGGTGAAGAATACTGAATATCCCATGGACTACTAGAAGAACAAGCAAATATGTCTTGGAAGAAATACAGCCAGAATACTCCTTAGAAGCAAGGATGGCAAGTGTGATGATTAAAATTGTGTGCTAACTTGGGTGGGCCATGATTCTCAGTGTTTTGGCATTCATATAAAGGTGTGATCACTTCCCTGTTGAGATTCGATGTGATCATCCCCATGATGGGATCTGCTGTCAGTAGCTAATCAGTTGAAAGGGAGTTTCCTTGGGTGTGTGGCCTGCATGGAATATGAGCGGACATTCTGGCAAGGCTTGGGGGCTTTTTGCTCATGCTGGATCCTGCAGCTGGCTTTTGTTCATCTGACCTCTGGTTGTTGGAACTTGAGCTGGCAGTTTACCTGTGGTCTTGCCTGCCCATTTTGGGATTCATTGATCTTCCTGTGAGCAAGAGCCCTGCTCTCTGACCTGCCGGGGATTCACCAGCCCCCAGTGGCTATGTGAATCAGGAGCATCCTCTATTCTGACCCACAGACTTGGGACATTCCAGGCAAGAATGGTAAGAATGGTAAAGAGATGCAAGGAGAAATATTTAATGAGGTATTGTCAAAGGGAAAAATTAATAACAGACATCTTACTTTGATTTTAAGGTTTTCTTACCCATGAAACCAAATATTTGCTGTAAAGAAATTCCTGATCAAAATTAATCCTGCCAGTGGCTTTTCTTTCATTTAAAATCCCTTATCTTTTCTTTCCTGTTTGAAGCCAAGCTTACAAAATTTGAATTTAAAAAGATATGGCTGGGTGGGAGGGTCAGAGGCTACCTTGTGACCTGATATTAGTTGATAGAGTAAAAGAGGGAGGGCAGGGTTCAATCAATCATGTTGAGATTAGCCAATGGTTGATCTTCCATATTTCTCTCTCCTCTTCTTTTTATAGGCCTCATTGTACCTAACTTCTTCCAGCCATTTGCTTTTTCTGGAATCAAAATGGTTTCTCTATATGTGTATAGAATAAATGCTCAGAATAAACCTTCCTTATGTTCAAATTCTATTGAGTATTGATTATTTTTTTTAACAGTATTAGACTAGGGATTCTTTGAGGTAATTGTCATGGATTGAACTGTGTCCTCCAAAAATGTCTGTCAACTTGGCTATGCCACGACTCCCAGTATTGTGTGATTGTCCACCATTTTGTCATCTGATGTGATTTTCCTGTGTGTTGTAAATCCTATCACGATGTTAATGAGATGGATTAGCAGCAGTTATGTTAACCAGGCAGCACATGATCTACAAGACTAGATTGCCTTTTAAGCCAATCTCTTATGCCCTGAATTTGGACTTGTAGACTACTAGACTGTGAGAGAATAAATTTCTCTTTGTTAAAGCTATCCACTTGTGGTATTTCTGTTATAGCAGCACTAGATGACTAAGACTAATTCTGACAGGGCTAATTCTTACAGAAGTGATTCTGGGGAGAGGTTAGTGACCAAACTTTGAAATGGAGTCCTCTTACAAAGGTAGTCCTTGAAACCAAGGGAGCAGGCGAGTGCTGTAAGAAGATTATAATACAAGAAAAAGCCTTATTTCAGCAGGTTATAAGTATCTGTTGAGTGCCAACAGAATACACAGGAGTATACCAGTAGGACCCTTGTAACAATGCCGCTCTCTACAGAATTGCTTCTAGTTGAATATGAGAAAAATGACAATCTTCCATGGTACATGGCTCTCACGTCCATTATTTTATTTGATCATCATACCAACCCAGAGAAAAGGCATAATTAACCTCATTTTATAAATGGGGAAAATATTCAAAAGATTATGTACCTCATTTAAAGCCATTCATCTAGGTATAGGGATTTGGAACTAAAATTTGGAAATCTTTCTTTAATCATTTAATAAACATATGTTTATCACATACTATGTTGAAAAACAAAGATATCACTTTGAGGACTGAGGTACGCCTGCCCCAAGCCGTGATGTTTTCAGTGACTTTGTATGCATGCGAAACCTGGACAATGAATAAGGAAGACTGAAGAAGAATTGATGCCTTTGAATTGCAGTGTTGGCAAAGAATGTTGTATATACTTATGGCCTGCCAGAAGAACGAATAAGTCTGTCTTGGAGGAAATATAGCCAGAGTGCTTCTTAGAAGTGAGGATGTACTTTGGACATGTTATCAGGAAGGACCAGTCCTTAGAGAAAGATGGCGTGTTTGGTAAAATAGACGGTCATCAAAAAAGAGGAAGAACCTCAATGAGATGGACTGAATAGTGGCTGCAAAAATGTGCTGAAACATAGCAAAGACTGTGAAGATGGTGCAGGACCAAGCAGTGTGTGCTGTGTTGTACACAGAGTCGCTATGAATTGGAACTGACTCGACGGCACCTAACAACAACAGCATCATGTGCTGACCCTGTGCCAGTTGCTGGGGATGCAGATGCAACACCATTTTTGCTCTAAAAAAACTCATTTCTACTCAGAGACAAAAAAAAAATTACACACCAAAAATTATCTTGAAGTATGAGATGAATTACCCAAGTACAAGGGCTAAAAAGAAAAGAATATATAGAATGTAACGGAAATACAGAAGAGGCAACAGTTTTTGAGCTTTTTACATGAGGGAAGTTTTCTGGAAAGCCTTAACAGACTATTCTATAATTCTGGGAAAAGTTAAGATTAAAGTCAACAGAACTCAAAGAACAGTTACTCAAAGGATGACTGACTAGAAAGGGGACGGTCTTGATGGTGGGTGTTGAAGGTGTTCCTTCTTTGTTCTGCGACCACTAGCAAGCAGTCTCTGGCTGAAATGCCCCGTGGGGTGGGCTGAGATGAGAAAGGCTTCTGCATACCAGCCTGACCACACAAAGGATTTGTATCAAATCATGTTTGCCTTCATGATGCAGCACTTTACAAAGATTTTCTGTCACAGAAAAAACAACAAAAATCAGTTGCCATTGAGGTGATTGCAATGTGTGTGTCATGGATTGAATTGTGTCCCCCAAACTTATCTGTCAACTTGGCTAGGTCATTATTCCCTTGTATGATTGTATGATTGTCTACCATTTTATCTTCTGATGTGATTTCCCAATGTGTTGTAAATCCTATCACTATGATGTAATAAGATGGATTAGTGGCAGTTATATTGATGAGGTCTACAAGATTAGATAGTGTCTTAAGCCAATCACTTTTGAGATATAAAAGAGAGGAGTGAGCAGAGAGACATGTTGTTGTTGTTGTCAGGTGCCGTTGAGTTGGTTCCAACTCATAGCGACCCTATGCACAACAGAACAAAACACTGCCTGGTCCTGCGCCATCCTTACCATCATTTTTATGCTTGAGCTCATTGTTGCAGCCACTGTGTCAATCCACCTTGTTGAGGGTCTTCTTCTTTTCCGCTGACCCTGTACTCTGCCAAGCATGATGTCCTTCTCCAGGGACTGATGCCTCCTGACAATATGTCCAAAGTGTGTAAGACACAGTCTCACCATCCTTGCCTCTAAGGAGCATTCTTCCAAGACAGATTTGTTCGTTCTTTTGGCAGTCCATGGTGTATTCAATATTCTTTGCCAACACCACAATTCAAAAGTGTCAACTCTTCTTCGGTCTCCCTTATTCATTGTCCAGCTTTCACATACATATGATCCGATTGAAAATACCATGGCTTGGGTCAGGCGCACCTTAGTCTTCAGCATGACATCTTTGCTCTTCAACACTTTGAAGAGGTCCTTTGCAGCAGATTTGCCCAATGCAATGCATCTTTTGATTTCTTGACTGCTGCTTCCATGGGTGTTGACTGTGGATCCAAGTAAGATGAAATCCTTGACGACTTCAATCTTTTCTCCGTTTATCATGATGTTGCTCATTGGTCCAGTTGTGAGGATTTTTGTTTTCTTTACGTTAAGGTGTAATCCATACTGAAGGCTGTGGTCTTTGATCTTGATTAGTAAGTGCTTCAAGTCCTCTTCACTTTCAGCAAGCAAGGTTGTGTCATCTGCATAACGCAGGTTGTTAATGAGTCTTCTTTCAACCCTGATGCCCCATTCTTCTTCATATAGTCCAGCTTCTCGGATTATTCGTTCAGCATACAGATTAAATAGGTATGGTGAAAAAAATACAACCGTGACACACACCTTTCTTGACTTTAAACCAGTCAGTATCCCCTTGTTCTCTCCGAACAACTGCCTCTTGATCTATGTAAAGGTTCCTCATGAGCACAATTAAGTGTTCTGGAATTCCCGTTCTTCGCAATATTATCCATAGTTTGTTATGATCCACACAGTTGAATGCCTTTGCATAGTCAATAAAACACAGGTAAACATACTTCTGGTATTTTCTGCCTTCAGCCAGGATCCATCTGACATCAGCAATGATATCCCTGGTTCCACGTCCTTTTCTGAAACTGGCCTGAATTTCTGGCAGTTCCGTGTCGATATACTGCTGCTGCCGTTTTTGAATGATCTTCAGCAAAATTTTGCTTGCGTGTGATACTAATGACATTGTTCTATAATTTCCACATTTGGTTGGATCACCGTTCTTGGGAACAGGCATAAATATGGATCTCTTCCAGTCAGTTGGCCAGGAAGCTGTCTTCCATATTTCTTGGCATAGACGAGTGAGCACCTCCAGCGCTGCATCTGTTTGTTGAAACATCTCCATTGATATTCCATCAATTCCTGGAGCCTTGTTTTTCACCAATGCCTTCAGAGCAGCTTGGACTTCTTCCTTTAGTACCATCAGTTCCTGATCATATGCCACCTCTTGAAATGGTTGACTATCGACTAATTATTTTTGGTATAATGACTCTGTGTATTCCTTCCATCTTCTTTTGATGCTTCCTGCATCGTTTAATATTTTCCCCATGGAATCCTTCACTAGTGCAACTCAAGGCTTGAATTTTTTCTTCAGTTCTTTCAGCTTGAGGAATGCCGAGCGTGTTCTTCCCTTTTGGTTTTCTATCTCCAGCTCTTTGCACATGTCGTCATAATACTTTATCTTCTCGAGAGGCCCTTTGAAATCTTCTGTTCAGTTCTTTTACTTTATCAATTCTTCCTTTTGCTTTAGCTGCTCGACGCTCAAGAGCAAGTTTGAGAGTCCCCTCTGACATCCATCTTGGTCTTTTCTTTCTTTCCTGTCTTTTCAGTGACCTCGTGCTTTCTTCATGGATGATGTCCTTGATGTCATTCCACAACTCGTCTGGTCTGCGGTCACTAGTGTTCAATGCGTCAAATCTATTCTTGAGATGGTCTCTAAATTTAGGTGGGATATACTCAAGCTCATATTTTGGCTCTCGTGGACTTGCTCTGATTTTCTTCACTTTCAGCTTGAACTGGCAAATGAGCAACTGATGGTCTGTTCCACAGTTGGCCCCTGGCCTTGTTCTGATGATATTGAGCTTTTCCATCGTCTCTTTCCACAGATGTAGTCAATTTGATTTCTGTGTGTTCCATCTGGCGAGGTCCATGTGTATAGTCACCGTTTATGTTGGTGAAAGAAGGTATTTGCAGTGAAGAAGTCGTTGGTCTTGCAAAATTCTGTCATTCGATCTCCGGCATTGTGTCTGTCACCAAGGCCGTATTTTCCAACTACTGATCCTTCTTGTTTCTAGCTTGCACATTCCAATCACCAGTAATTATCAATGCATCTTGATTGCATGTTCGATCAATTTCAGACTGCAGCAGCTGATAAAAATCTTCTATTTCTTCATTTTTGGCCCTGGTGGTTGGTGCATAAATTTGGATAGTAGTCATATTAACTGGTCTTCCTTGTAGGCGTATGGATATTATCCTACCACTGACAGCGATGTACTTCAGAATACATCTTGAAACGTTCTTTTTGACGATGAATGCAACACCATTCCTCTTTGAGTTGTCATTCCCAGCATAGAGGACTATATGATTGTCCGATTCAAAATGGCCAATACCAGTCCATTCAGCTCACTAATGCCTAGGATATCGATGTTTATGCGTTCCATTTCATTTTTGATGATTTCCAATTTTCCTAGGTTTATACTTCGTACATTCCAGCTTCCAATTATTGATGGACGTTTGCAGCTGTTTCTTCTCATTTTGAGTCGTGCCACATCAGCAAATGAAGGTCCCAAAAGCTTTACTCCATCCACGTCGTTAAGGTCGACTCTACTTTGAGGAGGCAGCTCTTCCCCAGTCATCTTTTGAGTGCCTTCCAACCTGGGGGGCACATCTTCCAGCACTATATCAGACAATGTTCCGCTGCTATTCATAAGGTTTTCAATGGCTAATGCTTTTCAGAGGTAGACTGCCAGGTCCTTCTTCCTAGTCTGTCTTAGTCTGGAAGCTCAGCTGAAAACTGCTGGTATCTGAATACTGGTGGCATAGCTTCCAGCATCACAGGAACACACAAGTCCCCACAGTACGACAAACTGACAGACATGTGGGGGGAAAGACATGGGGACCCCAAATCATCAAGAAAGCAGTGCTGGGAGCAGAGTGCATCCTTTGGACCTGAGGTTCTTGCTCTGAGATGCTCCCAGACCAAGGGAAGACTGATCACAAGTACCTTCCTCCAGAGCCAACAGAGAGTGAAAGCCTTCCCCTGGTGCTGGCACCCTGAATTTGGACTTCTAGCCTACAGGACTATGAGAAAATAAATTTCCCTTTGTTACAGCCAACCACTTGTGGCATTTCTGTTATAGCAGCACTAGATGACTAAGACAGTATGCATGGAAGAACTGTACTCCATAGGGTTTTCAAGGTTTTGACCATTAGGAAGTAGATTGACAGGCCTTTCATCTGAGGTGCCTCTGGGTGAACTTGAACCTCCAAACTTTTGGTTAGCAGCTGGGTGCTTCAGCATTTGTATCACCTCTGTTCTTCCCTGGTATTCAAATTCCTGCCCCCCCACCCAAAGTGATACTGTCATAAGTGATTGATAGACTCAGCAACACCAGTGTCAATGTTTGCCTCTATACAAGGGAGGTTTTTGTTTTGGAATTGATTGGATTTGATTATTTATTGTTTCCTATAAAGCCCACTTGTTGAAATATTTTCCTAAGTCAATAAATATTTTTGGGTGAAGGGTGATGGAATAAAAGAGGGAGAAATGGAGAGTCTTTGTTCCATGTGAGATCTAATACAATAAAATCTTAAAGAAGAGAAATCTGAAATTTTGATCATAAGTTCAGTTGTAGAGCAGAGTAAAAGTAATTCTGATGAAAGTCCATAACACCATCAAAAGACTTCCTTCTTTGAGTTAACCAAGAAGGAAATATAATTGCAAACTTAACATAAAAGGTTTAATAATACTGCCTTCCACAGTTGTTCTGTAAGGCATATCCTCAAAGAAAGGCCCGGGGATTTTAGCTGCATATGGAATGCATATGTGTTCTGGTAGGAATAAGTAACACCCCAGAAAATCCAAATAATGCACCTTCTTCTCATTGATGTTGGAAGCCCTGGCGGCGTAGTGGTTACGTACTACGGGGCTGCTAACCACAAGATTGGCAGTTAAACTTTACCAAGCGCTCCTTGGAAACTCTATGGGGCAGTTCTACTGTGTCCTATAGGGTTGCTGTGAGTCAGAATTGACTCCATGGCAACAGATTTGGTTGTTTTTTTTGTTTTGTTTTTGGCCTCATTTATGTCAGACAGGACGATGGTAGCTGGCAACTACTATCTTTGCCTAATGAATTGGCTTAGAGTGCTGAGAAAAACACGTAGCAATAAAGTATTAAGCTAAATATTGTGAGCCATTTTGTGGCAGAATTTCCTCAAAGAGTTTTCAAGAGAAAAGAGGTTATAAAGTGATTACTTTGTGACCTTACACTAATATAATTTATGGCACTTCAATTTCTTCTCGTAAGAACTGTCTTATGAGAACAGAAACGTGGCTTAGAGCCGGTAGCTGTGATGACAAAGGAAGCACTCCAACTTACTTTGTCTTATAAAGGACATTATTATTTTTTTGAATAATGTTACAGTTGGACTTACATTCATCTTCAAAAGAAGCTGAGCATTTTCGTTTTGCTCAAGCAAAAGAAAAATGAACTAAAGCTAGATTTTCTCTCTATTTAATAACTTCCAGTCAAATTAGCAAGGACCCCTGGTGGCACAGTAGTTAAAGCACTTGGTTGCTAACCAAAAGATCAACAGTTCGAACCCACCAGTTGCTCTGCGGGAGAAAGATGTGGCAGTCTGCTTGGTAAAGATCACAGCCTAGGAAACCCTGTGGGGCATTTCTACTCTGTTCTATAGGTTTGCTATGAGTTGGAATCAACTCTATGTCAGTGGAGGCTTTTTTTTGGTTTAGTCAAATTAGCTACATTGGTGAAAAACATCTATATAGAAAATATTCACTAAGATAGAAACCCATTTACATAAGATTATACCTATCAAGAAAGTAAAATTACTACAAGCCAGAATGTATGGAAATCCCAATACAATTTTATAAAACAGTCATGTGGCCAAAAATTATAGTGTCATACTATGGAAATGGAGGCTAAATTCCAGCCCCCCTGTACCTACCCTCCCCACCCCCCCAACAAAAAAAAGGAAACAACAAAAAACCAACCAACCGACAAAAAAAACAAAAAACAACTTCTCTCATATATTTGGAAACGCTGGTGGTGTAGTGGTTAAGAGCTACGGCTGCTATCCAAAAAGTCGGCAGTATGAATCCACTAGGCACTCCTTGGAAATCCTATAGGGCAGTTCTACTCTGTCCTATAGGGTTGCTATGAGTCAGAATGGACTCCACAATAGGTTTTTTTTTTTTTTTTTTTTTTTTATCATATACTTAGGCCCCTAGGTGGCAAAAGGTCTTGTGTTTGACTACTAACCTAGTCTGGTGGTTTAAATCCACCCAGTGGCAATGTGGAATAAAGGTCTGGTAATCTGCTCTATGATGATTACAATAAAGAAAATCCTATAGGGAAGTTCTACTCTTAACATCTGGGGTTGTCATGAGTCAGAATTGACTTGACAGCAATGGTTTGGTTTTTGGTTTATCATATATTTAGGGTTGATGAAATTTATCATGTTAACTAATTAAATGAAATGTCTATACTTTGCATCTCAAAAACATTTTATCTGTAATCCACCAACCACTGAACCAAACCCAAACCCAAACCTGTAGCTCTCAAGTCAATTCTGACTCATAGCGACCCTACAGAAAGGCCCCTCAAATACTTGGCCCATGTTTGCTCACACTCTCCATGTTCTCTTTCCACTCTACAGTCTCCATAGCAGGCACTGTTAGTTGGTCCTGGTCCTTCATTCACCTGAGGGTGAGCAGAGACTCAGAGTCCTGTGTAACAGAGCCATACTACCAAGCAAGCACAGTTAGACTGTGAGATGAGGTTTATTTCCATCTGTGTAAGGCTCTACATCTTCTTAACTTGTCCACAGACAAGAATTTATGGAGTGCTCAAAGAATACCTGTCATAGATTGAATTGTATCCCCCCAAGATATGTGCTGGAATTCTAACTCCTATCAGTGGCAGTGGTGATACCTGTGGCTGTAATCCCATTTGAGAATAGGGTTTTCTTTGTTATGGCAATGAGATAATTATCAGTGTAGGATGTGTCCTAAACCTAATCACTTTTGAGCTATAAACAGAGCAGATTAGACTCAGAGAAGAAAGTACAAATGGAGGGGTAGGTACATGCCACGTGGAAATTGCCAAGGAATCAAAGAATGCCAGATCCACAGAAACTGAAAGAGAACTTCCCCCAGAGCCAACAGAGAAAGCAAGCTTCCCCTAAAGCCAGTGCAGTAAATTCGAATTTCTAGCCTCCTGAACTGTGAGAAAACAAATTTCTTTTCTTTAAAACTACCCACTTGTGGTATCTCTGTTACAGCAGTGCTAGGATCCTAAGACAATGCCTACGTTCAGGAACACATAGAAGACATTCTGCTCAGTATTTTCTGCCACAAAGATGAATTCCTAAAAGGGGAAAGAAGCTAGAAAAGCATAAATATACATAAATAAATCACAATCACAAATTAATAAAAGAGTACACAGAAGGAGGAGGCCAGCTCGAATGGTGCTAGAAGGAATAGAGAAGGGCACTGCTGTTTAGGAAACCTATTTAATGCAGGTGAAACTACATTTTGGTTTAAAGAAAAAAAAAAAAAAAGATGCGTTTTGGCAGCTGGGAGGAGAGTTTTTCCACTTCTCCATGACTACTTGCTGTCATTTGTACAGAACTCTGTGTACTCTGTGTGGTACATCCCATTATCCCATTGCCCTACTGCTATCCAGTCAATTCCGACTCATAGTTACCCTATAAAAACCCAGTGCCATCGAGTCGATTCCGACTCATAGCGACCCTTTACCCTATAGGACAGAATAGAATTGCCCATAGGGTTTCCAAGGCTGTAAATCTTTATGGAAACAGACTGCCACATCTTTCTCCCATGGAGTCGCTGATAGGTTCAAACCACCAACCTTTTGGTTAGCAGGCAGGTGCTTAACCACAGTGCCACCAGGGCTCCTCCATCCCATTATAGTTCCAGACTATCTCGCAGCCATTGCTGCCCTGATGGGGCAGACTCACGTCAGACATTTCCAGATAAACCAGTGCTTGGAAATCAGTTGTACAACAAGCAACCTCCGGGAGAGCAGAGTATGTGCAGGCGTTCCCAAAGCCTCTCCCTTGTAAGTAATGCTTGACAGGAAAAAAGAAAAACAAAACAAAAAAAACACCAGAGTAAACTATATACACTGGCTTGCCAAGGGCAGAATTTAGAAAGTAAGCTGTATATTCTATGGATCTCCTTGGAGGACAGTCAGGACATTTTGAAAAACTAAAAACAAATTTCTATAATTTAGATGTTAAATCTTCGTGAAATTGAGAATTTCTTTTTCAGAACAAAATGTATAAGAGAACGTGGACAATGTTCTCGATAATTTCTCTTTAGGTGTTGGTAACCTGCCATTTCACTGCAGATTTAAGGATACTAACACAGAGCATGAATGGCATGAGCTAGCACTTAGGAAAACCCCATCCCCCTTGAGGCATTTGGAAGCAAATATTTCATACTAGAGAAATAAAAGAGAACCATACTCTTGAGACTAAATTTTCTAATCCCAAGACCATCTCCTCTTACTCAAATGGCATTTCACTGGCTATAAAAGATCTTTACTTAACTGGTCTTTATGATTCTAGGGGGATTTTTGACTATGCCCTCTTTTTTCTTTGTCTCGCATATAATAGGTAAACTCTCCTGTTTTCTTCATGGTCTTCTTGGGAGCTGTCTCTCCTTTACATGTAGCTCTTACACAGGATGTTATCCTAGACTTGCCCTGCATGACTTCCTACAGATCACCTCATCCATTAAGGACCGAAGGTCTCTTAAATCAATTGTTTCCTACCAGGTATTTTTTATTGAGTTCCAAAACCAAGTGTCCAATGATTTAGGGAACATTTCCATTTGGATGTCCCCAGAGAGTAAAATCTTAGCAATGAATAAAAGTATAACTCACTATCTCTCTCCCTCCCTACAAACTTGCTTCTCATCCCATGTTTCCTGTTTCAGAGTTTTTTTCATAACAGAAATCCAGGAGTCACCTTTTATCATTCCTCTTTCTCGCTCATGATGCTCAGTTATTAAGACCTATCCTTTATATGTCTTAAACGTCTTTCAAATACACCCATTCTTCTCCATCCCCGAACCACTAACACATTGAAGCCAATGCCATTTCTTAATTGGGCTACTGTATTCAGCCTCCTCATAGGTCACTCTGACTAGCCATATCACTTGTTATTTCCATTTCAAAAAATTTCTTTCTTGGGAACTCATAATGCATTTTCTCACACAGTGATATTCATGGTAGTTATTTCTTTGGGTTAGCACACAAAAGTAATTTAACCCACAGAAAGCAATTAAAAAATAATGTATCCCAAAGTCAATACTGTTGTTACCTCTCTTTTAAAATTAATATCCAGGTAAACTGTAAAATGGCTCTTCTACCCTTTGCCTTCCCAGCATCTTATCTGCTTCTCTATTGTGATGGGCAGGTAAACTTTTGTCCATCAATCAGTCCATCCATCTTTTCATCCACCCATTCATACATTTCCAGCTTTGTCCCCAAATCATTTCAACAAGGGCATGTAAAACACAGCAAGGAGGTCAGAAAGACACAAAGGATAAACATGTTATTCTTGTCATATGAGCCAGTTAAGATGAACAACATTTTAGAGGACATACATTGACATTGCTTTGAAAAAATTTGAAGAAAGATACCAAAGAATATTTTCATGGGCCACAAAAAGCCCTGCTAATAGTACTATATGATATTGCTATATATTGTAAAGTTTCAACAGGAAATTGCACTGGAACTTCCAACTTGGAAGCAGTGACCATCACCGCCTATGAAGTGCCTTTATTGCACTGGCTGGGCGGGGGGTGCAGGAACACCCAGCTGCACACCCTGGATGTGGCTCTTCCTGCTCTGGTGGGTTTTCAGCTGGGGAAACAGAGTCAGGAGAAAGTGGAGGCTGGTGTTAGGGGTGGAGGCTCTTGAAGGGGAGACAGAGGCGCCTACTGTGCAGGACGCAGGGCCTCCTGCTGGGAGGACGAGCTCCTAGGGGACAGTTAGTGATCATGGTTTGTTCCTAGGTCATAACTTTATCTTTCTCCTCTGCCACCTCCACGGAATTACCTGTCTACTTCCTGACTGCTTGAACCTGATGTTCCCAACCAAAGGTCTCTTCTCTCTGTCCCACAGGGACCAGAACTCATTCTCCATATTGTACTTTAAGAAAGCACACAGCTTTTAACATCTTAAGTTTGCACTGCTGGTAACAGTGCAAGGAACCCAAAGACTCTTCCCCTGACCCTCCTCTTCCTTCGCTCCTTGATTCCCTACGCTTCCCACCCTTGCTCCTTCCTGCCCTTCCTCTTTTCATTATTCTGTTACTTTCTTCCTTCCAATCTTCCTTTTCTCCTCTTTTCCTTTCTTTTTTAATGCCTAAGTAGACAATGTTTACCTGTGTTTTGTTGACTATACAAAGACATTTGACTGTGTGGATCATTACAAATTTTGGATAACATTGTGAAGAATGGGAACTCCAGAGCACTTAATTGTGTTCATACAGAACCTGTATGTAAAGAGGCAGTCGTTCGAATGGAACAAGGGATACTGTGTGGCTTAAAATCAGGAAAGGTGTGCATCAGGGTTGTATCATTTCACCGTGCTTATTCAATCTGTATGCTGAGCAAATAATTTGAGAAGCTGGACTATATGAAGAAGAATGTGGTATCACGATTGGAGGTAGACTCATTCACAGCCTTTGATATGCAGACAACACAACATTGCTTTCGGAAAGCTAAGGGGACTTGAAGCAGTTACTGACGAATATTAAAGACCACAGCCTTCAGTGTAGATTACACCTTAAATAAAGAAAACAAAAACCCGCACAACTGGACAAATAAGCAACATCATGATAAATGGAGAAAATATTGAAGTTGTCAAGGATTTCATTTTACCTGGGTCCATAATCAATGCCCATGGAAGCAGCAGTCAATAAATCAAAAGAGATATTGCACTGGGCAAATCTGCTGCAAAAGACCTCTTTAAAGTGTTAAAAAGTAAAGATGTCACTTTGAGGACTAAGGTGCACCTGACCCAAGCCATGGTATTTTCAATCACCTCATATGTATGCAAAAGCTGGAGAATGAATAAGGAAGACTGAAAAAGAATTGGTGCCTTTGAATTATGGCGCTGGCAAAGAATATTGAATATACCATGAGCTGCCAGAAAAACGAACAAATCTGTCTCGGAAGAAGTACAGCCAGAATGCTCGTTGGAAGCAAGGATGGCCAGACTTTGTCTCACAACTTTGGAGGTGTTATCAGGAGGAAGCAGTCCCTGGAGAAGGACATCATGCTTGGTAGAAGACCCTCAATGAGATGGACTAACACAGCGGCTGCAACAATGGGCTCAAGCATAGCAGTGACTGTAAGGATGGTGCAGGACTGGGCAGTGTTTCATTCTGTTGTACATAAGGTCGCTATGAGTTGGAACCGACTTGATGGCACCTAACAACAGCAGCAAAGTAGACAAAGTATGGGCTTTGAACACCAAGTCTGGAGACAAGATGTGTCCCATTAGAAGGCTGCTCAGATTTGGGGATTGAGGGACCTCATCACAACCACTGAGGAGTCTCATGACCTACAAAGGCCCTGGCGGAACATCACACCTGAGGCAGGTAGCATTTTCCTATTACACGAATGTGACTCAAATTTTCTGCCCTTATGTTTTCTATTAGTCATAAATATTCTTAAAATGAATCTAACCAGACTGGCCCATCATTAGTCACTAACCTCAGGTCACTGGAGCTCTCTGTGGTTTGTAGAATGCCTGGTCAATTAGTGGAGGTTGGCTGTGGGAGAAGAGCTGGTACAAGCGACTCCAGGCAAGTAAGCGGCCTGCTTCCTGCAGTTTACCTAATAGATGGCATGTCTTATTTGTTGGAAATGATTCTCTGTCCACTTCAACACACACAGCAGATGAAATGTCTGAACATGCAGCATTATACGCCTAAGGCCAAATCCAAATGAGAGTGAGGCAAGGGCGTGTGTACATGCAGTAGTAATTCAGTGTTTAGCATTCTTGGGCTCCATGTTTATGTGGTTGATCTTCCAGCCAGTGGTCTAGGGAGGCTCTTCAAAGTGGAAGATCTTCCATAAGGGAAGGCAAATGGGCCTTATCTTGTGGACCAACTTTAACCAATTATTAGTGGCCTCCTGGAGTGGTGTGTTGAGAATGATTCTGAGGCTGTATCCAAGCTCATGGCTAAGGGGTGCTGTCGCATGGTGTCTGCCCCAGGGTAAAGAGAAAGACGTGGCAATGTGCTCATGTAGAGAAGGATGCGGGGGGCGGGGGGGGGTGGGGTTAGGTCATCTGGCTTTCCTTCTGTGGTTCAGGTATCACTGAACAGAAACCCTGGCCAAAGCAGGGGATTGTTTTGTTTGTCAAACTGCAGGGACTGTTTTTTCCCAAGTCCCACTAAGGGCTTGGGTGCAGTGCAGCTATGTAGGTTTATTCTCTCCTCCTCTTGTTCTCTTCTCCCATCATCCCAACCCCTGGATAGATCTCGGGAGTACAGAAGGAATAAGGGCAGGTTCAGGCAAGGAAAGCGTACAGCGATTAAAATAATGATAATAATAATAAGGCAGGGCTGAGTCACCCAGTTGGGTGTTGGTTAGTCCTAGGAAGGTTAGTCCCATGGAAGGGATCAACAAGGCAGGGAATACTTGCCTAGTCAAGCAACACTAGTCATTTCTTATCGTGTGAACTGATGAAGTGGGACTGGACTCAGTTGTCATGACCTGCAAAGCAGCTAACATATACATCAGCTTGAATCCATTGGTGTAGTGGCATGACAAACCCAGCATGGAAAGGTGTAACTACAGCAACAGCATGGCTCATGCACAGGTAATCTGGACCAATGCAGAATTTCTACTGGGTCCTCCTTGGGACTGTCCACTGCCAACACCATAATTCAAAAGCAGGGTTAGAAGAGAAATTAATGAAATGACATGGACTATGGAATATCACTCTCTTTGTTCTAAGAGACATTCAGTGGTATGGCAGTGAGCACTTCGTGGCACAGGAGAAAAGTTGGTGGGTGAAGATAAGAGAGATGAAAAAGGAGTAAGAAGGATTTCTGGGCACTGATAGAGCTGTGAGCAAGAGTGGAATCTGACCGGTGTATCCTGGCTCTTTTGATGGTTGGCCCATGTTGTTAGCCTGGGGAACCCTCTTCACCAGCAGTCACACACCCTGCCACGGAAGCCCGAGTCTGCATGCCCTGTGATGGTTAGCTGGGACTGCTGCCTTCACGTTCGTCTTCGGCTATGCCTGCTCCACACAGCATTCCCGCCGCTCTCCCCCTTCTCCATCTTACCCGCCAGCTTCACTGCTGATTTCCAGACTCCCCTCCTGTGGTGCTTCCCGTAACAGTGGATGCCCCCCCTGTTGTTGGCTGCTGTTGACTTGGCTCTGTCTCTTAGGGACCTTATGTATAACGGAATGAAATGCTGCCCTGTCCTGTGCCGTCTTAATGATCCTTGGTATGTATGAGTCCATTCTTGCGACTACTGTGTCAATCCATCTCATTGAGGCTTTCCCTCATTTTCGCTGACCCTCTACTTTACTAAACATGATGTCCTTTTACAGCGATTGATCTTTCCTGATGAAGCGTCCAAAGTGTGCTAGAGGCTTGCCATCCTTGTTTCTAAGGGGCATTCTGGTTGTATTGCTTATAAGACTGATTTGTTTGTTCTTTTGACAGTCCATGGAATAGTCAATCTTCTTCATCAATGCCACAGCTTGAATGCATCAATTTTTCTGTCTTCCTTTTTTCATTGTCCAACTGCCACGTGCATATGAGGCAATTGCAAAGATCCACCTTCATCCCCCTTTCTCCAAAAACTATCTTTCAATGCTTAATTCAGGACCTAGCTCCTGGAGGAAGCCTTTTCTGACTACTGAAGTCCATGATAACCTTTTGTTCCTCCTCCACCCCGAATCCTACTGCACTTCCTGCAACTTAGTATTCAATTAAATACCACCCTGTGTTCTTTACTTACATCTTCAGTGATATTTTAGGGATTTTGAAGGTGAATACTTCTTTGGTATTCAGCACAGCAACAAGCAGACATGTACACTAGGGCTTCTATCCAGTTAGAACCCCTGCTGAGAATCTGGATTTCTAACGAGTTCCCAGGTGATGCTAATGCTATTGGTTAGGGACCAATTCTGCCGTGGGTCTCAAAATGTAGTGTACATAAGAGTCACCTGGGGATCTTTTTAAAATGTAGATTTCAATTCAGTAGATCTGTGGTGGAAATGCAAATCTTAGCAGGGGTTCAAAGCGGAATGAACAGGTTTCAAGTCCTGATGTAGACAAGTAGCAACTTTCCATAAAAATGCTGGCTGATAACTTGGAGAGCCAGCATTCCAAGGGGCATAAATTTCCAATACAAAGGACACAAAGATTTGTGCTGCTATGGAGAGATCAGAAATTGATTAGCGAATGCTCTTAGAGTTGAATAGTAAAAAAAGGGTCATTTTGCAAAGTTCTTTATAAAAATGTAAAGTGACAGAAATAGTCCATGTATGGACATAAACTCTTCTTCACCGAGAGCCTTCAAAAAGGCAGACAATCCCCTACCGAAGATGTCTACTTGGAAATAAAGGAGGTTTAAGCTTTCTGATTCCACTAAATAGGATGTCAACCACAGTAATATTAAATGTGCCTTTTTTATTTTTTATTGCAATGGCCAGAAACAAACTGCTGAAAAATTTCATTAGCTGGTCAGAAGTGAGCTAGGTTCTAAATTATGGGAGCTTGGTGGGAATCTTTCGACCGGAAGTGGGAAATGTTCCCCTAGTGGCACTAGGAAAAGGTTTTGGGAGTCTGATACAGAAGCTAAAGTAATCGTGGAGTTTGCTGGTCATTGTGAGAGAAAGTCAGCGGTTTTCTCCTCCATCTTCCAAATTTCTTCACACGGAACCCTTTAAGGGGTCTCTTCCAACAGTATTTGACAGCTGTGGATTGCTATTACTAAAAAGTTACACACACACACACACACACACACACACACACACACACTAACAGAAAGGAATTATTGACACCATTCAGGCACTCAGGCTCAGTCTAAGTCGACAGTCCTTGGAGCTCTTACTGGTGCAGAGCCCCAAGACAATTTCTTACTAAACATTACACGATGCTTCTGGCAAGCTGTGAGCTGCAATCTGTGTGCACCAAGAAACAGAAGAACCAGTACTTTGAAAACTACTGGCAAACAATTTTAAATTGAAATGTGAAATTTTGCACTTCTAACATTGTAAAATATTTAATATCTTTATTAAAAAAAACACCAGAAGGAGAGTCTACTTTTTCAGAATTACACACTCCCTTCTGCTTTTTTAATTCCCAGGGAGAAAGTGACCTCACCATTTGGAAAGCTTATTTTAGATGGAGTTTTACTGTTTTGAACACATAATAGACATTTAGATTTCAAGCTATCCAAAATGGAAAAAAATTAAAAAATATATAATCAGACTCATTCCCTTACCAGTGTTTTAAATATCAGCAAGGTCATGCATGGTGAACAGGTTTCAATGGCGTTAACAGACTGGGACAGACTAAGAAGAAAGGCCTGGCGATCTACGTCCAAAAATTAGCCAAGGAAACCCTTCTGAATTATCACAGAACATTGTCTCACGAGGAAATTTGTTTGGTAAAGTGGAGGGCCAGCAAGGGGAGGGAGATCCTGGTGAGATGAATTGGCACAGAACAACTGCAAGGATGGATTTGGACATGCTGATCTTCGCGATAACGACACAGGACCAGGCCACGTTTTGTTCTGCTGTCAGGTTGCCGTGAGTTGGGGCTGACTTGACAGCAGCTAACAACAACAACAACAGGAAGCTAATGCACTATATTTCTATTTCATTTTTCTTCAATGGTTTAGAAAACCAATTCAATTAGAAAGGCATGCTGCATACAATTCATGCCTTTTTGCCTGTTTTCACGCCCTCTCTCCCTTAACACATTTCCTTCATTTCTCCTTATCTGTTTGAAACCCCAGGCTAGAGCCAGCAAAAAGCACTCCCCCTTCCCGGCTTCTCTGACAGCCCTCTCTTTCCCCTTCTGCTTTCCAAGCTCAGGTAGTTCCACGACTTTATCTGGGTTTCTTCTCTTATGTTGTTGGGTGCCGTCAAATCAGTTCCGACTCACAGTGGCCCCACGTGACAGAGCAGAACTGCTGCATAGGGTTTCCTAGGCTGAAACACATCACCAGGTCTTTCTCCCGTGGAACCGCTTGTTTATTTTTCCTTGTGCCTTACAGTTGGAGTCAGGTCTAACCACCTCACCAGTGAATGGACTTGAGCACGTCAGCGTCCATGAGGATGGCATGGGAGGGACTGGGTAACGTTTCGTTCTGTTGTACATGCGGTGGACAGCAGCTAACCACAACAGCTCCCTCACCAGACTGCAAGCTTCCTGAGGGCAGGGACCCTGTGTCATTCCACCCTGGACTCCCCCTAAGCCCTCACCAGGCTTCGTGTGCTGCTTGCGGCATTCAGGAAGTGTTTCTGAGTGGGACATAAAAAACTTGTTGTTAATCTTAATACAGTTTTAAAATTTTTATTTTACTTTTTTTCTTATGCATGATATATATGTCATATCTACTAAATTATTTAGTAAAAGTTAATTGGTAATTATTTAAGGCAAGATCACTCTATCCATTAAATTAAAAAAATTACAATAATATTACAGTCTCATTTGTTTTTCCTTTCTGTACTCAATAATGTTAACTTTCTCCACTGCGTTCTGATATGACTTCCACTCCATGTGATTTTTCAAAAGTAACGTTTTCAGTGTTGTAGTCAATTCTCTTAATTACTTGGGATGCATGGAGTCTGGACCTCATGATTTATACTTTAGCACATGTAAGTGTTTCCTTATTTATGTGTTGTCGATATATGTTTCTGCAGCGTCTACACTGTTCCTTCGTGGTTCAAATTTCATTTCTTAATTTTTCTTTCTACGGCAGATTGAATGAATGCCTCAGCTCTTTTAGGATTGCTATCAATTCTCCTCCTTCCTGGTTATTTATAAGCTCACATAAAATGTTGCTTATAAAGGTGTTTTTCTGTGCAGTGCTTTTGTTCATACATCCTTCTTTCTGACGCACACCCCTACACCACCCTCAGTGCACGCTCAGTGATGTGGTTGTGATGGATCAGGTGGAACTTTCATGTCCAGAAGGTTTCCTGGGGGAGCCTGACTGGTTTCTTCTGTAAACACATGTAAGTACTAAAATATTCATTGTAGAGGAAAAAGGCTAGTGTGGCTGGTGGCAGGGAGTGGGGCAGGGAGCGGCAGGGACAGGATTGGAAGGGCAGGCAGGGTGGGAGGCCTCCGTGGGGGAGGCAGCTTCCTTCAGAGTGTCAGCGGAAGCCATAGGGCTATTTCAGCAAGGGAATGCTGTGATGTGGTTTATGTCTTAAAAGATGGCCTGAACATTGTGTGAATAGGCTTCAGGGCATGACGAGTGGACTGATATTAAGAATACAAGCAAAGAGATAAGTAAAATGCTAGCACAGAAGACCAACCAAGAGACAGTGGAGCCTTGGAAAGATATATTTTGGATAAAGTGACAAGTGACTGGCTTTAGGCAGTACTTTGAGGATAAAGTGAACAAGATGGGCTGATGGATGGGGTATGTCACGTAGGGATAAGAGAAGAGGATGACTTTGAGGTTTCTGGCCCAAGTAACTGGTATCACTGACTGAGCTGGGCATAACCAAAGAAGGGTAGGCTTTGGGCGGAAATAAGGAAGACAGAAGAAGAACTGATCCCTTTGAATTGTGGTGTTGGCAAAGAATATTGAATATACCGTGGACTGCCAAAAGACCAAACAAATCTATCTTGGAAGAAGTACTACCAGAATGCTCCTTAGAAGCAAGGATGGTGAGACTATGTCTTCCATACTTTGGACATGTTGTCAGGAAAGATCAGTCCCTGGAGAAGGACATCATGCTTGGTAAAGTACAGGGCCAGTGAAAGAGAGGAAGACCCTCAATGAGATGGACTGACACAGTGGTTGCAACAAAGGGCTCAAGTATAATGATTGTGGGCATAGTGCAGGACCGGGCAGTGTGTCATTCTATTGTACATAGGGTCACTGTGAGTCAGAACCAAATCAACGGCACCTAACAACAACAACAAGGAGCTATGAGTTGAGGGTGGTTTCTGAGCCCCCTATTTATATATTCAAAAAGGTATGCTGAACAGGAAGTCCAATATATTTCAGAAGGGTGGTAAGAGCTGGACATACAAATCTGGTAGAGAGTCGCCTCCATATAAAATTCTTTAAAACCACACACTAGAACAGGGGGTCTCAACCTCAGCACTATTGACATTTTGGGCTGGATAAGTCTTTGTTGCAGAGGCTGCCCTGTGACTTGTAGCATGTTTAGCAGCATCCCTGGCTTCAACACACTAGATGCCCCTAGCATCTCTCCCAGTGTGACAAAATGTCTCCAGACATTGCCAAACGGTTGCTGGAAGGCAAAACTGTCCCTTGGTGAGAATGACTGAGCTATAAACGTATCAAAAGAATGCAGCCAGAGAAGAGAAATGGCCTGAGAACTGAGCCCTGTGCCTCACAAACATTTCAAGGCTAGAAAGGTGACGGGTGCAGGCACAGGGGCGTAGGAGTGACAAGAGGTATAGAAGGAGTACCAGGAGCAGGTAGTGCCCCGAACACAAGAGAAGGATTTTACCCAGAGGGATGGATTTGCTTAGTGTTGCTGAGGCTTTAAGTGAGATGAGGACAAAGAATTGGTCATTGGATTTGGCAAGATGGAGGCTATCTGTGACCTTGATAAGGAGAATTTTAATGTAATGAAGGGAATAAAAGTCTAATTGGAGTTGGCTGTGCAGAGAAGGGAGGGGCCCTGATGAAGTGGACACAGGAAGCATTGACAACCCTTTGGAGGGGTTTTGTTGAAGAGAAGAGCAGAGAAAAGGTGTGGTAACCTGAAGGGAACGTGTGGGCACAAAGGAATATTTTTAATGTAAGAGATGCAGTAGACAGTGGAAGAATGACAGAAATAAAGTTCTTGGATAGGTGAGAGAGAATGGAATTCAGTACAAGGAGGGGCTGGCTTTAGATAACTGCACAGGGATGACTATGTCTGCCCCAGGAGGGGGGAAAGCAGAATATACGGACACAGATATAGGTGAGTGGATATATTTTCTGGTGGGAAGAAGTGGTAGTTCTCATGTAATTACACACATCTTCTTAGGAAAATGGAAAGATAATTTGTTAGCAAAGAAAGGAATAAAATATTCACCTAAGAGGGTAGAAATAAGAATTCCCCAGGGAAGTGTAGGAAGATTGCTGCCTATCTGAGATTTATGATCAAAGGTTTAAGGCGAGCAGATGCCCACGCTCCCTGCCCCCAACATGCCGCATGGCTATCAGGCTGTGTACTAGGTTGGCTCTACCACTGGGCACTATCAGCTGTGTGTCCTAGGCTGGCTTCTTGATTGGGTGTTATGGGGCTGTGTGTCCTAGGCTGGCTGTCTGATTGGGTGCTCTGGGACTTTGTATCCTAGGCTGGCTCTCTGATTGGGTGTTATGCGGCTGTGTGTCCTAGGCTGGCTCTACACGTGGGCCCTATCAGATGTTGAATTCTAGGCTGACTTCATACTTGGGCACTTCCTAGAACCCAGGCTTCCTGTCTGCATCTGACACCCACACAGACCTGCCCATGTCCTCCCACTCCTGTCCGCTTTCAAGGACTGGACTCCATTGAGCATGGTTGAATTTCCTGGGTCTAAGATGTCACTTGTGGACTGGAGCTTGTTAGCCACTTAATCATTCTACCAGAGCCACAGGACTGCACTGCTTTGTCATGCAGAGGGTTTAGGGGTCCAGATTTCATCTGGTCAGGCTCACCTCTGCACCAGGCCAGGCAGCTGCCCCACTGTGGAGGCCCTCACACCTGGTGCCCAGTCCCCAGCCCTATTAGGACTCAGTGGGAGTTTGGAATGATAATTGGGAAGGCTCCTTTGCAAAGGCAGGTTGGTGCGTATTTCATAGCTCCTCAGGGGACCAGACATTCTACAGAGAGAGAAAATATAAATAATCATTGTTTCTACATGGATTATTGAAGGATTTAATTAGATGAGGTAAGCAGAAAGGAAGCAGATTGAATCTTACAAAGCTGCAGTGCTAGTTAAGGATAGCAGAACCTTCAATAAGAAGTAGATTTGTTCTTGTAGAGAAGCCCTGGTGGTGCAGTGGTTAAAGCACTTGGTGGCTAACCGAAGGTCGACAGTTCGAACCCACCAGCTGCTCTGAGGGAGAAAGATGTGGTAATCTGCTGTCTTGAAGATTATAGCTCTGGAAACCCCATGGGACAGTTCTACTGTGTCCTGTAGGGTTACTGTGAGTCGGAATTGACCTGACGGCAATGGGTGTGGTTGACAGGTTTTATTCTTGGAAGACAGGGACCTAAGTAAAAAAGATTAAAATAAAATCAAACAGCAGATGGGGGTGGGGAGGAATATAGCAATGTTGCTAGGCATGAGATAGTCATATTATTGTAAAATCAGATCTCCGCATAGTGTGTGTATGTGTTTGTGTGTGTGTGTGTGTTAGTGTGTGTGTGCAGGGAGTGAGGAGGGTGAGTGGATGACGTCTGTGGAGAGAGATTTGAAGTAGTTGAACTCAATTTTGATTTTCCTAAAGTCTAGTTTGCATTTTAGATTTCTTTTTATATTTCTAATCTAGCTTAAAAAAAATCTTTACGTTAATGATAGAGTTTTCAAGCATTTTGTAAATATTTCCCTAAAAATCCTGCCTTAAGTTTCTGTTCCTCTTAAATTTTCTTCCTCTTTTTTTCTTGATGTCATCTCGTGAGTCCGATGCCGCGTGATTTTCTTCTGCCCCAGACTCTATTGGGTTTTGTCTAAGTTTTTCTACTTTAGTTTCCTGGTAGTGTGGTAGTCTCTCAATTTCTAGCCTTCTACCCTTGCGCTTTTTCGCTCTTTAGGCACAGACACCTCTTTGCTGCTCCCACCCTGGAGAATCCACATTGTCGTCAACATCCAGGCTCCTTTGCTGCAAATGGCCAAGGGAGCTGGCTCTCTGTGCACATTTAAAACAGTTGACTCTTCAGAACATGTAGACGGTGCAGGAACACTTGGTTCCGCATGAGGAACTGTTCTGGACAGAGAAATGGGGGAAAGAAAAATCTACTTTCCTGGTGTTTAATTCAGTAACAGCTTCTACAGTTCCACAAAACTCACAGGATTCTCTACGCAGCCCAGCTTCTGGTGAGAGTAGCAGATGCTTGCTGCTTTTTGTTCACTTTTCACCATTGGAAAGGAGGTGTGAGTCTCAAACACTCCTTTGAAACTGCTTTTGCTCAGGTCACCAGGGATTTCCTAGATGATAAACTCAGTGGATCCTTTTCAGTGTTTATCTTATTTGATCATTCTGAAGCACTGTGCAATTTTGATCCCACAGTCTTGTTCTTGAAATTCTTTTCTTGCTTTCCTACAATCTCAAGCTCCTTTCAGGCTATTTTCTGTCTTCAGACCCAGTCAGATGGAGAAATCTCCAGTGTTCCATCAGCATCCATTTAGTCTGCATTTCTTTGTATTTTCCTTGAGTGATCTTACTGCCCACCACAGCCACGCAAGTGATGTCTTCTAGCCCAGGTCTCTCATAAGTATCTCCAAGACGTATATGCTACTTCTTTTTGACCGCTGCCACCTTGACGTCCCATACACATCTTAAACTCAACAAACCTAAACCTAAAACGATTGTGTTTCCCTCAAACATCCTCTTTATGAATTCAGCACTAGGTTAATGGCATCGATATCTACCTAATGAAGGAAAATGAAATCTAAAACTGACTCCAGAAGAGACGGCAAACAGACCGATAATAATGAGTGGCATAATCAAAGCTATTAAGAAATTACCTCCAGAAAATACTATTCCAGATGGCTTTAGAAGTGAATTAATTCAACTTTCCATGGAACCAGTGCTTCCCTATTTAGTCCTATTTAAGTCCTATTAAAAAAGGAGACTTCCAAATTCATTTTTATGATGATAGCATACCACTGACATCAATTCTTGAGAAAAATAGCTGTAAAATAGGTAACAACTCTGCATATTGCAAAATCTTAAATAAAGTAGTTATTATAGGGTTTTAGCAGTACATTCAAAATTCAAAAATTCAAATCCCGAGTTGCAATATTGAAGGATTCTATGGGGGAAAATATTAAATGATGCAGGAAGCATCAAAAGAAGACGGAAGGAATACAGAGTCACTACACCAAAAAGAATTGGTTGATGTTCAACCATTTCAGGAGGTAGCATATGATCAAGAACTTATGGTATTGAAGTAAGAGGTCCAAGCTACCCTGAAGGCACTGGCAAAAAATAAGGCTCCAGGAATTGATGGAATATGAATTGAGATGTTTCAACATCTCAGTCTTGATGCAGCACTGGAATCACTCACTCATCTATGCCAAAAAATTTGGAAGAGAGTTACCTGGCCAACCAGTTGGAAGAGATCCATATTTATGCCTATTCCCAAGAAAGGTGATCCAACCAAATGTGGAAATTATGGAACAATATCATTAATATCACATTCAAGTAAAATTTAGCTGAAGATCATTCAAAAGCGGTAGGAACAGTAAGTACATTGATGAGGAAGTGCCAGAAATTCAAGCCAGATTCAGAAGAGGACGTAGAACGCGGGATATCATTGCTGATGTCAGACGGATATTGACTGAAACAGAGAATACCAGAAAGATGTTACCTGTGTTTCATTGACTGTGCAAAGGCACTCAACTATGTGGATCATAACAAATTATAGATAACATTGCAAAGAATGGGAATTCCAGAACACTTAATTGTGGTTATGAGGAACCTGTATACAGATCAAGAGGCAGCTGTTCAAACAGAACAAGGGAATAGTGCGTGGTTTAAAGTCAGGAAGACACAACCTTGCTTGCTGAAAGTGACGAGGACTTGAAGCACTTAACTGATCAAGATCAAAGATCACAGCCTTCAGTATGGATTATATACCTCAACACAAAGAAAACAAAAATCCTCACAATGAACCAATAAGCAACATCATGATAAGTGGAGAAAAGATTTGAAGTTGTTGAGGATTTCTTTTTACTTGAATCCACAATCAACACCCATGGAAGCAGCAGTCAAGAAATCAAAAGACATATTGCATTGGGCAAATCTACCGCAAAAGACCTCTTTAAAGTGCTAAAAAGTAAAGATGTTACCTTGAAGACTAAGGTGCACCTAACCCAAGCCATGGTGTTTTCAATCACCTCATATGTATGTGAAAGCTGGACAATGAATAAGGAAGACTGAAGGAGAACCAGCACCTTTGAATTACAGTGTTAGTGAAGAATACTGAATATCGCATGGACTACAGGAAGAATGAACAAATCTGTCTTGGAAGAAGCACAGCCAGAATGCTCCTTAGAAGCAAGGATGGTGAGACAAAGTCTCACATACTTTGGACATGTTATGAGGAGGGACCAGTCCCTGGAGGGTCAGCAAAAAAAAAGGAAGACCGTCAAGGAGATGGATTGATGCAGTGGCTGCAATGATGGGCTCAAGCATAACAATGGTGCTGAGGATGGCACAGGAGTGGGCAGTGTTTCATTCTGTTATACGTGGGGTCTCTATGAGTTGGAACCAGCTGGACAGCACCTAACAAAAAGAACAACAGTACATTGGAAGAAAAATGCAGCATGACTACATTGCATTTTATGTCCTGAATACAACAGTGGGTCAATATAAAATTATCATTTGGTTAAATTAATATGCAGTAGGAATAGGCCAAAGGGGGCAATTTACGTAACTTACATAAGAGATACAAAAGGAGGTATTTTGACAAAAGTCAACATCCATTTCTGACGTCAAAAACTGTTGATAAGGTACGAATTGAGAGATACATTCTTTTTTTTACTTTCAATATTTACTTTCATTTTTAATAATTCATTTTATTTTGTGGTTGAAAATACACACCAATCCAAAAATTCCTACATGTCCAATTTGGTGACACCGATTACATTCTTTAAGTTGTGCAACCATTCTCACCCTCTTTTCTGAATTGTTTCTCCCCCACAAACTCACTACCCCCTAAGTTCCCTAACTCATCAATTTGATCCCATATAGATCTTTAAATGAGCACAATGCTCAAGGTAGACATTCTTTACTACTAATTAAGCTAAACTATGCTCCTTGGAAACTCTGTGGAGCAGTTCTACTCTGTCCTACGGGGTTGCTATGAATCGGAATCGACTCGACGGCAATAGGTTTGGTTTGGTTTTTTATTGTTTGGTTTAAAGAAGATTTCAGGGGATATTTTTGGTTTAAAGTTTAAGGTTTAAAGGTAGATACTTCCTGAATCCGGCATTAGGGTTAATAATAAAACAGTAAAAACATTCTTTTGAAGTCTGGAACAAGACAGGGACATTAACCATTGCTACACATATTTAAAATTGTTATTGAAATAGTAGCCAGTGATGCTAAGCAAAAGAAATAAAAAAAAAGTATAAATACTGGAAGGAAGATTTATTATGACTATTTGCAGATTTTATGATGAATAACCAGCAAATACAAGGAGAATCACCTGGAAAACTATTATAAATGAGAGAATTCAATAAGATCACAGAATAGACATACCCCAGCTGCGCTGTATAGACATATCAGTGAGAAAGTACAGTAAATGAACTGGAAGGAAGTATGCCATTTGTAATAACAACACAAACAAACAAAGAAAAGATAAAATCCCTCTGAATGAACTTAAAAGATGCATATGACTACATAAAGAAAACCTTAAAACTTGACTGAGAGACTTAACAGAAGGGTAGAAGACGTAATACTCTAATAATCCTATCTGAAGTGCCCTAAAAATTAAATGTGACTTTGACTTGACAATAAGAAAACTGAGTTTTCTTAGAAGATGAAAATAATAAGAAAAAAAAAATGTGAGAATAGCCTGGAATATTCTGGATAGAAGATCAGTGAGCACGGACTAGCCCCATAAGATATTAAAACTATGCTGCCTACAGCCACACGTGGCTACTTAAAATTGATTACAAGTAAATAAAATAAAAATTCAGTTCCTCAATCACACTAGCCACATTTCAAGGGCTCAATAGCTACATGTGGCTGGTGGCGACTGCATTGAACAGAGCAGATAGAGAGCATTTCTATCACTGTAGAAGGTTCTATTGCTCTATTGAAATATCTTATTAAACTTTCATAAAGAAAAAAGTTCGGTACTGAAGAAGAAACAGTTGAGGACAGAATTTAATTCATGATTCTAGCCAGATGATATTGGAATTTAGATTATGATAAAGATTGAGTTTTAAAGGTGGAGAAAAGGGAGGCTGTGTTTTACATGGCATTGAAGCCATTGACTGAAAAAATGTACAGCTGGATCTTTATCTTTTACTTACACCAATATAAATTCCAGATTGATCAAAGATTTAAAATGTAAAAACAGAACTTAATAAAACTCCTTAATGTTCTAGAAGAAAGGGTGGGTGGGATATTTGAAAAAAAAGACTGGGATATCTTCAACAGGCAAAAGGTGAATTTCCTTAACTTACAAAGAACTCTACAAATCAATAAGAAAAAGACAACCAAAGCAATAGAAAAATGGGAAAAGGATGTAAATACAGATTTTTATAAGGACAGAAATTACAAATGACCAATAAGTAAAAGATACTCAACCTCACTATGAAAGAAATACACCAAATATCTTAGTATTTTTCCTTATAGACAAGGACATTCTCCTACATAATCACAAAGACCCCTGAAATCAGGAACCCAACATTAAGGTATGACTACCACTAACCCTCAGCTTCACTCAAGTTTTGCCGTTTGTCCCAGTACTGTTCTTTATAGCAAAAGCGTCCAACCCGGAATTGCGTGTTGCATTTAGTTGGGGCGTCTCCTTATTCTCCTATCTGGGGCGATTTTTCAGTTTTTCTTGACTTTCATGTCCTTGATATTTTTTAAAGATCACAGGCCAGTTATCTTGTGGAATGTCCCCCAGTTGGGGTTTGTCTGATATTTCCTAATGATTAAATTCAGGTTGTCCGTTTATCGCAGGGACGCCGCATTCTGTTGGGTGGTGTGGCACTCCGACTTGTTTCCTATGGCTGTGTTAACCTTGATCGTTTGGTTAAGGTTGTGCCTGCCAGAGATCTGCAAGGTACAGTTGCTCTTCACTCCTTTGTAATTAATAAGTGTTTTGTGGGGAGACACTGTGGAACTACATATTCAGTTCCTCATGGAAATTTCAATTTTTTCATTTATTTATCTACGTTAGCGTGGATTCACTGATTCCTAATTTACTCAGTGGGTTATGGCCCATTTTATTATCATTATTTGGATGGTCATATTTGAGCATCAGCTGGGAGTCCCTTCAAGGTGTCCCCATTGTTCATTAAGACCTGTCTTACTTTCTGGCACAGCTCTGTTCTCTGTCAGCTTTACCTGTATACATCAGCTCTATATTTCCTTGTTATTAGGCGAGACGATAAGGAAAGACACTTTTTTCACCGTGGTAAGTTCAAAAAAATGATTTAGATTGATCTCAGGTTAATCTATTAAACAGTGACTCTATTATATGACAAATATTACTGAATCCAAGCCATAATGTTTTCACTAAACCGTTGATGGTATCATACACAGAATTATTAAATACCCCTGTGAAATGTAGGGTAGTTGTATAATTTGCACATAAGCACTAAGGACTCGCCACATTGCCTGGAGAAGAATTTCTTGCTGTCAAAAAAAGGTCAGTTTTAAGTGTGGCTGTCATAATGTCAATGCTAAGAGCTAAAGGGAATTAAAAAAAAAAAAAAAAAAGGAGAGAGAAAGTTCTGTGATTAGAACCTCTCATGTCAGCCTAAAAGAAAAAAAAAAGAAAATTTAGTATCATCAAATAAGGCTCCAGCAAAGTAATGAAGACTTTTATTAAGTCAATATTACTTGAAGGAAGGCAGTTTTACATTTTAAGAAACTTGCGGTCTATTGAAGGTCTGATTAAATAGGGCATAAAACTGATGAGGTTCAGGGGAATTGACCGGGTCAGCATCTGCACACCTGAAATGAACCGCCCTTTTCTTTTGTTCTAACACGACTACTCACTGACTCAAAAGGCTTGCTGTTCCTTATTTAACATGTCTTATTTTTCTTTTATATTTGGGTGGGAAACCCTGGTGGCGTAGTGGTGAAGTGCTACGGCTGCTAACCAAAGGGTGGGCAGCTTGAATCTGCCAGGTGCTCCTTGGAAACTCTGTGGGGCAGTTCTATTCTGTCCTATAGGGTTGCAATGGGTCGGAATCGACTTGATGGCACTGGGTTTGGTTTTTTGGTATACTTGGGTGGTGGAAACAGTTGATGTCCTCCGCTACTAACTGAAAGGTTTGAAGTTTGAGTTCACCCAGAGGCACCTCTGAAGAAAGGCGTTGCGATCTACTGCCATTGAAAACACTGTGTAGCACATTTCTACTCTGATACACGTGGGATTACCATGAGTCAGAAGTGACTCGATGGCAATTTGTTTTTTTTTAATATTTGACATACCGAGAGGGAATTCCTTTTCAAAAATTCAAGGTTGTGCCCTGCAGTTTAAACTGAGTACAACACAGAGTTGATATTATGCTATTCTCAAAATAACTGAAAAACAAACAAACAAAAAACACTGCCATCGAGTCGATTACGACTCATAGCAACCCTATAGGGCAGAGTAGAACTGCCTCACAGGGTTTCCAAGGAGCAGCTGGTGGATTTGAACTGCTGACCTTTTGGTTCGCAGACGAGCTCTTAACCACTGTGCCACCAGGGCTCCAACTAAAGGAAAAAATACATAAATTCAATTGAGAGCCTATTACTAGGATCCAGGCATCTAATGGCTGCTTTAACATACATTAGCCAGTTCAGTCCTTCAACATAACTCTGCAGTAGGTTTCATCCACATGTCGCTGAAGAGGAGCCCCATGTCCAGAGAGGTTACAGTCTCAGCTAGGACAAATGGACACACCAGGTTAGGGCCAAACTTCTAAGGCCATGCCCAGTGCTCTGTCCACCCTGGTGGTCTCTGCTTTATTGCCAGTGGAGAGACTGTTTAATAACAATTCTCCACTGGACTTTCTTTGTCCTCAGGTTTTAACAGTTATCATAGGTCACCAAGCATTTGGCACTATAGGATAGATAAGACCTTGGTATTAAAAAAAAAAAAAAAAAAAACTAAACTTAAATAGTTCTATAAATACTTCAGGAGGAATATATTTAGGTCACAGATAAGGTCCACTAAAGTGCAGCAAATTAATGTATTATGCTGGCCGTCTGTTACGTTTTCAATATAATTGTTTCTGTACTCATCTGATTGCTCTATTATCTTTAACAGGGTTTTAAAAATATATGGAAGAATAAGCCATGACTCTCACAGGCATAACGTTTCATAGTAAGCATGGTCCTAATGGGGACACTTGCCAACAGTTAAGTAAACAAAGCTTTAGGTTGAAAACTGAGGTCCCCCAACGCATTTTATTCATTCAATGTTCATAGAGATTTTAGATGGCTTGGCTCAAGGACTTCATAAAGTTACGGTGGAATGGAGTGCTGATTTCAATAGACTGTCCTACCTCTGTTTACTGATGAGTCACAAACACCCCCCCCAACCTTTTTTAAATTAAAGAATGTGAAGTATATGTGTGTATCTTAGACATACGGAATGGTCTCAAAATGGTTGTGAATTCCCAACACAATATTTCCTTTGTGACATATGCTTCATATTGGATTGTGGTTTGAATGTCTTGGGGCCTTGTTCACGTATTGACTAGGTTGATGTATGCTTATTTCATTTATTGTGTAAAAAAAATCAATATGGAGGGAATTTAAAAACTCCATAAAGACATCATACTCCTTTAGAATAAACATTATGTAGCAGTTGTCTCATTTTGTGCTAACCTCATCTGTGAAATAAGGTAATCCCTGTACCACGACCTGTCAGTATTAATAATTGTTTGTTCTGTTCAATCTCTACTTGTTAACCAGTCACTCACTACAGTTTTTATTATGATTATTATAGGTTTAGAGATTGATTAATGAAATATAAAATGGTAGATCAACTTACGACTACTTTCAACCTTAGCCACCAGAATCCATCTTCTGGCTCCTTCACAAAGTATCACTTTCTTTGTGAGGTTGGTTGTCACGTTAATACTGTTTAAATCTACTGCAACTTCTCTTTACTAAGGCTACTGAGAAATTTGGGTGATAAGATGCTCCATTTCAAGGCCACTCATCACGTTTCCTGATAAATGCTAACAATAGTTCGCGCTGTACTTCTTTCTTGACTACGTCTATCCAACTCTTTGTCAGCAGGAGAAGGTGTCAGAAAAACGGACCTAGCCTTGCTCAGAACCTTATTTAGTAAATGAATTTGTGTGCAAGGCAATAGATGACTTTGACTTGCATTTCTATTTGTGGAAACTCAAAGATACAGCTTACCTATCCACTCCTATTAGATCTCCTTTTAAACAAAGTCTAACACGAAAGGGGAGAAAATACAATAAGCTCAGAGGGTGATATCTCCTTGTATTAGCTAATGCACCCTTCTGCTTAATAATCTAACAGTAGACATTAGACAAACGCTTTCAGTAGAATGGTGTATTTTCTTTCTTTTCCTCTTACTAGCCTTATAGTATCAGTTCTAAGAGATGCTAATTCACAGAGTTTGAGGTGGATATTTATATTAATGAAATACATGCCTTAGAAGTGTTCCTTTATACTAATTAGTTCATATGTTATTCCACACAAAGAAGATATTTTTTGGACTAGGCATAATATTTTAGTATCTTTTGGGGGGGGCAGTGGGGGGGGAGGGTCACTGCATCAAAGTCATAGGAAGCTGTAGCAGAAATGCTGAAATCCCACTGTGTGATAAGCTAAAGCTGCCTAGCGACATACCCAAAATAGTTCAATAAAATGCATATTTATTTTCTTTCCAAGATTTTCTTGACAATTAATAAAGACAAGATGCTAATTTTTAACATGAGAAGCTGACCATGCTTTTTTTGGTTTGTTTTAAAGCAACATTTAGCTTGAATTTTGACCTCTGCTATTTTCCTTTTTCTAGTTTGTATATGAAAAAAGACAACAGCAGAGGTCAAAATTCAAGCTAAATGTTGCTCTAAAGTAAAAAGGATGGTCAGTTTATCATGTTAAAGTTTTTTTTTTTTTTTTTTTCTAATTTGTCTAAATTGCCTTTGAATTACCGCGTTGGCAAACCACAGGCTGCCAGAAGAACCATCAAATCTGTCTTGGAAGAAGTACAGCCAGAGTGCTCCTTAGAAGCAAGGAAGGCGAGACTTTGTCTCACATACTTTGGACATGTTATCAGGAGGGACCCGTCCCTGGAGAAGGGCATCATGCTTGGTAAAGTAGAGGGTCAGTGAAAAAGAGGAAGACCCTCAAGGAGGTAGATTGACACAGTGGCTGGAACAATGGGCTCAAGCCTAACAATTGTGGGGATGGTGCAGGGCTGGGAGTATTTCGTTCTGTTGTACACGGGGTCGCTACGAGTTGGACCCGACTTGACAGCATCTAACAACACTACTATCACCATCACCTTCATATTGTTTTGGCGGAATGTAATGTATTGTCTGGAAAAAAAAAAAAAGAACAGGAAAAAAAGAAATTTAGATGCTGTCTGTGAATACAAATTGCTTTAATTCTTTTTTTATATATATTTTCTTATGTTTTTGGTGAAGGCTTACACAGAAAGTCAGGTTCCCGTTTGACAATTTCCATGGAAAGTGTTCAGTGGCATTGTTAACTTTTCCCAGGGTGTCAACGTTCTCTTTAATTGCACTCTGGTTGTTCTGTTTCCAGTATAGTCATGTGTTGCTCAATGTCCATGACACGTTCGGTGAAATAGGCGGTTATGTGATTTGGACTTTGTGTGAACACCACATCATATACTTAGCAAAGCTATACGACAGGATGCCTCTTGTTTCGCTTCAAAATCGATTCCTCTCCTTTGCCTCTTGCTGCTGCCGTCACTAGCGTGGTTTTGCTGCATTTGGGAGCCACGATGCACTTCTCAGTAATATTTTCAAAAGAAAATTAAACAGATGAGGCTATAACACTCAAGACATGCGGGCCACATGAGTTTGGATGCTGCTGCCTCCAAGTCGAAGCATACACTGTTACATGGTAAACGTTTTATTTGTAAGTAGGGAAAGTGCACATTAAAATAGCAACAGACCGTACAGCAGGGTACACACACAAGCTGGTAACGTAGGTGTTTATTATGACTATCAAGACACACGTGTTATAGGTTATACATGTACTGCACCTTCATACGCCTGGCAGCACAATTGCTTTACATACAAGAGACATGAGATAGTCCTGTTGTGTGTAGGAAGCTGTTGCCTTTGCTACGTCCAGTGTACCGTTCTCTGGGATTTCTGAATTCTCTTATAAGCTCGTGGGGCCACAGACTGGACACGCAGTCGGATGTTGCCCAAACGGACGTTACGTGGCACATGGCTGTTCTAGTTCTCTGCTCTCTTATCTTCTCATCTTTCCTTTGGAGTAAATGCTGACCTTTTGGTCTCATTTTCAGTAGAGCACTGTACTTAGGGGTAATATCCTTTATTTTGTGTGTCCTCTGCTATTTCACTAGAAATTGCTTCAATTCTTTACAGAATTGTTTCATATTTAGTAAAAAAAAAATGAAATAAAGCAAAAATTAACTTTAGGCTAAATTAGGCGATACAAGCTAGCTTACTAACAGGATAACACCAGTTCCTCCACGGTGCGATTCAGATGGGCTATTAAGTTATGCTCCTGTAGACAGTGGCAATATGTTAGACAACTGTGAAGAAAGAAGGAAGCGCCCCCGAGAGTCTGTGGCCCCAGACAGGCCACTTCCATATGGTTTCGAGTGCCTGACAGCTTTGCCGCCCCAGTCCTGACTCCTCCTCAGTGGCGTCCATCTGGTACCCACAGCTTTAGAGCTTGCCTTCTCTGAGACAGGCACAGTCACACTCCATATTTTCCTGCACTGGGTATTTGTGAACACTGATTCATAATTTTATTGAAAAAAAAAATAAGTAAGATTATAGATACTAGATTCTTCCAGAGAGATAGTTACGGATCCTGACAGTCATTTGATTCTAATACCAAAATGGTCCAGGCTACCATCTAGGCCCCCAGTATGTTCTGGGTGCCATGGGATCTAAACATGGAAAGAGACCACTCTCAAGCAGCCATTGGTTAGTACGGAGCCAGCAAACAAGGGGAAAATAAAACTGGGCTAGAATGTCATTGTTTGGATGTGCCCTTGTCACACCTACGCAGACAAGGGAGTTGAACTTACTGGCAATGTCAGATATATGATGAGCAATGGTGTGAACAAGGGATTTGTCTGGGAATGGCAACTGATTTCACTGTTCCCTGAGGCTGTTTGTTTACATGTGTGTGGTACACTGTAGGCTGTACACATTCGGGATTTGGTAGTTGGAGCATTTGCTGTTCTCAGCTTTAGAAACACTGGGCATCACCTGTTCCTTTTGGCAAAGACTTAATAGGCAGCAGTCACTATTTTCAAGGAGCTCTGGTGGCACAGTGGTTTGGCACTCAGTTGCCAACCAAAAGGTTGGTGGTTCAAATCTGCCAGTCACTCCATGGGAGAAAGCTGTAGCTGTGTGCTTCTGTAAAGATCTATGGCCTTGGAAACCCTATGGGGGCAGTTCTACTCCGTCCCATAGGGTCTCTATGAGTCGGAATGGACTGGATGGCAGTGAGTTTGGTTTTGGGTGTGGTGGGTCACTATTTTCATTTCAGGAGAGAGAGACTAATCTTCATCTAAGTTACAAAGAATATGATGAGAGTGGAGAACAGCTTTCCTAGTAAGAGGTAAAAACTCCTGGGACAATGGATTACAAAGATGTGTGTACTCTTCTACTACTAAAATTATTTAAAGAAATTTCTTGCTTTCTATAAGCTTTTTTTAAAAAAACAAAATCATAACACCGATACATTAACAAATATTTATAATTTATGAAAGACAGAATGGCTTCCTAAAGGAAAAACCAAACTGGTTTCAACACAAACCAAATTGAGCTGATAGTAAACTGAAAATAGATAATAAAATTTGAGTGTGCGATTTCAAGAGTCGGAAAAAATGAGAACAAAAAACAAATACTTTTACCGTCTCTCAACTAAACTTCCTAAGTTAAGGCTTATTTTGCATTTCCTTCTCCCTAAAGGAGCCGAACCAGATCTGGATTTGAGTTGATTTGTGACGTAGCTTCTCCTCGGAAAACGTGAGCAACGGCACAACCCTTTTACTTTAGCGGGTTCCTCCCCTCCCCCTCCCCTTCCCCCGCCTTTATGTGTCTAAATAATATCGCTCCATGTTTTTCTCACACATTCCTCCATCCCTCCCCTGCCCCACTGGGTGTGGCTTCATTTTCTCAGAAGTTTACAATAACCCTCTTGGCTTTTTCTCTTTTCTCAGCTCCTGATAACTTGTGTGGTGGTCTGGCCACAGGGTCCTCCTGTTACCTGGTTCTGTATCTCCTAGTTTCTAGATCTTCCATGCATCTGGGCCCAAGTCTTCCAGAATCCCACGTGGTTGGTGGGCGTTGGGAAGGAGAAAAGGGGAAGGGGAGCAACAGATGGGGTGCTTGGTCCCTGTCAGTGTTTTCACACAGGCATACAAATATGCACATGCAGAAAAATAGTCCTCCAAGGGGGGTGAGGAGTGGGAATTGGGTACTGACACATAGGATTTGGAGAACACTGAATACCGTAATACCTTAAAGGTGAATTAGGAATCTAATGGAGGAATATGGAGCCTTGATAATCTACCAAGTATCTATGAAAATATGTAAATAACTCTAGAGGAAAATTATCTTGAGGCCAAGCTGATATTAACAATTCCATCTCAGACCTTTCTGTAAATGTCTGCAAACCCTATGGTGTATGCTCCTGAGGGTCTATGAATGAAATAACAAAGAAGAAATTCTCAAACCCTACCATAGAACTCAAGTTGGATAACATTTAATAGTTTTAGTTGGTCTAAAACTTAATCATGGTTTTCTTAGAAATCACTATCATGAAAACATATACTCCGTTAAACTAACTGTAGGAACAATCTATTTTCACCTTATGGGGGACTAATTAAAACTTGATCACACATTGCTCAGGTATGAAATGCTGTGAATAACTACACCCAGATAGGATTTGTGAAGCACTGCATGAAATGTTCACTAATTCATTTGCAGCAACTTCCATTACTAGAAGGACCTCTTACACATCCAATAATTGACAGGCAACTTCTCTTCACTTCCTTTTCAAAGTAATTAGTCTTAAGAAGCCACCAGGCCAGCACAGTTTTGGTGTACTGACTGTGTGCCATTCTGATGAACTGGTGACACCACGTATTTTAACAAGCCTAGCACTTGCCCTTATGGTCCTATGGATTCAGAAAGAGCAGAGTTATCTTTTCCCTGAGGGCACTGCAAGTGTGATGTACCCTAAAACAGTTGTTATCTGAGCTAATGAATGGAAAGAGAGAAGACAACATCAACCAAAAACCTGAGGCAGGCAAACTTCCTTTTCTTATCAAAATAAATCTTCAGAAACGATGCATGGGGTCCACACAAAGGATGTCTCCTTCATCTCAAATTGCTTAGGTCCAATGTTCTTGAGGGATGACAATTGTGGGAAGCAGGGAAGGAAGGGTGAGGTGCCGAAGAAGAAAGTCAATTATTTATCTTCCACCTAGGTCTCAGCTGTGCAGGCAGGCAGCAGTGTTCTCCCCCATGGCCACTTTAAGACTTCCTGGCCCCCAAAACTATGACTTTTCGATGCTTCACTCCACAGCCTGCCAGACAGCTTAGTGATGAAAATGCATCCACAGCTTGAACTCTTCCTTCTGACTTCAGAACTTGGTCTCGGTCACTTAACTAAACCAAAAACCAAACCCACTGCCATTGATTCTGCCTTACAGCAATCCTACGTGTTACAGAGTAGAACGGTGCTTCGTAGGATTTTCTTGGCTGTGATCTTTATGGAAGCAGATTGCCAGGCCTTTCTTCTGTGGCACAGCTGGGTGGATTGAACTGCCAATCTTCAGGTTAGTAGATGAGTGCAAACTGTTTACACCTCCCAAGGGCCTTTCATCTGTTAACTATTCCCTTAATATTCTTTATTCATAACCCTATAGAAAAGTACTTACTAAAGCCCAGATGATTTGACTTTTTCTCAGTTATTAATGGGATTTTGGTCAAGTTGCACATTTTTATTTCATTTTTTGTTATGCATTGCTTAGGTAAATTGTAGGCAAGGAATCAATCCAAGATCTACTGTATTTTTATGCAAATAATGTGCACCTTCTATGTTTGTCTGCCAACCCTTCTCTTCCCCTCCTTCCAGGTATTTTTGTAAACGCACTATGCTAATTTTTACGGCAAAATTAGCATGCTAATTTTTCCGGCAAAATTAGCATAGTGCTTTTACAAAAATACCTCACAGGGTGAGGGCACATTTGGCAAACAAGTGTAGAAGGCACACGTCATTTGCGTAAAAACATGGTATTTGCTAGAAGGCTCTCTAGGTTAGCTTAGCTTACCATTTCTCATTTCAATATAAAAACCAACATTGCAACTACTTCTCTTCGAGCTTGGAGAAAGGAGGACCCCAAAAATGTCACAGTTAATGGCAATTTATGTGACTTGTTCTATTAAAGTTGGCCCTCTGTATCCACGGGTTCTGTATCCACCAATTGAAAATATTAGGAAAAAAAAAAAGTTTTTTTTTCCTATATCATTATTCCTTAAACAAATATTCAAAAATATTTAGGAAAAAAAGGTGTTTTTTTTTCTCATCATTGTTCCTCAAAAATACCGTATAACAACCATTTACATAGTGTTGACATTGTATTAGTTATCATAAGTAATCTAGAGATGGTTTAAAGGACACAGGAGGATGCGCGTAGGTTATATGTGAATATTACGCAATTTTATGTAAGAGACTTGAGCATCTGTGGATTTTGGTATCCGTGGGGGGTCCTGAACCCCCACAAGTGATGCCTGGGATGACTGTACTGTTGGCAGAATGTGGGAAAATAAAGGAATGAAAATCTGAATTTATATACTACACACATGCACACACACATTTACATAAATTTTTAGCACCAGCAGAAGACAGAAATTGCAGCTCATTGGAACCAGAAAGGACTCAGCATGGTGTCAGTGACTTCCACCCGGAGAGAATCTGAATTGTCTCTAATTAGTTTCTAATTACTGAAGAGTGGACACACGAAGCACTTGCCTCCTCCCTGTTTGCTCTATGTCCCCCTCATCCACTCTCCTAGTACTGGATTCAGTGGACATGGGTCCCCCACATATCCCCCACATCTCCTTCACCTCCAGGGGCCTCCACACCACCACCTCATACCCCTGAGGCCCAATCCTCCTCCTCCGTCGCTTGTTCACACTGCTGCTTCTCTATCTCAAATGCCCCTTCCCTCTGGTCATGACTATCACTCTTCTTATCCAGTTCAAAGTCTACCTTCTGGGAGCCTCACCAACTAGGATGTTCCTCTGAACTTCCTGTGCTCCTAAGCTTCTTGCCCGGTGTGACAACTCTGTTGGCATGCTAGTCTTCCCCACTGGACAGGATGCTCCTACATTTCAAAGAAGTGGAAACAGCAACTCGTCTTTGCAGCGTGCTTTGGGTTCATAAGAAGCCTTTCTGTACATGTGACCCCTAAAACAAGCCCTGGAGGTTAATGTCCGTATTCAACATGTAGGGAAACAGGATGGGTTAAGTTACTTGTCCCAAAGCATGCAACTGATGAGGTGGAGCCGAGCCTGAGGGATTCTGGCTCTCAAGCTCAGGCCTTCATGGGGAATGATGGCCCCCTCTGAGCATAGGATCCACAGTATGTTCCTTTCTGTCTCCCCCCAAGAGCCTGTGCCAATCCAGTAAATATCTGCTCAGTAGAATTGGTACCAAAACCAAAAAACAAACTTACTGTGGTGTAGTTGATTCTGACTCATAATGACCCTATAGGACAGAGCAGAACTGCCCTTTAGGGTTTCCAAAGAGCAGCTGGTGGATTTGAACTGCTGACACTTTGGTGAGTAGCTGACCTTTTGGTTAGTAAGTGAGCTCTTAACCACTACACCACCATGGGTCCATAATTGGGACAGGAGGTAGATAACAATGGGGTTACGAATAATGAAAGGGAACACGGAAGAAGAATGGATGTGTTTGAACTGCCATGTTGGCAAAGAACACTGAATATACCGTGGACTGACAAAAAAACAAACAAATCAGTCTTAGAAGAAATACCAGCGGGATGCTCCTTAGAAGCAAGTTCCTTTGTCTTGCTTACTTTGGACACACATCATCAAGAAAGACCATTGCTAGAAAAGGACATCGTGTTTGGTAAGGTAGAGGGTTAGTGAAAAGGAAGGAGATCCTCAATGAGATGGATTGACACAATAGCCAAAATAATGGACTCAGACATACCAACGATCATGAACGGCACAGGGCGGGGCAACATTTCATTCTGTTGTACAGCCACGAGCTGGACCTGGCTTGATGGCAATTAACAATAATGGTGAGATGGGTGGTTTTTGCCTAATCCTACCTCATGGCTGAGGGCCACCACACCCAAGGACAATGCTCCTTACATAGCTAGATCTCTTAGAAGGATTCCAACAAAGGAGCCAGAGGGAGGCTCTTGCCCTTGGTGGGTCAGGGAGCAGCATATTTCTCTATGACTCTGTTGTCCTGGTGGCACAGTGGTTAAGTGCTTGGCTGCTAACCAAAAGGTTGGAGGTTTGAACCCACCAGTGGGTCTATGGGAGAAAGACCTAGAGATCTGCTCTCTAAAGGCTACAGCCTAGGAAAACCCATAGGGCAGCTCTACCCTGTCACATGGAGTGATTATTGTTGGAATCAATTGGGCGATACCCAACAAACAGCAACAACTGTTTGTTACAGAAACTGGAACATAAATGTATACCACTAAAGGGCAGGGTTAAGAAAGATCTGGTTGTGAACCTATTAATATTTTAGACTTTCTGGTGAGCAGTGGTTAAGAGCTCAGCTGCTAACCAAAATGTTGGCAGTTCGAATTCACCAGCTGCTCCTTGGAAATCCTACGGGGTCAGTTCTACTCTGTCCTATAGGGTCTCTATGAGTCGGAATCAACTCCATGGTAACAGTTTTTTTTTTTTTGGGGGGGGGTCCCTTTTAAAATTTATTTGTACTATGAAGAATTTTAAAAAAGTACCCTAATGAAGTAGAAAAATGTGTTTGTGTCAGACCATTTCTGTAAATTAAAATTTTTCAGTAATTCTGTTAAAAGTATTCATTTTTTTCTTAATGTTGCTTTAAAATTATTTTCCCGTATGTATCTATTGCTTTAACTTTCCTTATAATTGTTCTACAAATTACAAATAAGCATTATGGAGTATCATATATGAAAAAATCATACTCTCCAGAACATACGGAACCCTGATCAGCAGAAGGATGAGAGACACGAACAGAGAACTCAAAGGACATGGAGCTGTTGATAGGCAAGCCCAGGTCTTCTTGTCCAGCCTGGACCATGGGTCTGTGAACTGGGAGGTCTTCAGCAGGGTGACCTACTCTCCCGTTTTAGCACTGAAACGTCCCAAGAAACCCCTCAGCCTGAGGAAACTGGGGCGGCTGACCACGCTATGAAAGAGATCCAAGCTAGAATTGCAAGAGAAAACTGAAATAATGAGGATTTTTAGTATTCACTGGTTTATCAGCTATCATTATGAGGGGCACTCACTTTGAACTTGGAAAGGCTATAACTTGACCTTGGTCAGAGAAAGGACTCTTGCTGCAGTTCTATCAACACATCTGGAATGCCATCCGTGAAACCCAATCCTGTCCCCTCTCCTGCTCACGGTTATGTGTTGTTCGGAAAGTATGCGTGAACTTGGAAGTATGTGGCACGTGCCCACAGACATACCCATGGTGATCAGAGTTCAAGGTTAGAACTATTTTGCCTTAGAGTGAGGTAAAGCACACGTTAGAGATGATGGATTCAAACATCATGTAGATATTGGGACAGCTCTGTGTGTGTGTTTCTGTACATTTGTGTATGTGTACATGTGTGTGTCTATGTGCACGTGTGTGTATGTGTGTCTGTGTGTATATGTGTGCATATGTGTATATGTGTACATGCATGCGTGTCTGTGTTTGAGGGGATGTGTGTGTTCAGGGTTGGGGGGGGGAAGTCTTGTCCTGAGGAAGTGCCTATGTCCCAGCTTCTGATTTTGCTTGATGAGAGAAATAGTGAATAAATAGTTTCACTCATTTGGTTAAAACATGTGTTACTTTGAAAGACCAGATTAAAACGGCTATTTCAAAAAGGAAAGTATATTACTGGTTACAATTTTTTACATTAATTCTAATGTCCCTCAAGACATTAGCACATATGAGCATGGAACTGGAAACCCTGGTGCTGTAGTCATTAAGCGCTACGGCTGCTAACCAAGAGGCTGGCAGTTTGAATCCACCAGTTGTTCTGTGGAAACTCTATGGGGCAATTCTACTCTGTCCTATAGGGTTGCTATGAGTTAGAATCGACTCAATGGCAATGGGTTTTAGCATGGAATTGGGAGAGAGTCACACAGGCAAACATGTATCCAGAAACCTCTTCCTCTATAGCCACGGTAAGATCATTACATCCGTGTAGAGCGCTTTGTGAATTCTGAGATGTTTTACACGACATCTCAGCTTTGCATTTTTCATTTGTGCATCTGGAGTGGCTGGAGAGGTGGTATTCTCTGTCATTTCCATTTGGATGTGGCTTGTTCTATGCTCTTTTGAAAGATTGCCCCACCTCTTAATCCTTCCCTTATCAATTCCTTTAAAATGGAAGTTAAAGAGAGAAAATTTAAAATAAGAACAGAAAATGACTGCGAGTTTCTATAGGGACAGTAGGTGAATGGGGCTCTATTTTCTTGATACATCTCTAGATGAAAGCATTTACAGATGATATCTTTTTCTTCTTTTATAGCTAAAGGTAATTTCAAAATAGAGTTGCAATCCTAGAACAGCTGAAAGCACCAAAAAATGTCCGTATAGATGAGAATTGATTAGTAGTAATAAAAAACTAAGTATAGCTGTATACAAAGGACAAATTTCTTACAGTGAAAAAAGTTAAATACTAATTAAATAAGTCTTTTTTATGGTGGAAAGAAAATTATCTTAAAGATTTTAGGTTCTTTTTTTTTAAAGTTCACTGAAATAACCATAAATTATACTCATTCTTTTTAAATTCAGTCTTCTCTCTCACTCGTGTCTTTCCTATTTATGTTTCATCCTTCGTCTGTTTACCAAACCATCTATCTATCTATCCATCTGTCTGTTCATCTGTCTATCCATCTATCCTTCCATCCACCCAACCTTCCATCCGTCCACCCACTCTTCCACGCACCCACCCACCCACCCTTCCCTCCACCCACCCATCCTTCCTTCCACCCGTCCATCCTTCCATCCATCCTTCCATCCATCCATCCACCCATCCTTCCACCCACCCACCCACCCATCCACCCATCCACCCACCCATCCACCCATCCAACTGCCTATGTACCTGCTTGTCTATCTTTTGAATGTCTATGCATCCCAGGTCTTGTGTTATGTATAGGTATATTTGTTTATATCTTATTTTTTGGCTTCTCTTCCTTCTTTGATTGTACAATATAATTGTTGACTACATAAAATTCCATGAAAATATCATTGGGATTTCACATAAGATGACATGCTAATAGTTGTAACAAGAGCAGATAACGTTTATTGAGCTTTTACTATGTGTCAGGCATGTTGTTAAATTACTTACATACACTATTTTGCCAAATGTTACCCCAATCTTGCTAAGGTAGGCTTCATTATTCCTATTTCACTTCTCTAAGACTTAGAGCAGTTCAGCAACTTGTCCTATGCCACTTGGTGATGTGAAGCTATCGGTAAAGTTCCCAGGAACCTAGACTATGAGAGGCCTTGGCATACAGATGATGTTAGGGGAAAAGGAGGAAAAAGTCAAAGTTCACTTTAAGATGTAGATCCTGGTTGACCAGAGCGCTGATAGTGTCATTAACCAAAAACCAACCCCGTTGCTGTTGAGTTGATTCTGACTCAAATCAAGTCTGACTCACAGCAACCCTACAGCACAGAGTAGAACTGCCCCATAGGGTTTCCAAGGCTGTAGTCTTTACAGAAGTAGACTGCCACATTTTTCTCTCACAGAGTGCCTGGTGGGTTTGAACTGCCAACCTTTCGGTTAGCGGTTGAGCACTTAACCACTGTGCCACCAGGGCTCCTATAGTGCCATTAAAAAAAAAAAAACGCAGAAACAAAAAATTTGGGGGGCTGCTGGAAAGCAATAACAATAGCTCTCATTTATTAGAGGCTTACATGCTTATCTCATAACTCCAGTTTACAACCCAATATTCTCACTTAATTCTCACAACGACTCCAGAGGAAGGTGATGGTTTTGACACATTGCTTTTGATGGGGGTCCTGAGACAAGCCAGGGAAAATGTTTGACAACAAGCAAGGCAGGGCCCGAGCAGAAACCTAAACCATGTGGAGTCATCCACACAGGGCCGGATTAGAAGTTTCACAAATCAATGATTCCCCAGAGGAAGCGAATGGAGGAGGACTTGATCACAGCCAGGGAGAGGAGGCTGAAGAAGGGAAAGAGCAGAGGAATGGGTGAGGGACCGCAGAGCTGAGGTGTGGTGTCTCAGCAGCCAGGGCAGGACAGACAGAAGGCCAGGAAGGGTGGCCGGCAGGGGCAAATGGCAGAGGGGTCACGAGGGAGAGAAAGAAGATCCAACTTGACAATACCTAAGTCACGGCTCTGCAAGAGAGCACATTTAGAATTGTGGTGGGGGCTGAAATCTACTTCAGGAGGAAACTGTGACAATGAGGAGGGGAAATGGCACTTTCAGGCTTGTGTTCTTCATTTCTAGCACAGCACTGGAAGGGGGAAGGGTAATGAGGTTATAGTGGGATGAGAGAGTAGAAGGAGCTAAGGTCTTTCCCAAGGGCTGGCAGGCTAAGGTGGTTCCGAGGTGGGGCGTCCCCTAAAGGAATTCTCCTAAACTGTGTGAGGCTACGTGGGGAACTGGTATGAGTGGGCTCCCTTACTGTTTTCCCTTCCCATAAAAAGTCTCTGAAGTGTATTTCCAGGAATTAGGGATGAAATATTCTGTGACTAGTAAAAGGAAGTTATGCAAAACTGAAAACATTGTGTCACAGAGTGCACAGAAAGGAAAGAAAGGAGGCTATATGATGCTCTTCTTCACTGGGTACATGTCTTTAATAGATTTTATGGTCGCATTTATAATGTGAGTAGAATCAAAATCAAGAGAGAGTCTCAAAAATGTGCTTACATGCAGTTAAATTTTTCTTTAGCAGCCCTGTCTCTGGATTCAATTGATTCAAGTTTAGATTGGGATTTAAGGAATTATAAAGGAAATAAACAATGAGCCAACAAGTTCACTTTGATAGGTGTAGTGGTTAAGGAATGGGCTAAGCGAAAGGTCAATGGTTAGAACCCACCAGCTGTTCTGTGGGAGAAAGACCTGGCAGTCTGCTTCTGTGAAGATCACAGCCTTGGGAACCCTATGGGGCAATTCTACTCTGTCCTACAAGGTCACTATGAGTCAGAATTGACTCCACAGCAACGTGTTTTTTGCTTTATAATGAGCTACGGAAACACTCAAAGTACCAGTCATCCATGTGTGACCAAGAGGACCGAGGGGCCCCTACATGCTCTCCCTGTGAGCACACACTCCGAGACTGCTTCAGCCACCCCCTTGGAGGGTCAGGAGGAGGGTGCTCCCCCTAGAGGCTTACTCCCTGCTGAGGTTGCTGCTGAGGAGGGTCCAGCCCAGCAGAGAAGGGTAGTGGCGGGAGCTCAGCTCTGACAGCCTATTGACATTAATCCAGACAAAAAAACCCATGCAGCATCCTCAAGAGCAGTGCCTGAGAGTACAGGGATTATCAGAGGGGGAACGTGGAGGGAGAGGGAAAGGAGGAAGGGAGTGGAGAAGCAGAAAAAACAGCAAGGAGCCTGAAGTGAGGCAGCGAGTTAGATTCTGAATGGGTGGCCTAATTTCCCACTGGCTGAGCAGCACTATCCTCTCATTTCCATGACTAGTTTTAGGAGCTCCAGGAAACTTGGACATTGATTCCTCACAAATGGGCATTGCGATGACTGAAGTAACCATGGCATTAAAAAAAAAAAAAAGAAAGCCATCCTCTTCAATGCAGACCATCAAACTTTTTGTAAACGCCAGCTGTACTCCATCAAGCCTGAAGAACAGCTGATGGTAACGATGCCTATAAGGCGCTTTCTGTGTGATTGCAGGCTGCATGTGGCCCGAAACAGCTGGGAGCCACCAGCGTAGAGGTGTGTTATGGATTGAATTGTGTCCCCCCAAAATATCTGTCAATGTGGCTAGGTCATGATTCCCAGTATTGTATGACTGTCTACGATTTTGTCATCTGATGTGATTTCCCTGTGTGTTGTAAATCCTATCACTATGATGTAACGAGATGGATTAGTGGCAGTTATATTGATGAGGTCTACAAGATTAGATAGTGTCTTAAGCCAATCTCTTCTGAGATACAAACGAGAGTAGCAAGCAGAAAGACATGGGACCTCATACCACCAAGAAACCAATGCCAGGAGCAGAGTGCACACATCCTTTGGACCTGAGGTTCCTGTGCTGATATGCTTCCAGACCAAGGAAAGACTGATGACAAGGACCTTCCTCCAGAGCTGACAGAGACAGAAAGCCTTCCCTTGGAGCCAGTGCCCTGAATTTGGACTTCTTGCCTACTGGACTGTGAGAAAATAAACTTCTCTTTGTTAAAGCCATCCACTTGTGGTATTTCTGTTACAGCAGTGCTAGATGACCAAGACGAGGTGCCAGGGAGTTCTCAGGGGTCCTGCTTCAGGAAGGAAAGACTGAAATAAAAACAGAAGGACATGAAGGAAGGGAAGAAAGCGATAGAGAGAGTGAGAGAGACAGATAGACAAAAGGGGGCAGGGAGACAGACTGACAGAGAGATTAAGAGGAAGAATTAACATTAAGTTCTGGGGCATCGAAAGTGAAAACACAGTCCACCAGGGATAGTGGCTCTGGAACATCTTATTTAGAAAGGAGTCTGATGACTTGAAAGCATAGTGGAGGCAGAATCTCCACCACAGAGGACCTAATTATTGCCAAACGTGATTAGTATGAAAAAATAGTATCCTAATCTGACATGGATTTGAAGTTGTTATTATTAGGTGCTGTCAAGTTGCTTCCAACTCATAGTGACACTATGTACAACAGAACAAAACACTGCCTGGTCCTGCACCATCCTCACAATCATGGCCGTGTTTGAGCCCATGGTTGTAGCCACTGTGTCAGTCCATCTCATTGAGGGTCTTCCTCTTTTTCACTGACACTCTACCAAGCGTGATGTCCTTCTCCAGGGACTGATCTCTCCTGGTAGCATGTCCAAAATATGTGAGACATAGTCCCACCATCCTTGCTTCTAAAGAGCATTTTGGTTGTATTTCTTCCGAGACAGATTTGTTCATTATTTTGGCAGTTCAAGCTATCTTTAATATTCTCCGCCAAAACCACAATTCAAAGGCATCAATTCTTCGATCTTTGTTATTCATCGTCCAACTCTTGTGTGCATATGAGGCGACTGAAAACACCATGGCTTGGGTCAGGTGCACCTTAGTCTTCAAGGTGACATCTTTGCTTTTTAACTTTAATAAGAGGTCTTTTGCAGCAGCTTTGAAGAAGTCTCTTTTTTTCACACATGTTTAAAGTATGCACAACCTTTAAAATATGTTTATATCTGACATACGTTTAGGAATGCTTTTGAAATGTGATGTGCTGGTACAATTTTCAACTTTAAGTTGAACATGAAAACTTATCTTGGAGGAAGGTCATCCAATTAAATCGTACGAAATAAGAAAACAACCCCTCCACCCGAAGCCCACGCGTCTTATCCTTTTAACATCTCATTCCCAGCACTGAGACCACCGTACTGCACATGGTACCTAGGAAATAGCTAGATTAAGAATTGTCCACCTCAAAACTGCTGACCTGACAGCACCTGGGTGAACTGTCTTCTACCACTTTTCCACACTTTCTCAACATGTTCCAACTTTTCCAAGCTGAATAACACTGAAAGTACTAACCCAGGTCTCAACTCCCCACACATCATCTCAGAAAGTCTAAATTTGCCCTCAAAGTCAAATGTAAAACAAAACTGAAAGGCATTTCCTCTGGGCTGCTGAAAGATTAATCCTCATCTTTTCCCCTTCGATCTAAGTGAGGCCTTGTGGAAACTATTTGAGTAGCAAAACTTGTCCCTATGGTCTGATGTTCGTAACGGTATGAAGTGGCACACTCCGACTTTTCACAGGCTCCATCTCCAACTCAAAGTGAACACTTGAAACTTGCCCTGAGTTTATTTGCCAATACGTTTGAAATTCATTTTATTTTACTTCTTTGCTATAAATATTCATTTGAATTAAAGCCTTCAAATGTCTATACCAAGCAACGTATTGTACTTTTTTAAATCAGGAAAAACAATTACATACTGTTTATTAGATTTAAAAAAAAAAAAAAGGTTTCATCTCTCATGGGCTTTGGGAAGGGGTTTGCGAATTACAGAACAGGAAAAAGTCTTGGGCATTTGGAAAAATGAGATCTTAGGAGTCGAGAAGTGTGTTGGATCCTTTCTCTGGGTGGGATTCAGTGACAGCCACATGCTGCAGAATGTCACAGGTGTCTGCACCTGTCCACACGCAACAAACACTCCTAATCCCCCTCGCCCCCGACCTAGGAGCCAGCAGGCCCCTAAGAAGGCAGAAACCGGTACTAAAAGAAGAAGGATTTTCATCAATCCTAAATGTAAGCCACATGTGTTAGAGAAATCCAGCTTGAGGTACCGTCATAAAACTATATTTAAAACAAAACAAATGAAAAAAAAAATGCCTAATTCATGTGCATCTTGAGACATACAAAGTATAAATGTTTAAAAACAAGACCAATAAAGACATTTTTATGGTTGATAACAAATGGCAAACTTGTCTTGGCGGGGTGGGAATCGTTAAATGTCTGACAAAGGAGCTGTGATCGGGGAGAAAGGACACAGTCTCCAGTGTCTAAAGAACCAGAGGGGGAAAGGCAGCTTGTCCCTAGGCCCACATTCTCAGCTATGTGTGCTATGGTTACAGTTCTAAACAATGGCCACTGTGTCAGCACAGAGAAAAACAAACAATAGGTCTTTTTCTGAAAGTATCTGTAGGAAGAACGTACAAATTAGTCAACAAGGGAACTGAAATAATCCCAGTATTCTTTGCAAAAATAATACTTTAGGGCTCATTAGCAAGAATGTTGGTATTCTTTCCCACTGTGGATCTTATTTTTCTTCATTCACTATAGAATTTTTCCACACTTGCACCTGGTTTGACCAGCAGTCAGCTGGCTTCTGAGGATTCTCCCTGTTTTATTCCCTCCAACCCCCAGAGACTCTGTAGACAGCTGCACAACTGTGCTTTCTTTAGTTATAAAAGCAAGCTTGTGACACCCTTTGCTTGATTCAGTTAAAAAACAGAATTAATTGAAATTGAGTCAACAAATACTCCCTCAGTGCTTGCTGCGTTGACGGCACTGCTGGTGTGGGAGGGGGTGCTGAGACAGGGAGAGGGTAAGACACCGTCTTTAAAGAAGCTCACAGTTGACGCTGGGTACAAGACAAACATGATACAAATGAGGCAGGATGTCTATTCCACAAGGGAAGGTAATAACGGAGTAGGGTTACAGGGAACGAGAGGAGGGATATGCCGTAGAATAGCCTTGAAGCATAAACGGGGATTTCATGGTTGCAGAAGGAGTGGGGAAGAAGATGGCATTTCAGCTGATGGGCAGAGCAGAAGCAAAGGCCAGGTAGCCAGGTGTGGAATGTGGTCCAGAAGTAAGATGTCCAGATGGAATGGAGCAAAAGCACCAGTGAGAGAGCAGACGAAGATACAAGGAAAGATAGAGTCACAGGCTCTCAGAGCAGACAAGATAGAATCACATAGTTCTGGAGCCAGGAGACTCCTTATGAATGACCTCAGGAAGTCCCTTCACTAGAAGAGAGAAGCCAGGCCCAGAGACGTGAAGTGACACCCACACACGGTGGTGCAAAGTCAACGGGAGAGCACAGGACATATGGAATAGAGAGCCCAGGGGGAGACGCAGGTTCTGATTCGGAGAGTAGACCTGGAAAGGAAATGTGGAGTGAGGGCAAGACCACACTGCCAAGGCATGAGGGCATGAGGGGTTGGAGCAAAAAGGTGTGGAGGTCAAAGACAGGGAAGGGTCAAATCTAACAATGAGATTTAATTCCTCAGTGAGGCTGGGCGGGGTCTTTAACTCAACTTTGAAATGGAGGATGGGAGGGAATTCGGCTTGGAGGATGGGAAGGAGTGATGATGAATTTTGTTTGTTTGCTATGACATTGGAGGCGTGAGTGTCCATCCAGCCCGAATGGCTCAAGAGACAGTCCAAATGTGAAGCGGACATTTAGGAAAACACACAGAGCGATGTTCTCCTGGACTAAGCAGTAATGAAGAATCTCTTTTCTAACTTGAACTCCAGTAATATTTTTTTCAAGCCACTGAAATGATAATATGTAAACAATATTTTAAAAGCAATGTCTTAATAAATGGGTAAATGAGGGATTTCTAGTCTTTGGTTGATTCAGAAGCACAAAGAAATCCCTGAGTTACAGTGTGGGTCATAAATAGTTTGCATACTTGGAGTGTGCATCACTAAGCAAAAGACATAATAAGATGAAAATAATCAGAGAAAAGACTAAAATTTTTTTTGACTTCTTCTTTTGGGTGGGCTTACAGAACAGATGAGGGAACTTCATAACGGGAGAGGAAGAAACAGGCGCTTTTGCCCTATTCTAGGTCCGAGCTCTATGATGAATTTTCCGGAGTCTCTAAGCTGGGGAATTAGCTTGTTTCTATTAATTTTATACTTAAAAATATTTTTGACCTTTGAAATTTAGTCAGAAGAAAAGTTGGAAATAGATCATTTTTATCTTCTCTAAGAAAAGAAATTCAAATTTCACAAGAAAGCACATTCTTTCGAAGTCCCTCATGCTGGTCTGCAGGGCCTTTAGATAATTTTCAGATAGATATTTAACCGTCAGAATTACTTTTGTGCCTTGGGCCTGAGTCCCCTCCTGGGGGATCTGTGCGACACTTGAGTCTGGTGCAAGCCTGTGCACCAACTAGATGGTACTTTAGCTCTAGAAGCTTTATATTTAAATGTTGGCCCAAGACAGACTTCTGCCGAAGGGGTCTGCTTTTCTGACTGTGCTTATGAAGAACAAACATCTAGAGAACTGGGACACCGAGTTTCCTTTAAGAATGCTTATACATTCATTTGAAATCCTATTTATACAATATTTAGGCAAGTTTTCTGCCTCCTAATAGGCTACTGCTAGGATGGCAATGAGATGTTTTTCCTCATTTGCCAATTATTTAGGAGGGAAAGCTGATTTAATGCAATTCGGATACAGCTGTCTGGGTAAGACCTGCATTAGAAACCCACGTTCTTCCATTGTTGACTGACCTTTCTGAGGAAGGTGTATCTGCTTGGAGTAATTGTTCTTATTTTTGGATTCTGTTACTTCCACCTTATGGGTGGATTACACTGCTTTTACAGTGATGTCAGATCTGTTCCATGACCTTCAGTGACAGGCCACCGGGGAGTCACACCACGTGAGCACTAACCGAGCCCAGAACAAGCAGCACGTCCTGGGGACCACTGACTTCCTGTGGATGCCGACGGCGTCACAGTGGATTTAGACATGCTTTCAAAAAGCTCAGTTGTAGGAAGTCTAATGGAGTTAGCTCGTCAAGGGGCTATGCAGTAAAACCTTCTAGTAGAAAATGAAACGGAATGTGCTGCTGTTTCGGGTAAAAGGGAGCAATGGAAGGAACCGGAACCTTTAAAGTGTTCATGGAAGCACTTGCTACAGTAAAAAACTGGCAATGATATTCAGCCCTTAAAGGTAATAAATGAGAAGGGCAGACAACATCTAGTTCAAGTCCGTTATCTCTGGTACATTATATAATTGCTCAGTCAGCCAGACTCTCCTCTGTTCCATCGATCTATGAGAGATTCTGAAAACACTGTGTTAATAAAACGGCTAAATGTCCACTTATGGAATTGCATTACTAAAAACCAGAACCTGTCATTACAGCTATTACGCATTTGTAAGCCAGCCTCTTATCAGTTCCTCTCACGCCTGATTTTTCTTCAGCAGAACTGCGTTAGACATGGATATTAGTGGTACCCGGGACACTTTCTTTGATCGTACAAAGGGGCTTTGTGAGTGAATTATAAATCTCCGCTTTAATTTGTTCTTGCGAAATGTTTTCTGCAGTATCATTCAATTTCACCACTCCACAAACATCTTTGACATTTTTTACAATTATTCCCTCATGTCTCATTAGGCTTAAAGTGTATGGTCTCTACTAGTTCAAAGGCAAGTATGTCAATGGCTTAAAAGATGAATAAAAATGTAAGAGATATTTTTCAAGTCCTTAATTGTTCTCAATAAATATCTACAGCTGAGTGGCATTTGGAACGACCCTAAGCCTCGCGCCTGCTTTGTAGAAAGGCATCCTTTCCCCACCACCGAAGTACACTATCCTGATGGACAACAACAGCTGTTCTCAGATCTCAGACACAATACACGAGCAAAACACACAGCCAGACACGAACTCAGGTGCAATTGCAACTGCGGAGGAAACTTTGGCGCAGAAAGTGTAACAAAAATAAAACTAGATTCAGTGCGATAAGGGTTGCCTAAAAAGAACGGTCAGTCTTCTCCTTCAGAATCAGGATCTAAGATGCGTCACACATTTCCCAGCTAGAGCGGGTCCTCGTGCTCAAAGGTCAGCCCCTTGGTATGATCCCTGTTTCCCAAGTGAGGAGGCCTTCAGACCTGGGGACTAGTATCCCCGTGTCTTAGTCACCTCGGGGTGCTGTAACAGAAACACCACAACTGGGTGGCTTTACCTAACACACATTTCTTTTCTCACAGTTTAGGAGGCTAGAAGTCCAAATTCAGGGCACCAATCTAGGGGAAGGCTCTCCCTGGTTTCTCTTTACTGCTTTGGTTCCTTGGCTCCTTGGTGATCTTCACGTGGCACCTCTCCTCCCCCATCTCTGCTTGCCTCTCTGTGCCTAATCTGCTCATTTATAACTCAAAGGTGGCTGGCTTAGAACACACCATACATCGATAGGGCCTCTTAACATAACAAAGAAAACCCATTCCCAAATGGGATTATAACCACAGGTGTAGGGGTCAGGATGTATGACTCCAAATAGTGGGATCTGAAAGTTCTCCTGAGGTGGAGATACGGTAGAAGCTAGAGGCTGGGCAGTTCATTATGGGGGTCTAAGAGGTGCCAGGGTCAGGAGACACCCAGGCTAGCAGCTGAGGTGACTGCAAAGACAGCCAAGTGGGCCCGCAGAATGGCTGGGTCACCGTTTAGGGGGGCCCTTGTGCCGTCCTTGCTGGATGGGAACAGAGAGGGGGAATGGTCACCAACCCCCTCCACAGAAATGTAGGGTAGTTCACTGGAGCTTAGAGAGGGGAAACAACTGTATCTCTCCACCTGGAAATGCAGGGTAGCTCCCTGAAGCGCAGAGCAGATGAGGGTCCTTGTGCGGTGCAAGTGGTTAGCAGGTGGTTTGGCTGATGCTAACCACAAGATTGAACGTTTGAGTTCACTCAGAGAAGCTTCAGAAGAAAGGTCTGGCGATCCATTGCTGATAGGTCACAGCCATGAAAACACTGCGGAGCACAGTTCTCGTCCAGCACACACAGGATCACGACAGGCTGGACTCGACTTAGTGGCATTTGGTGGTGGAAGAAATGAGGTGGAAGAAGTGGGAGAGGAAAAACTGGGGAGGCAGCTTTCAGCCTAAATGGGACAAAACCATACACCTGAGTTGACTGAAAGCTATCTGGCCTGGACCTAGTGAAGCAGTTTGGGGCTCAGAATCAGGAAATTAAAGTGAGATTTATAAAAACAGAGAACATTTAATCTTACCCTCCTACTTTATGAGTGTGAAATTCAATCCCAGGACAACTGCAACCAGGTTTGCAGGAAGCTGAGGTGGTTGTTTTGAATTTTACGTGCTGTTTTAGGTGGGACTAAGGTGATGATCTAGCTCTCTCTCCCATATCTTCCCACATGGTAATGGAAAGATAATGAATTTTCAATTAGGCCCCAGTTTAAATTGTGGGCACCAATTTGTTCCTTTTATTACAGAATTCTTTGATCATCTAACATTTTCTTAAAAAAAAAAAAAGTGTAATATCTCTGCAGTGAAATCTACCAAGTATTAAAGTAACAGCATTTAGCATCATTAAGCCCTGGTTATTTGAAACAGCTAGACTTCCTGTGACAATCCTAAACTACCCTTGAACATGACAGGGCTGAGCTTAAGATCCCGGCTTTGGAATATTCTATTAAGTTGGACCCGTGTTAAAAGAGTTTTGTGCATTGCTTTATAACAAGGTCGCCCGACCTTTCTTTCTCAGTTTTGTTTTCTCTCGAAATCCAGGCCTTTTCTAGCCAATTGTTCTTGCTTACTTTTTCCAGTAAAAATCACTGTGACAAATCCCAGGACCAAGGTGTCTTCCTCCTTTGTCTCTGCCTCTGTGGGGCCATGCTCAGAGTGGCGTGACATCTGGTAGGGTCTCTTCACGCCCTCTGGCATCGACAGTGTTTGTGTCTGCCTTATAGACAGAAGGTGGCATGCTAAGTCACTTACTCTTTGGCTTCTGACAATTGCTTTCTTTCTTTGTCCTTAGCCTTCTCCGTCTTGCAGGTCTCATGCCATGAAAACAAAACAAATCTTCTGTGATCTGGCCTGATTTCCACCGTTTGCCTACTGGGTCTCTGAGCTAAGCCAAATTGTTCTCTTATCTTGCCCGTATACCAGGTCGCTTATTTATGGAGCCCTCAGGACCGTCTTTGTCCCCTTCCTCTCACTCCTTATGTCTCCGGGTGCCTTGACATGGGTTTCTTTACATTAACCCCCGAAATCAGGGAAAGCAGTGCTTTCCTCATCCTGCTGGCCTGTCCTGTCCCACTCTCCAGGATACAGAGTACTGTGAGACTCGGAATCAACTGGACCTGGAGAAGGAATTCATAATTACCTCTTCCTTAGAGGAGATTAGGCACTCAGAGCGTCTGTGCCACCTAGAATGATTAGAAGCGTTAAACCTGGTGTGGCCGATGGGCATAATACCTTTTTTAAAACTGTTCTTCCTATGTAGGTACTCACGGGCTTTGCAGTTATTAATGAAATACAACATTTAAATAGATTGTAGCGTTATTTAGGCACTACTCAAAGCTCTTTGTAATTATTAATAAAATATTATATTTGAGCAGATTGTAGCATTATTTAGGCACTACTCTTCGCTGAGAGTTTTCATTATCATTTGATACTCAAAATGTGACCACAATCTGTCATGGAAAGGAAATGTCTCCAGGACAGTTCTATTGAACTACAATGAGGCAAAGGCACAAACTCGGAATAACTTGTAGCATTAGAGAAATGATTTATGTACAGACTTTACCAGACATTTAGGTAGACCTAAATTGAATAAGAATGCTACTTTAAAATTCTCAATTACACTATGTTCTATTATCTACATTATAATATTATATATATTATATAAATATATATATTATAATATTATATAAAATAATATTATAATAGCATTGCATATTAGCACCAGGGTAAATTTCTTAAGGAACCAAGAGCAAGGAGCTAAATTTGGACATTGATTTTTGCCTCTTGTCTGCAGTTTAAGGGTAATTTAAAAGGATGGTGAGGAGATTCTATTTTCAACTGGCTGAAGTTCAGTAAGAATATAATAAAACACTGTTGGAGCAAACTCTCTCACAGCAAAGTTTTGGCCAAGCCAAATGTGATTCCTTTCGCTCTGCTCCCACACAGCCCAAATACAGCCCTAGTGACAGGCCCCTGTTAGAGAGATGGGCTTCCTACAATCCAAGGATCTTTTCATATTTTATCTTAAACCAAACCAGTAATTCACTGCTTTCAATTAAAAACACACAAAGGAAATTCTGTATAATGAAATCAATAAAGGACATGGTTTCATTACAGCTATATGTTTATCATAAGCCTGCATTTTCCTAATTTCAGAAGCATATTTGATCATTTTAGACGCAGGAAATTGCTTCATTTAATTATTCTTGTAGTGAAACCTTTGTGAATCTTTTGTAAGGCCCACTGATTAGATTTAAACCCTAATGGAAAGAGTAACCATGTAACAGATCTCTTGGGTACAAATCGAGGATGGGAAGTTTTAAAGGATTTTTTTTTTCTTTCTTTCTCCTCCCTCTCTCTCTGCCTTCCTTCCTTCTCTTCTCCTTTGCCCTCTGTCCCTCCCTCTCTCCTTTCTTTTCTTCTACCCCTTCCAGCTAGACTGACCTTTACATCTATTGCCTCGCTGACGGGAAGAGATGACAGGGGGCTTTAGAGGGGCGTGGGGTGAGGTTCTTAAAATCAGGGCCACCAGGAGCTCGCTCCTCTTCCTGAAACACTGGGTGTTTCCCTACAAGTTGGCAATGATTCCCCACTGTCTTCAGGATAAAGATCTTGGTCAAAGGCGATGACCTCCTGCCCTAATCTGAAAGGTAAGGTCAGCACTGTTCAGCCTCATGGCCAGTGCCCTCCTCAGTCCCAGAAGGCCTCCCTGCCTCTATCCCCTCTACCTCCCAGGGTGGAGCCTCTCCTGGACCCAGGTGCCCTACTCATTATCCTTGCATACACCATGGGGAATTTTGCCTTCAGACCTTTGTTAGATTCTTTGGCTGGCCTCAGATGCCTTCTGGCCTCATCATTCATTCCTCCCCTTATTCACATATATTCTGGGCATGCAATATGGACCAGCTACATCATTACATGGCTACATCCTCTCAACTACTGAAATTCCACAGATGCTTCAAGACGTGCTTCTTCTATGAAGCTTCCTCACTGCTAAGGACCAGCAGAATCTCGCCCTCCTCCAAACTCACAGCATTTACTCTATCCAGGGCTCAGCTGCTAACCAAGAGTTTGGTGGTTCAAACCCACCCATCCACTCCGCAGAAGAAAGCCTTGGCTATCTGCTCCCGTAAAGATTACAGCCTAGAAAATCCTATGGAGCAGTTCTACTCTGTCACAAGAGGTCACTATGCCTTGAAATTGACTTGACGGCACCCAACACCAACAGTACTTTATTATGGAGGAGACAAAGAAAACCATCGATAGTCTCATTTGAATTGATTTTGCAGACTGGAGAAAATTCCAGAGACCCTTCTTGTATTTTAAACTGAGAACCTGGATGAAGTACAACAAACTATTAATTTAAGCAAATCCTTGAAAGCCTTGGAAATTTCTTCAGCAACATCCACCCATCAGCTGATTTTTATGAACACGGATTTTTAGAAGTGGGCGGAAGGCATTCCTTCTTGGTGGGAAACAGTGGTTCTCTAACAAGTGAGAGGCAGGAGCTATTTCACTATAAACAGTGGGCTGTAAAGGGCCTAGAAAAGTCTGTCACTTTCAATGGAAACGCCAAGAGGCATTAACCAGGTTAAGCCCAGAGAATGTTCCTGGGTAATCTATTTGAGTTGAAATTTGACCAAGAATCACTAAACCCTACCTAAGAGCAGTAAAGCTGTGAGGATCGGAAGGGTTAGCAGCTTTATTTTCGATGCTATGCAGAAGGGAGAACTGTCTACAGCCAAGGTGCTCTGAGTAGCGTTCTGGGTGTGACCGAGTCCTGGTTCAGTGCTGTCTTTGCATCGGCAGCCTGTAGTGCCTGCCCCTTTCTCCCCGGAAGCTTCCCTTCAGTCCTGACCAGGTGGAACTCAGGTGAGGACAGCACGCAGTACCGTTCTTCAGCAAGTTACCAGTGAGTTTACAGTGATTGGGTGGTTAATGATGAGAAAAACAACAATAACAACAAAAACAAAACAAACTTAGATTACTAACAATGAAACTATGATGTCCAGTTTGTAAAATAAAAATCCTTCTATAATAATGGTTGGCTGGAGATGTATGTATATATATTTTGCCACCTCAAGCAGATAATCTCCAACTCTCTCTCCCCCATGTGTGAGGAGACGTTTTCAGGGAACAAGTTCTTGGGCCGTGGTTAGTGAAGGGGGAGGGGGAGACAGCTGGCATGAGAGACACAGACTGGGAACAAGTTCACAGTGTTCCTCTCTGGGGACCCACAGAATAATTGAGAATTGGCTCTTTCTTCTCTGTCCTGTGCTCTGCCTTTAGCTGCCCCGAGCCTCTGCTGTCCCCAAGTGGCCATCTGGATCACTGAGGGCTGGCTGGTCTGGCCGTCGAGATGCTCTGTGAGTAGGCAAGTATTCTAGTGCTTTCTACTTCAAAAGGTCCCATCATGTTTTCCTTATCTAATCCTTTATTTACAAAACATCCCACTAGAGGGCAGTAAAATGGTTGGTGTGGAACCAGTCTGACTCAGTGTCCAGTCCCAGCCTTGACTAGCAGTGTGGCTCCAGGCCAGCTAGCCACCATCTCTGGCCCTCAGCCTCTCACTCACAGGAGCCTCATAAGGGCTGTAAGAATTTACTGCTGCTTCGATGTCTGGGGAAAGTAGAAATCTTATGGGTCACAACAGAACACTGTCTGACTCACTTGCTTTGAACACGTCATCAGGAGGGATCCAACGCTAGAGGAGGTCATTGTGTTTGATGAAGTAGGAGGCCAGCAAGGGTGAGGCAGACCCCGGGTAAGATGGATTGGAGCAAAGGCTGCCACGATGAACTAGAATACGCGCGGGATCATGAAGGTGGTGTGGGAGCAGGTAACGTTTCCTTCTGTTGTATGTGGGTTGCCCTGAGTCAGAGCCATCTTGACAGCAGCTAACAACAACCACCACAAGACTAGGAGACGGGAGAGCTGTGTTCCAGCTCCAGGTGTGGTGGTTCCTGCCTGTGACCCTGGGCAAGTAGTCTCACTCGTCTGGGCTCCAGGTAGTTCACATGTAAATGGATAAGGTAAAATTAGATACTATTTCAGGGCTTACATTTTAAATATTGCCATGACAGTTATGGAGCCCTGTTGGCATGTGACTAAGAGCTATGGCTATTAACCAAAAGGTCGGCAGTTTGAATCCACCAGGGTCCTATACAGTCGCTATGAGTCAGAACTGACTCAATGTCAACAGGTTTGGTTTTTTGTTTGTTTTATGACAGTTATGGAGTCCCTGAGTGGTGAAAGGAAACCCTGGTGGCATAGTTGTTAAGTGCTACGGCTGCTAACCAAGAGGGTCAGCAGTTCAAATCTACTAGATGCTCCTTGGAAACTCTATGGGGCAGTTCTACTCTGTCCTATAGGGTCACTATGAATTAGAGTTAACTTGACGGCAATGGGTTTTTTTTGGGGGGGGGGGGTGGTGCAAATGGTTAATGTGCTCGGCTGCTAACCAAAAGGTTGGAGGTTTGAGTCTACCCAGAGGTACCTGGGAAGAAAGGCCTGGTGAGCTACCTCCCCCAAAATCAGCTATTGCAAACCCTATGGATCACAGTTCTATTCTGACACACACACGGAATCACCTTGAGTTGGGCTTGACTCGATGACAACTAGTTTTTTTTTTATGACAGTTATAAAGAGCTATCACATATGGCCCCCGCCCTCAAGGAGTTTATAGTCTGGATGGAAATTAAGCCATAAACATATATGACATGTAAGAACAGCTGGCAATATAAGATTTTTTTTTTTCCAAGAACACTAGATGAGTGGGTTAGAACGCTAGATGAACCCAGGTTGCTTTGAAGCTTCTGAGCCTGACTTTATCAGGAATGGCCCAGCGAGACGTCCACATTAGAGGAAGTAAGAACAGAATCAGCACCTGCAGCGGCTGCCTCCCTTTTTGTCTCAGTTCATTAACCCAGCCTCCAAAGATGGAGCACATAGCAAAAAATACCAGAGTATCAATCCAAACTAAGCTACAAAGATTTTGGCATAAAAAATCTTTTCGTTCTTCGAAAAAGAACTGCACAATTTAAAACATAAGCTTTTTTATTAAGTCCCAAGTGGTAAGTCTCCATGACTTAGTTCATCGACCTAAAAATTCAACTCATAACAAAGGAAAAATAAAACCTTTAATTCTAGCAGAACAGAAGAGATTTGGTCTTTTTAAAGAGAGTGCTCAATCAACCCAAATAGGAATTGTCACATGTAATTGTATCAAAATTTGCTTGTATTACATGGGTGCTTTCTTTTTGAATGGCAATTTGGAACACACCAGAGACAAAGAGTTCCAGAAAACTATGGAGGATTAGGGAGTGCTAAAAATCTTCCTCTCCTCCGTGTGTTACATCTGTGGGGTGGGTGTGGGGAAGATTGAAAGGCTGGCCATTTGGCCATTATGGCATTCAAGGAGGTCTTAATATACACGACAAGGCCTTAATGGAACTGGAGCATGGCCCTTCTTTGTGGCCCCAGTGGGAGCCTGGGGACACGGCCTGTCCTGTGACCACACACACTTGCATGAATGTGTCAAGCAGTAAAGATCGAGCTTGGCCGCATATAATAGGAAACTCAACCCATTACTGGCTTAGGCAAGACAGGCATTTAATCTTCCTCCTGTGACAAAGGTAATCTGGCTACTTCAAGTCCAAGGGCTCCATGATGTCCCAGGGGAACTGTACGTCTCCTACTTTTTGGCCTAAATTTCTTAAACGTGTCCTTCCTCTCAAGATTAGTTCATAGCCTTCATTTCTTTCCCTCTTATTTCTCCTGGTCCAGGGCCTTCTGCTCTGGGTCCTGTTTTGTCCCCTATTCTGGAACCTTGTAACCTGAATGACCCCTGCTCTGTTTTGAGTGTTCAGGCATTTGGTCAATGACATGCTTTGAGCATCTTCTAAGAGGCCAGTGGTGAACAAGATCAACTAGACTTGTGCGTCTGGTGAACAAGCAGGTGAAAAAGCACTGCATGTACATGGGCATGTGCTGTGAAGGGACCTAAGCTGGCCCGAGGTGTGTTGACTGGACTCTTCTTCTCACCATAAAAACTTGGTTGGGTCTCCCACAAAAATCCCTTTCCTAATTTCTTCCCTAACACTCATTCACGCTCTCTTCCTTGATCACAGTTTCTCAAAAGAGAGATTTAGAAGTCACTCCTAGCCTGTCCATTCCTCGCCCTTGCAGCCTGGCTGTGCCCTCACCACTCTAACTTCCCTCCAACCAGAAGGCCACCAAACCCTCCAAGCCACCATGGCCCAAAGCCATCCCTCAGTCTGTGTTCATTTCTTTTCTTCTCTATAGCTTTCAATGTTGCTTCCAGGCCCTGGCTTTGGAAAGCTCCCTTCGCTGTAGGTTTCTCTGATACAAGTCTTGTCTGGTTTTCTTCGTCCAGCTCCAAATTTCTGAGACACCCTCTGGCTTATCTTCTGCCTCTGTCCACCTCTCAGACATAGTTGTTCTTAGACAGAGAACTGTTTTTGGTTAGCTTTCCCTCCTACCCTGCAAGATTTACCTTGGTAATTTTGTTCAGTTTAATATTTCAGTTGTCAGTTTCATATAGACACTTCCCAATCTCTCAATCTCTCTTCTCCCTTGACCTTATAGATAATTAATGGCTAAGTTACATTGTGATCCCTGGGGAGTATCTAAGTACTGTGTGATCCCTGTGCACTCCCTCTTGCATGTTCTGCTCCTTAGTTTCCACTCTGCCAGCCCCGTCCTTTGTCCTGGTTGCAGCAATTGCCTCCAAGCTGGCTTACCCAACTCCTTGTAGACCATCTTACAAGGAGTTGCTGTGCTCCAAGGCAGCTTACCCAACTCCAGCCCCAACTCCTTACAGCCCATCTTACAACGAGCTGCTGTGCTCCAAGGCAGCTTACCCAACTCCAGCCCCAACTCCTTACCGCCCATCTTTTAAGAAGCTGTCTGAAGCACAGTGACGTCACTCACCTATTTGCAAACATTCAGTGGTGACTTATTGCTTGTTCAGATTCAAGTCCAGATTCCCAGCTGGCCATTATTTGGCACCAATCTACTTCCTTACTTTCTCTCCCTCTAGTCTTTTCCATGTGAATCTGCTGCAAATTTGTTGTTTATGTCCAAAACCTGCACTTACATTATTTCTTTAGCCTATAATATTCTTCTCCCACCTACCTAGCTTGAAGTCTAGGTGAAATGCTTTACCAAATCTTCCGTCATCTCTAAAGCCAAGCTGCAATAGCATTTCATCAGAATTGCTCCTGTGGCCCTTGTATATGTTATCCCCAGAACTTGACTGCAGTCTCTAATGATAAGAGTTTTCTCTGAGTTCCTGTCTCCCTTTCTCCTTTTCTCTATTCCCCTCCCCCTTTTCTCATCTTATCTCTTTATTTCCTCTTTCTTCCTCTCTCCCCATTTCCAATATGTAACATTGTATCTACCCGTTGGTGTTCAATAAATATTTACAAAATGAATACACAAGCGAAGATCAAAGGAAACTGAGTCAAGGTCATGGCCAGGCTAGTCTGATGCCTCTGAAGGTGAGCATTTTTTTTGGCGGGGGGGGGGTTGGGGGGACCTGGTTGTTACTTGTTTTGTCCTCCATTAATTACCTCTCTGTGGCTGACCAGAGACTGCACAACTGTTGTGGGAGCAACTGCAAGTGGAGTGAAGGGCTTGTACATTTGTTCTGACCACTCTCTGTGCCCAAGGACAGTCATGGCTGCCTGGAGAAACGAAGAAGCCATTAAAATGAACAAGTGAGACTGTGCGCACACTGATAAAAAGCCTCCATGAGTAGGGAAGAAATAAGACAGAGTGACTCACACGTTACAATCCCTCTTAACCAATGTACTTGTGTTTTGTTATTTCTTTGAGCCAGGCTGCTTTGACTTGGAAGCCCAAATCTCTAAATCAGATAAGTGCTCAGAAATAAACATAACAGACTTTCTACTTGGGCTAGGCACAGGAGAACTGAAACACAAACTGTGCTTTAAATCTGGAGTGATCCTAGTGTCTGAGACTAGAAATCCAAATTGAGAAGGCACATTTATCTTCTGATCCACTGTGACCCAGCAGCGTAATGTTGGGTTATAAGTGAAAGACATGGGATACATTGGTAGAAACAGTGCCTGCAGGAAGCAGAGATATTCCTCCTGTTATGATAGGTGCTGTTCAGGTCTTATCTGGCTCAACACACCTTTATGTTCCATAGTTTAACAGGCCCGGAGTTAGAAAACCCAGATTCAATTTCAACTTACATGCTATGTGACATTTGGCCCTTTATCACTTCCCATTAAGAACCCCTAGCAGGTGCTCACATGAGTTCTTAAGACCCAGTGCTTTCCTGTAATCTTGGGGCTACCAGAGCTACTGGAGAACTCCATCGAAGCATTCCCCTAAAACTGTCACTGAAATCTTCATAAGTAATAGCATCAAGATGACTGGGGAGAATGTTCTTTAACCATTCCCCATAGGCTTCATAAGTCTCTTCCCCAAGCCAACTCAAATAAATGTATAATCTAAGTAAAAAAGGTGTGGTTGGTATCAAACACAGCTTCTAGAGATGTCTCCTAAGCCCCGTTCCAACTGTATTGCCTTCCCTAAATGATTTAGGAGCCAGCATGCTCCCCAGGCTTGAAAATGAACTCTCTATCCCCCTTCCATCAAACGCAGTGATCTCAAATGGGCAGCTTTCAGGGGGAAACAGCGGACTAGTACCCCTCCTCACCAACAGTCAAACAGATACCAGCAATGATTCCAAGAGGATAGCATTCTAGGTCAGGAAATATGATGAGGCTGGGATAGTGTCAGCTAATGCAGACAAAGGAAGGGAGAAAAGGAACTTTTTCAATTATACAGAAATAAATGCTGCAGCAACATGGCACTGTAGAAAAAGCCTGGTTAATATTTCAGCTCTGCTACTAACTAGCTGTATTTTGGACAAGCCTGTTCATCCTTCTGAGCCTTCGTTTCCCTGTGTATTAAAACGTAAACCTAAGGCCTTCCTCTTATGTCTGCTGCAGGATTAAATGGTGATGGATGTAAAGTGTCCACCATGGTAAAAAGGTGCCCCAAATGGCAGCTGCAGCATTAGTAGTAGTAATAGAAGTAATAATGATGGTGACAATAATGGAGATAGCCTGGCTACTTTCTGTGTTGAATAAGAACTGAATAAGAAGAAACTGACAAACTGTTATGAGAAGTCCAAGCTGAATACATGGAATGATTTTCCTGATGAGGAGAAGTGAAGAGTTCTGGAGGAGTCTGAGATGCTCCGGTAACGAGGAGAAGTAAAGAGTTCTGGAGGAGTCTGAGATTCTCCAGTGACGAGGAGAAGTGAAGAGTTCTGGAGGAGTCTGAGATTCTCCAGTAACAGCTTCTCCAGCTGAGAGCCCTTTTTATGCTTAGCCATGGCTCTGGCCTGGTTTTGCTTGAAGACAATTAGACAGGCTGGTTGGCTTTTTAAGGTCCTTTCTTGTACTATGATTATATTCATTCTCTCTATGGCAAAAAAAAAAAAAATATGCCATAAATAGTAGTTTAAGGCCTCTATGACCAGGTATGGGGAACCTGAGGTTTTAAGAGTCAGACTCAGAACTTCTCATTTCTCCCCTGTTCTCAGGCGGGAAGGCAACAGGACTCTCTAAGGTAACTGTGAAAGGAAGCTTGACGGAGGAATCCCTTCCAGTAAGTAGAATCAGTTGAAGGGAGCTGTGGATGGCAACACTTTTCTGAGCCATACATTCTCTCACACACTAGAGTGAAAGAACTACACTGTTGCTTAGATTTTTTGCCTTGAGTCATCAGTGTTCAGCTGGTACGCACTCAAGAGAGTGAATATGATCCTTTATATATTTAAGTCTCCTCAACATCTGTAAGGAGCCCTGGTGGCACAGCGGTTAAGTACTCAGCTAACCGAAAGGTTGGCGGTTCGAACCCCCAGCCACTCTGTAGGAGATAGATGTGGCAGTCTGCTTCAGTAAAGATTACAGCCTTGGAAACTCTATGGGGTAGTTCTACTCTGTCCTGTAGGGTCACTGTGAGTCGAAATCAACTTGACGGCAACGGGTTTGGTTTTGGTTTAGCATCTGTAGCACAGAAGCAGTGTAGATACCCACACTGTATCTCAAAGTTTTTAACTAGGACCTCATGCAGTCCTTGTGAAGTAAGTAGGAATTCCTGACAGGAGACTTTCAGAAAGGCATTTGAAGTACTCTCTTGCTTTTAGTTTGTTTGTTTTTGTCAAAAGAGTGATCTTGGAAGTACTTTCTACAAGAAGGAAAATAGTGACTTGAATTATACCCTATGTTGTCTCTAGAGAATAGATTTTCTCTGTTCTCTGGTCTCAAGGCAAAACTCACTTGAAATGTATGCGGAGATATGAGAGCCCAATTCTTGATGATTCTTAGATAAGCTACAATGATCCCACCTTGCTTACTATGGCATTCAAAAGCCTAATAATGGAGCAAAGAGGTGAAATTTACCTGTGCCATTAAGGACAACAGTAATGCTTTGGTTTCCAAAATGGCTTATTATATCTTTGTAGCCCATGCCTGGCAATCTCCTGCAGTCTGGCACTGGCTGGAATGCGATCAGGGCACAAAGTGTTTTTATCCAGAGGAGCAACTGCTTCTGGAAATATCAAACCCTACCTGTTACCTTTCGACTTTTGTTGCGTTGTTTCATAAATTGGATAGATGTCAAGAACTGTCAAGAAATTTAGAAGATGTCAAGAACTGTCAAGAAATTTAGAAATAATCTAGTCCACACCAATATTTTTATTTTTGAAATAACTTTTTTTTTCCTGATCTTACAGTTCATTTTGAAGAGGTGGTAAACAAAGAAAAGGATAAAGAAGAAAACAAAAATCATTTATAATCTCTATCGAGAAATAGCTATCATAACCACATAAGCCTATTTCCTTCTTGTGCATATGTATTTAAAACACAACACATGTAGTAACATGCAATTAAGGGAGTTTTATGTATGATCTTTCACACTGACTTTTTATTTAATGTTACCTCATGATGATTTTAGCATGTCCTTAAAAATTCTTCAAAAATTCATTTCAATGGCAGCAAAATACCCATCCCAGGAATGAGACATAATCTGCTTAAACATTCCCATGTTGGAAGACACTTATTTCCAGGTTTTCACTGTTACTAAAAACAGATTAAAATACCTAGGTGTTTCAATCTGTGTTCCCATCTTTAGCTGGTTCTTGAGGCTTAATTCTTAGGATGATTAGGTATATGAATACTGCTAAAATTCATGGGCATACCAATCTTTTTAGAGATTAGGGATGGAGGCCAAAGAAGTACGGTATTTTCTTGAGGTCACCCAGTGATTTAGTGCCAGAAATGTGCCAGGAACCCAGCTATCCTGCCTCCCCAGTGCTGGTCCTCTCACCTGTGTTTCAGGGTGCAGCAAAAGGGAAGGAAGCAAGAAATTGCCGGTGACATTCTTTTTCCCAGAAAAAAAATCTGCAGAAGTGTTTATGGATTCTCAGACTGTGTATGTCTGTGTGCACGTATGTGTGTGTGTGTGTGTGTGTGTGTGTGTGTATACTAATGAAAGTTATTCAATGACCTGGCTCAAAGAGGCTTTCTCTGGGGAAAATTGCTCTTTACCCTGGTGCCTAAGCTGACCATAGCTTCTGACAATTAAAATAACTCAAGTAAAACACCTAGTTATCTTCCTTGTATCTTTGGGTACTTCCACTTAGGAACCTCTATGTGAAGTTAAGGTTGGCTTATTTGAATTGACGGGATGGTGTCTTCTGAGCTGATCAAGATAGGGTATCTACAAATTTTCAATGCTGGCTATAAATTTAAAACCTTAAAAAGCCATTTTCAAGTTTATACCAAGAGACACGCAGTCTTGTTCTAAAATCCTAACTGGCTTAATAAAACGTAGAAGCTGAGAGCTTCCTGGGATTTACAATGGAATGCATTCCTGTGTTTAGAGGGCACTGTTGTAATTTGCGTGTTTACTGGGGCGCTTGCTGAGGGGAAGACCAAAGCTAGGCAGGGCCTAACTCAGGGCAGCCCCGTTAACTTCGTCTGCCAAGTTGATGAACTTCTTATTTATTTTCCTGTAAAATTAAATCTGTGGTAAAGTGTAAGATGGAGAATGCCCCACCCCACCCACCTGCCCTCACAGGGGAATGCTAGCTTTTCTACACTGCTCAGGAGGGATCACCGCACAGCAGCTTCAGTCAACAAGGCCTCACACTGCACCAAGGAAAGAAAGAATTCTTTCTCAATCTGTATGCTTGCTTTCTCCTCTTCTCACCCATTGGTATACAACCATTGCTTTATCACTGCCCAGCTGGCCACAGCCAACCAAAATGGGCTTAGCCACTGCTCATGAGATGCTGGGTAAAAAAATTATTTCATTTCTAGATATATTTTGAGCCTTTCTGCATTTGAGAAGAGCCATAATTATTGTGCTATTATTGATACATTATTGGGAGTAGATAAGATCCTGTGCTTTAGAGCAGACAGGCTGAGGTTGGAGTCCCATCTCCAAAACTGTGTGATCTTGGATAGATTGCTTTACCTCTCTGGGCCTCAGTTTCCTCAACTGTAAATGCAGAATAACAATACCTACTTCTAGGTGGTGAGGATTAAATATCATAGATAAATGGCTTAGCATACAACCTGGCATTAAATAAATGTTAGCTGTTATTAGCAATTGGAATTATGGCTATATTCCTTTGGGACTTTCCCCTCTTCTATTCGTGTTTTTCTCTCTCTTGGCTACTAGGTGTTAAGTTTCTTTCCATTTCTTCGAGATTCTTCCCAGCCAACAGGCTGACCATTTCTTTAATAAAACTACTTGTCATTGAATGAGCTCTTAATATAGGTACCAAAACAATCTTTTTGCTTTTAAAATCATGGTGTAACCTGTATTTTTGATCTTTTGAAATACCAAAATCAAATTAATTTAGCTATATTAATACTCGTTGATGCAAAAGTCTTTTTGCTCCTGTTTCACAGAGAAGCAAGTCTTGCGATTTGAGAATTTTGCAACAATCCAGTACAAGGTGAAGTTCTTTAACTTCTGTAGCTCATGTGCTGAACTGACATTTAGGAGCTGTGCTCTAAAGTAATATGGAGATTTCCAGATTCTTGTAGGTTACAGATGGAAAGGAGTGAGAGAACTAGAGAAGAAAGTTCTAAGTGGCAGATACGAAATAGAAACTGGAGCAGCCCTGTGAGAACAGAGTGGAGGCTTAGAGCTGGCTTTGGAAGTAAACTCCACTGTGGGGCATGTTTATGATGGACAGTAAGTAAAGACTGGCCCTGTAATGCAAGGCAGGGAACAAAGGTTTGTACTGAGGAAGCTGTGGCCCTTAAGGGATAGCTTTATCTGATATAAGGGTGTTTTTGAAGTTATCAGGTACAAGAAGCAGTCAAAAAGATGAGTTGACTCTCTGGCAGATCACGTAGCACAACAAAGTGAGGCTTACCCTTGAGAGATGGGTAAGGTCAGTCCTAGAACCCCCAAATGTGAGGATGGTACCCTAAATGGAAGGTTACCATCTAGTGGTATTTTGGGAAAACCGCAGGCACACGACCCTTCACTCTAAGATGTTCAGTAGGGATGCGTCCTTTCAGTTGAACAATCCAAGGCTAACTCTGTATCAGGCAATCAGAGACACAGAGGGGCGATTCCTGCCCATAAAGATTTTATAGGGTGAGAGTGACAAGGGGACAGACCATCTCAGTGCATACTCTGAGAATACTATCCTGAAGGGCACACACTTTCCGCAAGACTGAGCTTCTTAGTCTTGTGACTTTGTCTCCACTTTCTATGGCCCCCAGGTGGCCCTCATCATCACTTATAACTATGCCACAAGTGAAGTCCTCAGTTCTCACTTTCTAGTGTTCAACCACAGCTCCCTTCTCTAGCAATCTCACTCCACACCGTTTTTCACCCTCTGTCATGGCCTTATATCTATCCCTCCTCAGCCATCGGCCTGGAGGCACATCTCTTCCTAACTCTCACCAGCTCACCTTAACATGTTCTAGACCCTTTGTCTTGTTTTGCTGCACTCTCCCTGGAAAATCTTCATCTGGGGCAATCAAACCTGGGGATGGTGTGATGGTTCCTGCGTCCGCACCCAGGCTGCTGCTGGGTACTGCACACAGGCATGTAAAGTGGTGCCAACTCAAGCTCTCCAGACGTAGACACCCAGTGTCTTCACCTGTCCCTGGTCAGCTACCACTGTGTCAGCTCCATGGCTATTCCAAAGCTGCACTGCTCAGCCGAAGCCACCAATTGTCCCCTTGCTCTTTCGCTAACGGTTGACCTTATTTCATTTGGAAAATCGGGGAGCAGCTTCTCACCCACACAACTCACAATTGCAGCCATCTCTACACCCACCATCACCTCATTTTCTTCAGGCTCAGAGGAATGGGGCTGCCTTTCCTTTTCTGGATGACATTCCTGAACATCAAATGTGAATCTTTGACCTGTAGTTAATTTTTTCATAATATAGTAGAGTGCAGTTGTGTCCTGATCATCACGGTTTTTAGTAGTTAAAAAGCTCTACAACTAGAATTAACCTTTCATTCAAATCAATATTACTTCACATTTTAGACTTTCTACCATATTTGGCTAAAAGAAGGTTCAGCAGAGCACCTAAGGTGCCTGAGGAAAAAATTAATAACTAATAACAATTAGGACCATATAAACTCCTCCTCCCTTCTGGATTTCCAAAGAAAGAGGAAATAAATGCATGTACTATTATGACATATTGCATTGGGCAAATCTGCTCCAAAAGACCTCTTTAAAGTGTTAAAAAGCAAAGGCGTCACTTTGAGGGCTCAGGCGCCTGACCCAAGCCATGGTCTTTTCAATTGCCTCATATATGTGTGAAAGCTGGACAACCAATATAAGGTAGACAGGAGAAGAACTGATACGTTTGAATTGCGGTATTGGCGAAGAATACCGAATATACTGCGCACTGCCATAAGAACAAATGAATCGGGCTTGGAAGAGATACAACCGGAATATTCCTTAGCAGCGAGGATGGAGAGACTTCAACTCCCTTACTTTGGACACATCATCAGGAAAGAGCAATCTTTAGAAAAGGCCATGATGGTTGTAAAGTAGAGGGTCAGGGAAAACAAAGGAGACTCTCAGTGAGATGGGCTGACACAACGGCTACAAGAAAGGGCTCAAAGAGAGCAATGACGATGAAGGCGGCGCAGGCCAGGGCCGTGTTTCATTCTGTTGTACACAAGGTCGCCAGGAGTGGGAGCGGGCTCGAGAGCAACTAACGACGACAACAACAACTATGGAATTGTATTAGTCTTAGTCCCGGCAGCTTTTATTTAAACGTGGTCATTCACACAGCTGGTAAAGTCAGGGCATTAACTTTCAAACTTTCAGACTGAAAGTTAACCCACGTTCTGTTGTATCATTATCATGGCTATGACCTCCAGGCACCCCATCTAACTTAGAAACGGAAAACAGTCATAAATATTTAATACTTCAAAAATTCCCTTTTGAAAATATTCAGCATGGGTGACCAGAGGATGTAGCTCAGAAGTTAGAAGTTTGCTTTTGGTAGAGGTGGTCTCTCAGTATAGTGAACACCAGAGCTCCGTCTCAGAGAGAACGGAATGATGGGGCCTTAGAGCCAGGCCAAAGGAAAGCGACATTTTTTATTAATTGTGATCAAAGTCATTTTCAGGTGTTTTTTTTTTTTTTTAATTAGAATAAGGGTTAAAGGAGGATTCATCAATATTTGTTGGAGTGCCCATTCAATTTCCCTGTAGGATCCCTGTGATGAAAATCTTGCCATACATCACAGGGTTTGATTAGTAAAAGGGGGAAGGTGTAAGCCAGAGAGAAAACATTTAACGTCAATTTCAAAGGCAGTGTACAAAAGAATGCTAAAGTAAAAGAAAATGACAGAGGAAAAGGTTCTGTGCTCAGTTAGAAACCCCCAGGATCAATATTGAAAAGAATAACGGCCACAATTTTAATGATAATAATATACTTAGTGACAATGATTAAGCCTTGTGTCTCATTTAATAGTTTATACATCACTTTCACGTACATTGTCATTGCCAAAAATGGCTTCAGAGGAATGGTGGGGTCAGTGTTAAAGGACGCGGGACCTCAAAAATCCGTGGAACTTTAAATACTTCCAGAGTTTTGAGGAGAATCAAGATAATGAAGTAAATAAATCTAGTCCTTGGATTTTATGGCAAACTTGTATATTTTTTTTCCATTTCAGGAAAATCATGGCTTTTCTGTATAATCATGCTCAAAATGGTACTTCATGTTTTATTATTTTCAGGTAAGTTATATCTTCTTAATGTAACTAGGTTTAAAATTTTTAATATGAATAATGAATATTATTGATCTAGGAAGATGTATAAGGAGTAGAACCTATTTACAAAGTACTTTTCACTTGTAAAGTATGCTACATTTTATTATTCACATGTGTCTCAAAACAATGCCACAGTATACATCAACTTGGGGAAAACAAAAAACTCATAAGGATAATATAGACCAGAGATACTTAGTAAATAAGTGTTTAATTAAACTATGACTTGTGCTTCTCCGAGTCAATCACCGGGCCCTCCAACAAATTAATGGGATATTCGTATCTCATTAACTATGAAAGGGCCTGATTGAATATCAAAACAAAACAAAACAAAACACCGTCATTGAGTAGATTCTGACTCATAGCAACCCTGTAGGACAGAGCAGAACTGCTCCATAGGGTTTCCAAAGCTGTAAAACAAGACTGTCACCTCTTTCTCCCCTGGATGGGCTAGTGGGTTCGAGCTGCCCATCTTTTGGTTAGCAGCCCAGTGCTGAACCACTGCACCACTAGGCTCCCTTTCATTGAATATAGGGAATAAAATTTTCTATAAGCATTCATAGAATTTGGTCATAATAATGGCAACATTTAAGCCTTTGCGTTATTTTGTTTGAAAGGTAGGCGTTTTAATGGGTGTGACTGCTTCCTAAGCGAACTGAAACAGCCCCAGCTTTGATCAGACAGTTTAGCTGTTCACCTGCAACAAGGGATTATCAGGCCCAATAAGCATTTTCATCCAAGTTGTCACAATGATACATATTCTGCTTATGAGAAACTATCATTTCCACTGTTTGAAAATATTTTCAGATCTTTATTCAGATGAAAAAGTACAGGGATTTTAACATGAATACGATTTTTTTATGATTCCTCTCTTTTGAGCTTCTTGAAATTTATCAAAAGACCTTACGGTAGGCTAGTTTGGCCACAACACAGCATAGAAGAAAAAACAAATATTCTGTGAGATTGGGAATTTTGTCTGACTTTGTGCTCACCCAGTCGACACTTTCTAGAACTGCCCCCATGGGGTTTCCAAGGAGCTCCTGGTGAATTTGAACTGCTGACCTTTTGGTTAACAGCTGTAGCTCTTAATCACTACACCAGGAGGGTTTCCTAGTAATAAGTAAAAAAAAAGTAATAAGTAGACTATGCTTAATTCAAAATGGAATATTTTACAGTGACGAGCTTGGTAAACACATCCCCTACCCAGCACAGATGGCATAAAAATGCTTAATTATTTTTTTTTTCTCAGACTTCATGTTATACTGTGGGAAGATATGGCTGAAATAAATACATTTTATTTTGCTTTGTGACATTTCCCCATATGATTTAATTATAGAGAGAAGGTATCAGAGGGCTTCACTATTAAGTGGCACCCATTATACGATTAAGAGCAAATTCAAATCTTTTGCTGAGTACATTTTTAGGAAATAAATTGTGCACGCCATGTAAATAATATGACATTTGGTCGCAGTCAATTTGCTTTATGTATTTTGCCCAAAGGAACAGGTGATTCAAAGTTTAATTTGCCCCTTGTCTACTTATTCTTAATACCTTGGCACAGTAAGCAGTTCTTGGGATATCAATACACCAATTAACCAAATAACTCTGCTGCTGAAATAAAGGGTGGGTTCTAATCGACATTTCTTGTTGTTCGTGGCAAATGAAACACACATAGCAGTCGAAGAGGAGAGCGGGGAGAAGACAGACTCTGTGCGGCTGCTGCAGGTGCAGAGGGCTGCCGAGGAAGGCGCTGCCCAGAGCCTGCTCCATCCCACTGCAGCCCAGGGTCTGAGTGCATATGTTACTAAAAACACGGCATCTGTTTCATATTAAATTTGAATTTGGATGGAATTAAGGGAGCCCATGGGCTGAAAATAATTCAAAAACAGTTGCAGCAGTGCATCAACAGGGAACTCCCAGAAATTCAAACCAGCTTCAGAAAAGGACCCTGAAAGAGAGATACCATTGCTGATGTCAGATGTCAGTCAGATTTTGACTGAAAGCAGAGCACAACAGAAAGAATGTTTCCCTGTGTTTTATTGACTATGCAAAGGCATTCCATCGTGTGTATCATAAAAATTATGGTTAACATTGTGAAGAATGGGAATTCCAGAACACTTAATTGTGCTCACGTGGAAACTGTACATAGACCAAGAGGCAGTTGTTCAAACAGAACAAGGGGATACTGCATGGTTTAAAATGAAGAAAGGTGTGCGTCAGGGTTGTATCCTTTTGCCATACTTATTCAGTCTGTATTCTGAGCATATAATCTGAGAAACTGGACTATATGAAGAAGAATGGGGCATCAAGATTGGAGGAAGACTAATTAACAACCTGTGTTATGCAGATGACACAGCCTTGCTTGCTGAAAGTGGAGAGGGCTTGAAGCACTTACTGATGAAGATCAAAGACCACAGCCTTCAGTATGGATTGCACCTCAACATAAAGAAAACAAAAATCCTCACAACTGGACCAATGAGCAACATCATGATAAATAGAGAAAAGATTGAAGTTGTCAAGGATTTTATTTTACTTGGATCCACAATCAACAGCCATGGAAGCAGCAGTCAAGAAAGAAATCAAACAATGTATTGCATTAGGCAAATCTACAGCAAAAGACCTCTTTTTAAAGTGTTAAAAAGCTAAGATGTCACCCTGAGGACTGAGGTGCGCCTGATCCCAGCCACTGTATTTTGAATCACCTCATATGCATGTGAAAGATGGACAATGAATAAGGAAAACCAAGGAAGAACTGACGCCTTTGAATTACGTGTTGGTGACGTGTTGGTGAAGAATACTGAATGTACCATGGACTGCCTGAAGAATGAACAAATCTGTCTTGGAAGAAGTGCAGCCAGAACGCTGCTAAAAAGTGAGGATGGTGAGACTCTGTCTCACATACTTTGGACATGTTATCAGGAGGGATCAGTCCCCGGAGAAGGACATCACTCTTGGTAGGGGGTCAGCTAAAAAGAGGAAGACCCTCAACGAGGTGGATTGACGCACTGGCTGCAACCATGGCCTCAAGCATATCAGCACTTGTGTGGCTGGCGCAGGACCAGGCAGTGTCTTGTTTTGTTGCTCATGGGGTCTCTGTAAGTCAGAACCAATCCGATGGCACCTAACAACTACAACATAACATGGGCAAAACCAGTGAAAACTTAAACACACAAAAAAGAAACTTATTATATTGGAGTAATAAAGTTTTTTTTTCCAAGATATCCTGTATTTAATGAATTGTGTAAAAAACAAACAACAACAACAAAAAAAGAGCAAATGGTGCTGTAGATCCAATGTTGCCTTCCATTCATCCTTTCTCCCCACCCCCACCTGCCTGGCCTACGTGAGGCTCCCCTGCCCTTGCCCTGGACCCTTTCTGAGGTCTCTGACTGATATTCCCCTCGACCCTTGCTCTTTCTCCCATCAGTTCTCATCCTGCAGGCCTCATGGGCCACATCTCCGAGGTTGGGATGCTGATCGCCTTCCTGACACTGCAGGTGGGAGAGCTGACTCTGTGCTGGGCTGCCTGACCCTCTCTGCTCACCTCCAATAAGCATGATCGGGAGGATGGCATCTCTGGCACGTGCATCTGTTCTTCCCCAGAACTGCAGTCTTCTGCTTCCAGAGCCTTCGCTGCACCCGGTGCCCCAGGCAGACAGTGCCATGTGGAGGCTGATGGAATGCATGGACCAGTCCTGTCGCTGTTCCTCACTAGAGTTTGTATGAAATCAAGACTCCTTGGCTTAGTGTTCACTTGTGACCAGTTGAGCCTTCTCAAGGGGGGAGCAGAGGAGCCCCACAGAGGACGGATGGACCTGCAGCAGGACCAGAAAGCTGAGGGGGCTTGTCCAGACCCAGGAGAAAAGCCCTACTTGGGCAGCATGAATGGGGGTCTTGGTTCAGTAGCTGCCCAGAGCCTCCTCCTCCTCATCCTGTCTCAGTCCCCGAGGGCAGACACTCTGGGCATTGGGCACTACTGACCCGTGTTCTGATTATGCACCACATGCTAACTTCCTGCAGCCATGCTATGCTGTCCCTCTGCCGGACGTCTGCTTCACGTCCATCTAGAGGAACCTTGTCCCTCTGCAGGCTATCCTTCATCAGCCCTGTCAAAAGCTCCTTTTTAGAATGACTTTGCAACACGGAACCCTAGTGGTGTGGTGGTTAAGTGCTTGGCTGCTACCTGAGAGGCCATGGTTGGAACCCACCAGCCACTCCTCAGGAGAAAGACGTGGCACTCTGCTTCCTCAAAGATGACAGCCTTGGAAATCCTATAGGGCAGTTCTACTCTGTCCTACAGTGTTGCTATGAGCCGAAATTGACCCAATGGCAACAGGAGCCCTCATCATACACCGTGCTGATGGAAGGATGACCCATGGTGGACTGCATGTCCCTGGGGACAGGGACAAAGTCTTAGCACTGTGTAAACTCCAGAAGAACTGAGCAGATGTGCAAGGCACCCAATGGATAGATAGTAACTGCTTTTGGAGTCAAACTTCTGTTGCAAACGCAACAGCAAACTCTTGTCAGTGTTTTTCAGTTTGCATACATACATATACACCACCCCCCACACTGCACGCATGCACACACACCTACATGACCCGAGCGTGCATTACCTTGTCAAAGCACAGGAGCTCTATAAGTCAATAGGGTCAATATTGAGAGGCTCAGAATGGTTAAGTGACTTGTCTGAGGTACTTAGCTAATGTTAATAACTGTAATTTAAGTCTGGGTTCTATCTCTAAGCCTATTTCACTAGAGTCAAAGGTCAAACACCAGCGGGCCAGTGGGTGAGAGAACGAATTTGAACACTGCAATGTTTGCTAACCTGATGGCCTTGCAGCCTAGCCCTGGATTCCTGCCATATTGAAAGGTTTAAGAAGATGGTCAAGCAGCTCTGTGTTCTGGCCTAGGAGCCTTGTAACTAGGGGAGGGCAAGAGGGGAGTATAGCGGCCTCTCAGAGTCCAGATGGGCCTGAGGCAGGACCAGGAAGTTGTGAGGACTCGTCCAGACCCAGGAGAAAATCCCTACCTTGGCAGCATGAACGGGGGCCTTGGTTCAGTAGCTGCCCAGAGTGCGGGCTGGGGCCGGGACGGCCACCCTGGCAGATTCAGAGGCGATTTTCTTGCCGAGCCAGATGGAGCAGGAGAGGGAGAGATTGGCAGAAACCAAACGGAAGCTGGAAGGACTGTGTCGCGCGCGCGTGTGACTCAGATATTCGGAGGAATGTGAGGAGGATTAGGGTTGTTACAGAACAAGTGGGAATTCAAACAAACAAACACACACTATTTTGTTAATTTTACTGTGACCCAATTTTTAACTTCTAATTACCCTCCACCAATAAGGCTTTAGTATTTTCTAAAACAAATATTTTGTGTTTTTTCAGTCAAACATTTTTTTTTTCCTTCCTAATTTGGAACTTCACAATTGTGCACGAAAACAGAAAAACGAGAAAGAAACATCTGAAATAATGGCTATTTAAGCAATTTCTGCTCATATAAGAAAGGCTGTGCTTTGATTCCCAAACACTTAAAAAATTAATCACAATATTTATTTACTGCTGATACAGAGTATTCATAGATTTAAAATCAATAGTCCAGATCTGTAAATTCTTTCACCACTTGCAATTATTTATCTACCTATTTAAATATGTACCAAATGATGCATTGCATTAGGCAAATCTACTGCAAAAGACCTCTTTAAGGTGTTAGATTGTAAGGATGGCACAGGACCGGGCAGTGTTTCGTTCTGTTGTGCATGGGGTTGCTATGAGTCGGAACCGACTCAACAGCACTTAACGACAACAAGGTGTTAGAAAGCAAAGATGTCACTTTAAGGACTAAGGTGCACTTGACCCAAGCCATGGTGTTTTTTTTTTTTTCCAAATATCAATAATAATATTTATTTATTTAATTTTTATTGAGCTTCAAGCAAACGTTTACAAATCAAGTCAGTCTGTCACATATAAGTTTATATACACCTTACTCCATACTCCCACTTGCTCTCCCCCTTAATGAGTCAGCCCTTCCAGTCTCTCCTTTTGTGACAATTTTGCCAACTTCCAACCCTCTCTATCCTCCCATCCCCCCTTCCAGACAGGAGATGCCAACACAGTCTCAAGTGTCCACCTGATACAAGTAGCTCACTCTTCATCAGCATCTCTCTCCTACCCACTGTCCAGTCCCTTCCATGTCTGATGAGTTGTCTTTGGGAATGGTTCCTGTCATGGGCCAACAGAAGGTTTGGGGACCATGACCGCCGGGATTCGTCTAGTCTCAGTCAGACTATTAAGTATGATCTTTTTGTGAAAATTTGGGGTCTGCATCCCACTGATCTCCTGCTCCCTCAAGGGTTCTCTGTTGTGCTCCCTGTCAGGGCAGTCATCGATTGTGGCCAGGCACCAACTAGTTCTTCTGGTCTCAGGATGATGTAGGTCTCTGATTCATGTGGCCCTTTCTGTCTCTTGGGCTCATAGTTATCGTGTGACCTTGGTGTTCTTCATTCCCCTTTGATCCAGGTGGGTTGAGACCAATTGATGCATCTTAGATGGCCACTTGTTAGCATTTAAGACCCCAGACGCCACATTTCAAAGTGGGATGCAGAATGTTTTCATAATAGAATTATTTTGCCAGTTGACTTAGAAGTCCCCTTAAACCATGGTCCCCAAACCCCCGCCCTTGCTCCGCTGACCTTTGAAGGATTCAGTTTATCCCGGAAACTTCTTTGCTTTTGGTCTAGTCCAGTTGAGCTGATCTTGCATGTACTGAGTATTGTCCTTCCCTTCACCTAAAGTAGTTCTTATCTACTAACTAATCAGTAAAAAACCCCTCTCCCACCCTCCCCGCCTCGTAACCACAAAAGTATGTGTTCTTCTCAGTTTATACTGTTTCTCAAGATCTTATAATAGTGGTCTTATACAATATTTGTCCTTTTGCCTCTGACTAATTTCACTCAGCATAATGCCTTCCAGGTTCCTCCATGTTATGAAATGTTTCAGAGATTCGTCACTGTTCTTTATCGATGCGTAGTATTCCATTGTGTGAATATACCACAATTTATTTAACCATTCATCCGTTGATGGACACCTTGGTTGCTTCCAGCTTTTTGCTATTGTAAACAGAGCTGCAATAAACATGGGTGTGCATATATCTGTTCGTGTGAAGGCTCTTATTTCTCTAGGGTATATTCTGAGGAGTGGGATTTCTGGGTTGTATGGTAGTTCTAACTGTTTAAGATAACGCCAGGTAGATTTCCAAAGTGGTTGTACCATTTTACATTCCCACCAGCAGTGTATAAGAGTTCCAATCTCTCCGCAGCCGCTCCAACATTTATTATTTTGTGTTTTTTGGATTAATGCCAGCCTTGTTGGAGTGAGATGGAGTCTCATCGTAGTTTTAATTTGCATTTCTCTAATGGCTAATGATCGAGAGCATTTTCTCATGTATCTGTTAGCTGCCTGAATATCTTCTTTAGTGAAGTGCGTGTTCATATCTTTTGCCCACTTCTCGATTGGGTTGTTTGTCTTTTTGTGGTTGAGTTTTGACAGAATCATATAGATTTTAGAGATCAGGCACTGGTCGGAGATGTCATAGGTGAAAATTCTTTCCCAGTCTGTAGGTGGTCTTTTTACTCTTTTGGTGAAGTCTTTTTAGATGAGCATAGGTGTTTGATTTTTAGGAGCTCCCAGTTATCTGGTTTCTCTTTGTCATTTTTGGTAATGTTTTGTATTCTGTTTATGCCTCGTATTAGGGCTCCTAACGTTGTCCCTATTTTTTCTTCCGTGATCTTTATCGTTTTAGTCTTTATGTTTAGGTCTTTGATCCACTTGGAGTTAGTTTTTGTGCATGGTGTGAGGTATGGGTCCTGTTTCATTTTTTTGCAAACGGATATCCAGTTATGCCAGCACTATTTGTTAAAAAGACTATCTTTTCCCCAATTAACTGACACTGGGCCTTTGTCAAATATCAGCTGCTCATACGTGGATGGATTTATATCTGGGTTCTCAATTCTGTTCCATTGGTCTCTGTGCCTGTTGTACCAGTACCAGGCTGTTTTGACTACTGTGGCTGTATAATAGGTTCTGAAATCAGGTAGAGTGAGGCCTCCCACTTTCTTGTTCTATTTCAGTAATGCTTTACTTATCCGAGGCTTCTTTCCCTTCCATATGAAGTTGGTGATTTGTTTGTCCATCACATTAAAAAATGACATTGGAATTTGGAACAGAAGTGCACTGTAGTATAGATGGCTTTTGGTAGAATAGATACTTTTACTATGTTAAGTCTTCCTATCCATGAGCAAGGTATGTTTTTCCACTTAAGTAGGTCCTTTTTAGTTTCTTGTAGTAGTACTTTTTAGTTTTCTTTGTATAGGTCTTTTACATCTTTGGTAAGATTTATTACTAAGTATTTTATCTTCTTGGGGGCTACTGTGAATGGTATTGATTTGGTGATTTCCTCTTCGATGTTCTTTTTGTTGATGTAGAGGAATCCAAGTGATTTTTGTATGTTTATCTTATAACCTGAGACTCTGCCAAACTCTTCTATTAGTTTCAGTAGTTTTCTGGAGGATTCCTTAGGGTTTTCTGTGTATAAGATCATGTCATCTGCAAATAGAGATAATTTTACTTCCTCCTTGCCAATCCAGATGCCCTTTATTTCTTTGTCTAGCCTAATTGCTCTGGCTAGGACCTCTAGCACAATGTTGAATAAGAGCGGTGATAAAGGGCATCCTTGTCTGGTTTCCGTTCTCAAGGGAAATGCTTTCAGGCTCTCTCCATTTAGAGTGATGTTGGCTGTTGGCTTTGTATAGATGCCCTTTATTATGTTGAGGAATTTTCCTTCAATTCCTATTTTGGTGAGAGTTTTTATCATAAATGGGTGTTGGACTTTGTCAAATGCCTTTTCTGCATCAGTTGATAAGATCATGTGGTTTTTGTCTTTTGTTTTATTTATATGGTAGATTACATTAATGGTTTTTCTAATATCAAACCAGCCTTGCATACCTGGTATAAATCCCACTTGATCGTGGTGGATTATTTTTTTGATATGTTGTTGAATTCTATTGCCTAAAATTTTGTTGAGGACTTTTGCATCTATGTTCATGAGGGATACAGGTCTGTAATTTTCTTTTTTTGTGATGTCTTTACCTGGTTTTGGTATCAGGGATATGGTGGCTTCATAGAATGAGTTAGGTAGTATTCCGTCATTTTCTATGCTTTGAAATACCTTTAGTAGTAGTGGTGTTAACTCTTCTCTGAAAGTTTGGTAGAACTCTGCAGTAAAGCCATCCGGGCCAGGGCTTTTTTTTTGTTGGGAGTTTTTGGATTACCGTTTCAATCTCTTTTTTTGTTATGGGTCTATTTAGTTGTTCTACTTCTGATTGTGTTAGTTTAGGTAGGTAGTGTTTTTCTAGGAATTCATCCATTTTTTCTAGGTTTGCAAATTTGTTAGAGTACAATTTTTTGTAATAATCTGATATGATTCTTTTAATTTCACTTGGGCCTGTTGTGATGTGGCCCATCTCGTTTCTTATTCGGGTTATTTGTTTCCTTTCCTGTATTTCTTTAGTCAGTCTGGCCAATGGTTTATCAATTTTGTTAATTTTTTCAAAGAACCAGCTTTTGCCTTTGTTAATTCTTTCAATTGTTTTTCTGTTCTCTAATTCATTTAGTTCAGCTCTAATTTTTATTATTTGTTTTCTTCTGGTGCCTGATGGATTCTTTTGTTGCTCACTTTCTATTCAAGTTATAGGGAGAGTTCTCTGATTTTGGCTCTTTCTTCTTCTTGTATGTGTGCACTTATCGATATAAACTGGCCTTTGAGCACTGCTTTTGCTGTGTCCCAGAGGTTTTGATAGGAAGTATTTTCATTCTCGTTGCATTCTATGAATTTCTTTATTCCCTCCTTAATGTCTTCTACAACCCAGTCTTTTTTTAGCAGGGTATTGTTCAGTTTCCAAGTATTTGATTTCTTTTCCCTAATTTTTCTGTTATCGATTTCCACTTTTATGGCCTTGTGGTCTGAGAAGATGCTTTGTAATATTTCGGTGTTTTGGATTCTGCAAAGGTTTGTTTTATGACCTAATATGTTGTCTATTCTAGAGAATGTTCCATGTGCACTAGAAAAAAAAGTATACTTTGCAGCAGTTGGGTGGAGAGTTCTATATAAGTCAATGAGGTCAAGTTGGTTGATTGTTGTAAGTATGTCTTCCGTGTCTCTATTGAGCTCTTACTGGATGTCCTGTCCTTCTCCGAAAGTGGTGTGTTGAAGTCTCCTACTATAATTGTGGAGGTGTCTATCTCACTTTTCAGTTCTGCTAAAATTTGATTTATGTATCTTGCAGCCCTGTCATTGGGTGCATAAATATTTAATATGGTTATATCTTCCTGGTCAATTGTCCCTTTTATCATTATGTAGTGTCCTTCTTTATCCTTTATGGTGGATTTAAGTTTAAAGTCTATTTTGTCAGAAATTAATATTGCTACTCCTGCTCTTTTTTGCTTATTGTTTGCTTGATATATTTTTTTCCATCCTTCGAGTTTTAGTTTGTTTGTGTCTCTAAGTCTAAGGTGTGTCTCTTGTAGGCAGCATATAGACGGATCGTGTTTCTTTATCCAGTCTGAGACTCTCTGTCTCTTTATTGGTGCGTTTAGTCCATTTACATTCAGCGAAATTATAGATAAATAAGTGTTTAGTGTTGTCATTTTGATGCCTTTTTATGTGTGTTGTTGACAATTTCATTTTTCCACTTACTTTTTTGTGCTGAGACATTTTTCTTTGTAAGTTGCGTGTTCCTCATTTTCATAGTAGTTGAATTTATGTTTGCTGAGTCGTTATGTTTTTCTTGGCTTTTATTTTGAGTTATGGAGTTGTTATACCTCTTTGTGGTTACCTTAATATTTACCCCTATTTTTCTAAGTAAAAACCTAACTTGCATTGTCCTATATCGCCTTGTAGCCCTCTCCATATGGCAGTTCTGTGCCACCTGTATTTAGTACCTCTTTTTGATTATTGTGGTCTTTTACATATTGACTTCAATGATTCCCTGTTTTGAGCGTTTTTTTTTTTTTTAATTAATCTTAATTTGTTTTTGTGATTTTCCTATTTGAGTTGATATCAGGCTGCTCTGTTCTGTGACCTTGTGTTGTGCTGGTATCTGATATTACTGGTTTTCTGACCAAACAATTTCCTTTAGTATTTCTTGTAGCTTTGGTGTGGTTTTTGCAGAGTCTCTAAGCTTGTGTTTATCCGTAAATATCTTAATTTCGCCTTCATATTTCAGAGAGGGTTTTACTGGATAAATGATCCTTGGCTGGCAGTTTTTCTCTTTCAGTGCTCTGTATATATCATCCCATTGCCTTCTTGCCTGCATGGTTTCTGCTGAGTAGTCTGAACTTTTTCTTATTGATTCTCCCTTGTAGGAGACCTTTCTTTTATCCCTGGCTGCTTTTAAAATTTTCTCTTTATCTTTGGTTTTGGCAAGTTTGATGATAATATGTCTTGGTGTTTTTCTTTTTGGATCAATCTTAAATGGGGTTCGATGAGCATCTTGGATAGATATCCTTTCGTCTTTCATGATGTCAGGGAAGTTTTCTGCCAGCAGATCTTCAGCTATTCTCTCTGTGTTTTCTGTTATCCCTCCCTGTTCTGGGACTCCAATCACATGCAAGTTATCCTTCTTGATAGAGTCCCACATGATTCTTAGGGTTTCTTCATTTTTTAAAATTCTTTTATCTGATTTTTTTCAGCTATATTGGTGTTAATTCCCTGGTCCTCCAGATTTCCCACTCTGCATTCTAATTGCTCGAGTCTGCTCCTCTGACTTCCTATTGCATTGTCTAATTCTGTAATTTTATTGTTAATCTTTTGGATTTCTGAATGCTGTCTCTCTATGGATTCTTGCAACTTATTAATTTTTCCACTATGTTTTTGAATAATCTTTTTTAGTTCTTCAACTGCTTTATCAGTGTGTTCCTTGGCTTTTTCTGTAGCTTGCATCATTTCATTTCTGAGGTCATCCCTGATGTCTTGAAGCATTCTGTAAATTAGTTTTTTATATTCTGTATCTGGCAATTCCAGGATTGTATCTTCATTTGGGAAAGATTTTGATTCTTTAGTTTGGGGGGTTGTAGAAGCAGTCATGTTTGCTTCTTTATGTGGTTTGATATTGACTGCTGTCTCTGAGTCATCACTAAGATATTGTAGTGATTTATTCTATATTTGCTCACTGAGTCTTATCTTGTTTTGCTTTCTTTCAATATACGTAGATGGGCTACTAGATTGCGCTGTCTTGACTGTTGTAGCCCTTGACTCACTTATGACCCATTACCAGCTGGTTTGGGCTGTTACCAGATATATATGCCTGAGTCCATTCACTATTCTTGAGTAGAATCTGATTTTGGGTCATCAAGTGTGTGATGCAGACTGTCACCTATCCACCTAGAGAAGTAGTGGTGATAGTTGTGTGCACCAGATTCTAGTAGCAGCTGGGGTTCACCCTCCAGGGGCGGCAGGATCCTGACAGGCTTCCCCCAAGTGTCAGTGAGGTAGGTGTGTCTCTATTCCTAAAGCACTTTGGTGGGTGGGCTCTGCAGCTGTACCTTAGGCCCCCAATGCAAGTGCCTCTACAGATTGGTAGGTGTCACCCTCCTTAGACCCCTAAGGCCAGAGGCTAGGTGGTCTGGGGGGAGCTTCAGCCCTCAGTTCCCTGTTGTGGGTCAGTGAGGGCTCTGTTGAATACGCAGAGATATCAGACCTGGGAAACTTGTCTTTCCAGTAAATCAGCTAAAACAATTGCAGTCAGATCCCTATCAGAAATGCCTTTGCATTATAATAGCCACCTTGTTCCCTGCAGGGATGAAAGCCCGAGACTGTGGATCACATATGCTTGGCTGGAGCTGGTTCTGTGGTTTTAGTTCAAGTAGGGAAGGATTTTTGGTCCCTGGGTTTTTTGTGGTTGCTTCTCTCAGGCCAGAAGAATGGGTTAGGAAAAGACCAAAGAAAAAAAAGGAAAAGAAAAACCGAGGAGCAGTTCTCCCTCTGGCTCAGGAAATTCCAACGTTAATGAAGCCGCCTGGGAAGGGGAGGGGAGGGTTCAGATAAGCAGGAGAGAGTAGAAAAAAAATTTTTTTTTTTCTTTTTAGCACCCCGGAATATAGACAAAGTTACTTATCTTGCTTGGGATGACTGTTTTATCTGAGATTCCCAAAGGGCGCGTCGACTGTGTGCGCTGGCTGGGTAGAGATTGCACCCGAGGGTCAGGCCTGGGTCCCGTGCTTGCACTGTCTCAGAAGCCGCAGTCAGTTCCTCCGCTCCCAGTCCAAAGCCCAGTGCCAAGGTTCCCTGGCTGGGATGCCGCGCTCCAGGCTCCAAAACCAGTTGCTGCCTCCCGGCGACTACTCCTCCCGCCAGCTGCGTCACCGCGCCACCCGCGCGGACCAGCTGGTCCCCCTCCCGAGGTCAGTTCGGGGGCTAGGGCTGCGCCCCGTGTTTGCGCCATCCCAGGATGCCGTGCTCAGCTGCCCTGCACCCAGCCCAAAGCCCGGCACCAAGGTTTCCTGACTGGGAGGCTGGCTCCAGGCTCTGAAAACAGTCGCTGCTTCCCCGTGATTGTTTGTTCTCAGTCTCTGTCACTCAGGTCAACTCTTTAAATCTGTGTTTGTTGGTCAGGGTTCGTAGATTGTCATGTATGTGATCGATTCTCTTGTTTTTCCGAGTCTTTGTTGCAAGAGGGATCCGAGGTAGTGTCTACCTCGTCAGCCATCTTGGCCCCAGCCCCTGCCATGGTGTTTTTAACCACCTCATATATATGAAAGCTGGATAACGAATAAGGAAGAAAGACAGAAAAAGAACCGATGCCTTTGAATTATGGTGTTGGTGAGGAATACTGAATGTATCACGGACTGCCAAAAGAATGAACAAATCTGTCGTAGAAGATGTACAGCCAGAATGCTCATTAGAAGCAAGGATGGTGAGACTTCATCTCACATACTTTGGACACTTCATCAGGAGGGACTAGCCCCTGGAGAAGGACGTCGTGCTTGGTAAAGTAGAGCATTATCGAAAAAGAGGAAGACTCTCAACGACATTTACAGACACAGTGGCTGTAAGCATGGGCTCAAGCATAACAACAACTATTAGAATGGTGCAGGACTGGGCAGTGTTTCATTCTGTTGTGCACAGGGTCGCTATGAGTTGGAACTGACTTGACAGCACCTAACAACTTTTAGAAAGGTACAATAAAATTTATTACTGTACCAAAAAGAAATTAGGCTAAAGGTCCAAATCTACTTTGCTATAAATTCTATTAGAAATATTCATGTTTAATATACTGCTCATAACTTTTTTGAACTACTCAGACAATTTCTTAATTTATAAAGTACAATTATGAAGTTAGTGTTATGGATTGAATTGTGTCTCCCAAAAGTATGTGTCGGCTTGGCTGGGCCGTGATTCCCAGTGTTGTGTGGTTGTCCACCATTTTGTGATCTGATGTGGTTATATTCTGTGTTGTGAATGTGGCCTCTGTGATGTTGATGAGGCAGGATTAGAGGCAGTTATGTTAATGAGGCAGGACTCAATCTACAGGATAAGGTTGTATTTTGAGTCAATCTTTTTTGAGATATAAAAGAGACAAGCCAGCAGAGAAGAAAGGGAACCTCGTTACCACCAAGCAAAAAGTGCCAGGAGCAAAGTGCATCGTTTGGACCCTGGGCTCCTGCACTGAGAAGCTCCTAGACCTGGGGAAGATTGATTACAAGGACCTTCCCCTGGAGCCGAGAGAGAAAGCATTCCTCTGGACCTGGCACCCTAAATTTGGACTTCAAGCCTCCTAAACTGAGAGAGAATAAATTTCTGTTTGTTAAAGCCATCCACTTGTGGTATTTCTGTTGTAGCAGCATAGATAACCAGGACAGTTAGGATTAAGAATAAAATCATACAGAGATATGGACAATAATTTTTTCTATAGGATTAAAATTCTCAAAATTTAAACCTAGCTTAAAAATGGGGTTGATGAGAAAGAGGCTGAACTGGCAACGAGATGTGGAAATGAAAATCCCATGTGGGAGTCCAGTCTGCCATATTGGACAGTATAACGGTACATAGCGGGTATCCAGTTACTTCAGAAGCATAAACTCAGGTGCTGATCTCCTCTAGTCCCTCCCTGCAGGGGTTACTGATGCTCTCACCCTTAGGCAGAGCTTCTCTCACTTCCTAGTGAAACTTGCTCAGGGCATAATGACATCAGCAGCCTGAGTTGGCAAGATTTGGAGTTCTTCTTGTTGTGTGGCAGCCTGCTTCCCCCAGAAATGCAGCTCTTTATACCCCAGCTGACCTGATCCAGTGTCTACCATTGGCTTTCTGTCCCCATTTCTTTGCCTGTTACTCCAGTTTGCTACCACCTGTCTATTTGTAGTACTATGGTGGCTTGCATGTTGCTATGATGCTGGAAGCTATGCCACTGTTATTTCAAAAACTAGCAGGTTGCTCATGGTGGCCAGGTTTCAGCTTAGCTTCCAGACTAAGACAGGCTAGGAAGAGAGGTCTGATTACTGACTTATAAAAAATTCACCAGTGAAAACTCTATGGATCACAATGGAATACTGTCTGATATAGTACTGAAAGATGAGCCCCCTAAGTTGGAAGGCACTCAAAATATACAGTGGCCACAACAATGAACTCAAACACCAACAATGATAAAGAGGGCACAGGACCGGGCAAAATTTCATTCTGTTGTATATGGGTCGCCGTGAGTTGGTGCTGACTCCACGGCACTGGCAATAACACATTTCCAGTTTCACACTTAGGACTGGAGACATGCTATGGCTTACTCTACCAGGGCCTTGGCCCTGGACTAGCGCTTCCCCAGCTCTGGGGGCTCGATCCAATGGGCCTCTCATGGCTGCTGTCCTACTGCAATTATTCTCAGCCTCAGCTGAGTCTTAGTGCCACCTGGGAAGCTTTTCAAAATGCCCACAGTCAGCTAAACCCTAGCCCTTATACCTGGATCTCTGTGGGATCAGGAAGTTGGAGGAAATTCACCTTGGACAGCTTGGTGGGCAGGCCTGTGCCACTTTGCTCACTGGCAATGGCAGATTCAGGGGAGAGTCTCTTGTTGAACCAGGTAAAGCAGGCGAGGGAGAAATTGTCAGAAACCAAATGGAAGCTGGAAGGACTATGTCATGGACACATGTGACTCTGATTATATGGAGGAATTTGAGGGGGGTTAGGGTTTTTGAGGAAACCCTGGCGGCGTTCTGGTTAAGAGCTACAGCTGCTAACAAAAAGGTCGGCAGTTTAGATTCACCAGGTGCTCCTTGGAGACCGTATGGGGCAGTTCTGCCCTGTCCTATAGGGTAACTATGAGTTGGAATCGACTCAACAGCAACAGGTTTTGGTTTTGGGGCTACTGAAGAACAAGTGGGAATGGAAATCAGCTTCAGGACTTTTAAAATTTCTATGTAATCTCAGTGTGTAGCCAAGATTGAGAACTGGGATTCCACCAGGGCTGATGTCCCTGGGGCCATGCTGATGAAGCTGCCTGACTCCCAGATCATGCTGCCGGCTTCTGTCTGGTTGCCCCCATGGAGCAGCATGGTCCCCTTGGCAGGTCACCCCTGCCTGGCCAGGCTCTCCTGGCAGGGTGGGCCCCAGCAGCTGGCTGGTCACTCCCAGGTTTTCCTTCTGGCAGAGGCCAGGCTGTGGAGGCTCCAGCATCTATACCTACAGGTGTCCAGGAGGTGTTTACTGCAGACGGAGTTAAGCGTTTCCCTAATCCTCCAGTCAAAGTGCTCTTGGGCAGGTAGATATTCAGTCTATTCGCTCAAATGTTCTAAGCTGATTTAAAATGTCATGCAAATCCATTTGAGAAGATACTATTAGTACGGCTAAACCAAACACATGTTTCCTTTCTAAAACTAAACAAGGAGCCCCTGGGTTCTGAGGTCCATGCAGCTTTTACCGTGCTGTTGGGTGCTGTGTAGCACAAGCTGTTTATCTACGGGACAAGCTCAACTCCCAGCCTGGGCATTAGAGGACACCCAAAGGCAAAACCCCACCTGAAGAAGATGTGGTCTTTGCCAAACAATCCTTTAGACTTCTTGAGGACTTGGGTATCTGAGTTCCCCAAACTAAGCCTGCCATTTGCTGCAAAATGAAAAGTTCTTGGGGACCGCAGATGTTTTTCTGACTCAAGAATTCACTTGTCCAAAAGGGGTTGAGGTCCATATCTATCTACATGAAATATTCAAATCTGATTCTTAAGATTTTTTTAGATATATTCACAGAAGTGCACAAAAATAGATATGAATCTATATATGGACACATACAAAATGCAAGTTAAAATATTTCTTTTATTAGCAAAATCCTGGAAAGAACCTTAATGTCTATCAAAAAAGAACTGGTTATATATACATGTCGTGCCATCAAAGGAATCCAGTCAGCTTTTGAATAAGTGAGTAGATCTAAATGTCCAGATATGGAATGTTCTGCAAGGCATTATGTTAAATTAAAAAAAAAAGAAAAAGAAAAAGCAAAGCCAAGAAAAAGTACAACTACTTCACGAACATCTGAAAATGAATCACCCTAAAGAAGGCTTCCATCAGGAAGAATGCTAGCACGCATGTCTGGGAGAACAGAAAGCGTAACCCCACCGATGGCAAAGATTCAAACTCAGGAGTAATGACAAAACAGGGCCTGTAAAGTAAGAACCAAATATGGAGGCTACGGGATTGCAACAAGGAGTCAAATATCTGGGGTGTTGATGAGACAGCATGGGGGGTACTAAGGAGCAGCAGGCTTCCTAGTGGGGCAGGGAGGAGAACGGGCTTCAGAGCAGGCATGGAGGTTAGAATTCTAGCCTTGCAGCTCCCTAACTGCAGCCTGGGGCAAGGCCTGTAAGGGCTGTGGGCTTCAATGGCCTTAGCTCCCCATAAGGTGCCTGTGAGAGTGAATCAGACAACACTTAGAAAGAGCCTAGCAGAATACCCAAGACTGTAAGTGCTTAACATGGTAGCAGGGGAGGGAAGAAAAACATTGGGAATGCAATGGAAATTTCTCCAAGAGGAGAAGGTTTTGTTCCCTTAAGCACATTAAAGGGGGAAATTAAGCTGAGTACATATATTCTTCTCAGCAAGTTTCAGGTTCAGTAATTCTGAATTGAAGTTGGGAAATTGGAAGGAAAATTGAGTCATGGGGGCAAAAATAACTGCTGAACTTAATTACTAAAATGCTTGACTTTCCTTTCGTGATGTCAGCACTGTGCAACACTGTAATTCAGGCTTCTCAAAAGCAGCTATTTTGTTAAAATTTAATACAAAAGGTATGCCATTTATTACTTCCTCAATATGGTTTGTGAGTACACTGCATGAAAAGGAAAAAAGTAATTATTCACCTATAGGTCAGAACCTCCATTAGTTTAAGTCTTGGTGACTTGTGAAAAGTAATACAAATATATTTGAGTTAACTCTGTGGCAAATTAAATATCCTGGGTATTAAATGCACTTGACAGGACATCTGGAGGTACAGAAAGGATGCTGAATAGGGAACATTGTTGTTTAGTCTGTGGTGACAGCTTTGAAGTAGATGGACTTCTGCTCCTAACAGTTATATTTTAACTATAGTTTCCTGATTATTAAAATGGCTTCAGAATCTTTATTAAGTTTCCTGGAAGCATTAACTCTGTCAAAAATTAAAAAATCTCCTCAAACTATAGTGTCCACCAAATATAAGACATGGTAATGGTTCCACCCCTTGGGCCTGACAGAGGATGGATACATACAGAGTGCTTTCTTTGATTTGGGTTTCATGTCTAATAATACTCTTTAGACACATTGCAAAAATAAAGGTTTCCCCGCACCCTGGAGGAGAAAGCCAGGCTTTACCTGAGAGGGGCTAGCAAGGAGACGGCAGGGCAGAGTATGGGCTTATTGATCTCCAAAGGAGGCAGGAGCGGAAGTCCCAGTAGTGGAAACACTACGTTGGAAGCTCAGAGCCACCAGGAAGGAGAGGTGAAATGTCTGATAAGATGACAACAGCTCTAGGATTGTCATCCCTGGAATTCTTCAAACTAAAATTAAAAAATAAAAATTTGAGGAATTCCTTCGGAATATTCTTGCTGAAGGCATCGAGAGTGCTCAACATCATTTTGAGAAGAGGAAACCAAAAAGCATAAGTAGCTTGGTCTAGGTCACGCATGATATTGTAAGAGTAGATAGCACATGGGAAGAATTTAGCAGGATGCTCATTATACTAAGTACTTAACATGATGGCTAAGGAAGGAAGAAAACAATAGGGACTGTAGAGCCAGGACTAAAACCCCCAGGTTGGGACTCAGCCCAGTACTCTTTCCACTAGACATCCAACACATTTTTAATATTATACAAATGTAATTATAATAAGGGGAGACTAACTCTTCCTTTAGAGCAGACCAATTGCCTTCATTTTAACTAAAAATAATAATGACTCTTTAAACCCTTCCCAAATGCCAGAAAGATGTAACATTTAAATCTCTTAAAACATGATTTATCATGCTATCTTTACAACAACCATATGCAATGAAGAAACAGGCTCAGAGAAGTTAACTAACTTGCCTAAGGTTACACAGTCAGCAAGTGGAAGACCTGTGAGTAGACCTAACCTGTTGCCATCGAGGTGATTCTGACTCATACCATTCCTACAGGACAGAGTAGAACTGCCCCACAGGGTTTCCAACACTTTACGTAATCTTAACGGAAACAGACTGCTACGTCTTTCTCCTTAGGAGCTGCTGGTAAGTTCAAACCACCAACCTTTCAGTTAGCAGCCGAGCGCTTAACCACTGTGCCACCAGGGCTCCCGAGTGGACCTTGATCTCTATTATTCCAGAGCCCAAGCTCATGCCACCAAAGCAGCTTATTCTCAGTGGAACGCTCTGCCTTCACGTAACACGATAAAGGTCTGTTCCGGAAGGATCTGGATGTGGTGTCTGGTGTAGACCCACATCTTAATGCAGCAGAGCAATGAATAATCGGGTTACTCTGCTGTGATTACAAAATGGATTTGTAAAACTGAAGAAAGCACGCTTACTTTGCAATTGGCTCTTAAGTTGGATTCCAACAGCTTTCGGCACCACGAGCTGGGCCTGCTGCCTTGTGAAATGGCACGGGGCACATTTCAGTTTGCAATATTATTTCCTAATAATATGTAATTCAGAGTTGCATATTTAAGTCATCTTAAGATTCTGATGTATTATAGAAGCCATGAAATTCAGGGTTTTATTTGGCCATTACCTCATCTCATTTAGAAAATAATTTAAAACACAAATTTAAAACGTTGTCATTGCCAAGTGTTTAATTCTGAATAACAACTCAGCTGGCTTACTGTACCTTTCAATGATACTCATCCTCCCTTAATTTACTTCTCTTTCCCAGGTTTTACTGCCCTTGGCTATTTGCATAAAAATGGGATCTTTGATCTTTGAGTGTTCATCAGCTCAAATAGCTCATTCCCCATCCTAAGGCACAAGTAATGATGGGTGGAAGGGGTTCAGTGGTTTAGTTCAACCAGGCATGCCAAGTGGATCACAAAAACCCATCTCTCCCTTCTCCCTCTCACTGTGGCTGCTTTTACTGTAATTCACTCTCAAGCCAAGCCAATTTCAATATCTCCCCCACTCGTACATGGAAATGAGGTGGCCACTCCCTGTAGGTACGGGGCTTAACACAGTTAGCAGCCTCATTTTACCATAGAGGCAGAAAGAATATAGGCTGAGGTCCAAGCTGGGCTTCTCCACTTGCTGGAGAGTTTAGGGCAGTTTCTCCATCTCTCTGGGCTCCAGGGTTTCTCCTCCATGACATGGATGGTAATGATATTAGACAATCATATGATTAAGTGAGGAATATAAGAAATGATATTCGCATAGGGTCTGTAGGTGAACCAATAATTGTTTTATTTTCCAAACCTTTTTCTAAGAACTGTAGATGTTTTCCAGGGCTTCTTACACCCTAGAAGAAAAGTCAGGGCCACAGTTTGTAGGTTAGCTGATATGCATTAGTTACCAGGATGGAGGGAGCTATGCTCCACTGGTTCGTGGCCTAACAGCAATTTTCATTGAGTCCTTCAACACTCAGAAAGGGATGACTGAATAAACACTATGTGGCCCAAACTGTGGCAAACAAAAAAGAAGGAATGACATCGTCATTAGGTGCTGTTGAGTCAGTTTGACTCATAGCAACCCCACGTACAACAGAAGGAAACACTGCCTGTCCTGTGGTATCCTCACAATCCTTGTTATGCTTGAGCTGCCTCTTTGAAATACAGTCGACCTTAATGACGTGGATGGAGTCAAGCTTTTGGGACCTTCATTTGCTGGTGTGGCACGACTCAAAATAAGAAGAAACAGTGGCAAACATGCATTAATAGCCAGAACCTGGGATGTATGAAGTATGAATCTAGGAAAATTGGAAATCGTCCAAACTGAAATGGAAGATCGATATCCTAGGCATTAGTGAGCCAAAATGAACTGGTATTGGGTCATTTTGATTTGGACAATCATATAGTCTACTATGCCAGGAACAACAAAATGAAGAGGAATGGCGTTACATTCATCTCAAAAAGAACATCTCAAGACTTATCCTGAAGTACAATGCTGTCAGTGATAGGATAATATCCGTAAGCCTACAAGGAGGACCAATTAATACGATTGTTATTCAAATTTTTGCATCAACCCACTAAAGCCAAAGATGAAGAAATTAAAGATTTTTACCAACTTCTGCAGTCTGAAATTGATTGAACATGCAATCAGGATGCATTGATAATTGCTGGTGATTAGAATGCGAAAGTTGGAAACAGAGAAGAAGGATCGGTAGTTGGAAAATATGACCTTGGTGATAGAAATGATGTCAGCGATAGCATGATTAAATTTTGCAAGACCAACGACTTCTTTGTTGCAAATACCTTTTTTCACCAACATAAATGGTAGCTATACACATGGAATACACAAGAATCACATCGACTACATCTGTGGAAGGAAACCATGAAAAAGCTCAGTATCACCAGTCAGAACAAGGCCAGGGGCCGACTGTGGATCAGACCATCAATCACTCATATGCATGTTCAAATTAAGACTGAAGAAGATTAGAACAAGTCCACAAGAGCCAAAGTATGACCTTGAGTATATCCCACCTGAATTTAGAGACCGTCTCAAAAATAGATTTGATGTGTTGAACACTAAAGACAGAAAACCAGATGAGTTGTGGAATGACATCAAGTTGGATTCTTAAGAAAGGTGATCCAACTGAATGTGGAAATTATTGAACAATACCATTTATATCATATGCAAGTAAAATTTTGCTGAAGATCATTTAAAAGTGGCTGCAGCAGTATATTGACAGGGAACTGCCAGAAATTCAAGCTGGATTTAGAAGAGGATGTGGAACCAGGGATATCATTGCTGATGTCAGAGGGATCCTAGCTGAAAGCAGAGAATATCAGAAAAATGTTTATTTGTGTTTGATTGACTATACTAAGGCATTTGACTGTGTGGATCATAACAAATTATGGATAACATTGCAGAGAATGGGAATTCTGGAACACTTAATTGTGCTCATGAGGAACCTGTGCAAGGATCAAGAGGCAGTTGTTTGAACAGAACAAGGGGATACTGCATGGTTTAAAGTCAAGAAAGGTAGGTGTCAAGGTTGTATCCTTTCATTAAACCTATTCAATCTGTATGATGAGCAAATAATCCGAGAAGGTGGACTGTATGAAGAAGAATGGGGCATCAGGATTGGAGGAAGATTCATTAACAACCTGTGTTATGTAGATGACACAACCTTCCTTGTTGAAAGTGAAGAGGACTTGAAGTACTTACTGAAGAAGATCAAAGACCATAGCCTTCAGTATGGATTACACCTCAACATAAAGAAAACAAAAATCCTCACAACTGGACCAATGAGCAACATTATGATAAATGGAGAAAAGATTGAGGTTGTCAAGGATTTCATTTTACTTGGATCCACAATCAACACCTATGGAAGTGGCTGTCAAGAAATCGAAAGACACATTGCATTGGGCAAATTGGCTGCAAGAGATCTCTTTAAAGTGTTAAAAAGCAAAGATGTCACCTTGAGGACTAAGGCACACCTGACCGAAGCCATGGTGTTTTCAATCACCTCATATGCATGTGAAGGCTGGACAATGAATAAGGAAAACCAAAGAAGAATTAATGCCTTTGAATTGTGTCGGTGAAGAATATTGAAAATATCATGGACTGCCAAAAGAATGAACGAATCTGTCTTGGAAGAAGTGCAACCAGAATGCTCCTTGGAAGCAAGGATGGTGAGACTGCACCTCACATAATTTGGACATGTTGTCAGGAGGGATCAGTCCCTGGAAAAGGATATCATGCTTAGTAAAGTAGAGGGTCGAAAAAGAAGAAGACCTTCAAGGAGATGGATTGAAACAGTGGCTGCAACAATGGGCTCAAGCATAGCAATAATTGAGAGGATGGCCCAGGACCAGGCAGTATTTTGTTCTGTTGTGCATAGGGTCACTCTTATTTGGAATTGACTGGATGGCACCTAACAACAACAAGACCTGTGTTGGACTTCTGATCTACAGAATGGTGAGATGATAAATATGTGTTGTTTTAGGCCACTCAGTTTGTGGTAATTTGGTATAACAACCATGGGAAAACAATACAAGTGGTTTGGAGGAGGACTGAGGTGGGAGAGATTGCAGCCACAGAGACAGACCCTCTGTCTGAACCAAGGCAGGAGCAGGGAAAGGAAGTGATTCAATGGACTCAGGAGGCATGGAGGACACACACAGGTAGTGTTTGTGACTAACTGGACTGGAGGTCGTGGTTGAGGAAAAAGGAGAAAAAGAGCCTAAAATGGCTCCCAGGGTGACTGGGTCAATGGAGTATTCCTTTCCTCAAGACAGGCACCACAGGAACAAGAGCAAGTTTGAGGAAAGGTGAGAGTTAAGCTTTAAACATTTTGAGTTTGGAGTGCCTCTCAGACATTTCGGAAGGCAGTTAGTTTGACATGTAAGTCTGTGACTTAGGAGAAATTGTGGAGTCAGGAGCCTGCAGGTGGTGGCTGAAGCTGAAAGAGGGGCTGGCAACTCTGAGGGAAAGGCAGCTGAGTGAGGTGAGATCCACAGAGTAAACCAAGTGAGATCAGGCAGAAGAACATACCGAAAGGGCAGTATCCACACAATGTACAAATGAAATGACAGAGGAGCACTGAAAAGGGACCCGTGGCCTATTGGAAGGGCTCAAGGAAGGCTTCCTGAAAGAAGGAAGCAGTACTGAATGCAGCCCTGGAGGAGGAACTCTGGGAAAGGGGGAGAGGGTATTCTGGATGGAAGGGAGAGCATAAGAAAAGGCATTCTACCAAGCCCTGAAGCACACGGCTGCACAGAGAACAACACACAGCTTGACATGTCTGGGAAGTGAAAGGAGAGAATGTGCTCAGACAGCAAGGCGGATTGAGCCAGCGGAATATCCTCTTCCACTGAGAAGGGATTAAAAAAAAAAAAAAAAAAACCCTTGCCATCAAGTTGATTCTGACTTATAGTGACCCTATAGGACAGAGTAGAACTGCCCCATAGAGTTTCCAAAGACCGCCTGGAGGGTTTGAACTGCCGACCTCTTGGTTAGCAGCCATAGCACTTAACCGCTATACCACCAGGGTTTCTGATACAGACTAAAGATATTTTTAATTAGCTTCCTAGTTTCTGATGCTTAAAATAGCTGCCAGCTATTTTTTTTCTATTGTATAGCCCTAATTATAACACAGCACTCAAAAAGTTTGGATAGATTACAAAACAGTTCAGTGTCTCCTTGAAACTTGGCATCCACCCATTGTTCTTAGAACACGTAAGACACGTCCCCATGGCCAAAGCTGTTTGCTCAGCCTGCCAGGCTTCTCCTTCCCCATCTTCCCGTGTCCAAATGTCACCTGTTTGCCAAAGCACAGTTCAGATGCCACCTCTCTCAGAAAGCGTCCCCTGGTTTCTTGAGTTGGAATCTACCTCTCCCCTTTATCGATTTGTCTTTGCTTTCTCTACCTTGTGTTGCTAGTTGTTCTAAGTCATGCCTTTTCTGCACTAGACACATCTATCGCTTCCTAGTGCAGGACACAACTCAAGGGCAGGACTTCTGGGCAAAGGAAGAAGAAACATCTTTGGGAGGGGAGAAAAGAAGAGTCTTTTGTATCAGTATGGACACTAATGGAAGGGAGGAGTCACTGACGTTCCTAAGCAGGAAGTCACAGTAAGGAAGCAGGCTCCCCACAGTTGATTTGGGAAGCCAGGGAAGAAGCAGTAGAGCAGGAGGACTGGTTAGGAGATTAGTTCAACCATCTAGGTGTGAGGTGATGAAGGCCAGGCATTGGAGGCCAAGGGCAACTCCTTTTGCATTCAGAGGTATGATATCCAAAAACAAAAACCAAACCCACTGCCGTCGAGTCTGACTCACAGCAACCCTATAGGACAGAGTAGAACTGCCCCATAGAGTTTCCAAGGAGCGCCTGGCAGATTCAAACTTCTGACCTCTTGGTTAGCAGCTCTTAACCACTATGCCACCAGGGTTTCTGAGGTATGGTATATATGTATTTAAATCCATGTCTTTTCTTATTAACAAATTTTTTTAACTTATTTAACCTATGCCAGTCTTCTTTAGGATAACTACATCCAATAACTTAGCCCTCCAGTGTTACAAAGATAAGAACTTTGGGTTTGTTTAATTGATGTGACCGTCTTGGCATGTAGTATGTAGTACATAGCATATAGGTGACCATGGAACACAGGTCCTGTGTGTGTAAGAGATGTGGTCATTGCTACGGCAGCCAGATAAAATACAGGATGCCCCAAACCCACTGCCATCATGTCGATTCCGATTCATAGCGACCCTATCGGACAGAGTAGAGCTGCCCCATAGAGTTTCCAAGGAGCGCCTGGTGGATTTGAACTGCTGACCTTTTGGTAAGCAGCCGTAGCATTTAACAACTGCGCCACCAAGGTTTCCGCAGGAAGCCCAGCTAAGTGCAAATTCCATATAAACAGCAACAACATTTTTAGTATACTGTGTCCCAAATACTGTATGACAAATACTAATAAAAATATTCACTGTTTCTCTGAAATTCAAATTTAATTGAGCACACCGTATTTTTATTTGCTAAATCTGGTAAACCTAGATTGCATGTGAGCAGGAAGGAATACTCAGACACAGACTATAGTGCTTCCTGGTAAATGAGTGTGGCTTATGTAACTCCCCCCCGCCCCGCCCCTTCCCCCAATAGTTTTATGATCCTTTTGTCTGCCTCAAAGCTGAAAAGCTCCTTCAGAGGCCTGCCTGGCTTAGTATTCCACACTACAAATGAGGAGGGGTCCCTAACCTTCTAAGACGGGCTATCAGAATATTTCCCTGATCTGTCAAAGAGGTCTTTCTAATGTTTACTCTTGGTATCTAGGTTGCTGACCATTTCCTTGTCATTCCTTCAGGGGCACTGGCTGACAAATGACCACAGAGTACCTATAACTACCTCTTCTGAGGGCACTGGAGCCAGCTGTCCCTTGACCCCAGACCTCTCTGTTTAGGCTGAGCAACCCTGGTGCTTGTTCAGCTTCAGCATCCCTCAGCCAGCTCCATGGAGGCTGGGAGCCACTTGCTGGGGGCACCACCACTAGGTGGGACTGACTGGAGGGGCTGCAGACTGAAGAATTGGCCTTTCTGTGTCCTGGGACACCCCAATGGGGAGAGGAGCTATTCACCTGCTGGCCGGAAGATGCCCTTCCTTTAGAGACGCATAGCCCAGGGTGCACCATCTCTGCAGTTCTGCTGCCTGGCTGTGCAGCCTGTGGTTTCTGACCACTGCTGGAAACCACGAGCCTGCAAGTGGGCCTTCCACTGCGCCACCAGGTTTGTAGCTGTGAGGTGGGATTACTCTGTGCGTCTTACACAACCACAGTCATATCAACACATCACACAATAGGTGGCCACATTTCTGACGGTATTCCATTTTCACTTATCAAAATCTCTCATCTTTCCCCCATATTAAATCTAATTGGCTTTCTTTTTTATTTTGTATGTATAGGATTATTATCATTCATGACAGTAGTTTGCATTTGTCTTCACTGAATTCTTTTCAGTCCACCCAGTTTACCTATACCATTCTGGATACTTCAAATGGTCAAAAGATACAGGATCCAAACCAACGTAAAAATCCCCCTTTTAGAAACTCCAAGAATTTACATGATTACACTGGAAGCAAAGACAAAATTCAATGTTTTTTTTTAATTTAAAAATATATTGCCTACAATTGTAGGCTGAATGAATTGGAAAGCAATTCTGAAAGTAGTATTTTAATAAAAATACATATAAAGTATAAATCTCCCGAGTGAATTTCCAGAAGCAAGCAGGTAAATGAAACAGACAGTAAAATCCGCATAGGAGGGACTCTCAGGGCTCTCCCCTTTTTCTGGTGGGAGCACCACAGCATAATGCATTTCTCTCAGATTAAAAACATACAACTACCAGCATCACCTATGTTGATTATAAAGAATAAAAATTCCTAGCTCTACTTCTGTACTTAAAGGGTAAGTTTCAATCTGAAGCTAAAAAAAAAAAATCAATATTTTCTCAGGATAGAAAGTTTCTACCCAACATTTAAATACAAGCAAAACATATTCTATATGGAAATTTGTCCACACATATTGCAAATTGTTTCCATTTTCCTTTATTGTCCCCTAATGAGCTCATCAAGAGTGCGTAATTAGCGCAGTAGACTGTTAAACACCAGCTCTGCCCCAGAGCAGCCAAGCAGAGCCCTGACCCAGCCCTTTCCCCTCTGGGGCCCACCACCGCTAATGGGCCATGCTCATTAGAAAGCAAGTTGTGGGAGACGAGGTTGCAAAAACAGTTTGTGATGGCTGCCTGGAAGGGCTACCATACCATAGTCTGCACTGCAATACAAAGGAAGGTTTTCCAAAATCCTGGTGCCTGTGTCAGTTTACGAGGACTTCGGGTGCCTTCCTCTATTGCTGCCACCTGCTGGGCAGATGGGCTTGAGTGCCGATTTCCTTGGCCTACACACGTCTCTTAACGTGCTCGTGCCAGGAATAGCATGTGGATCCAGTGATAAATTAGGCATGGCAATTCTAAAACTGAACCAAGGATTCAAGACATAGCTAAAATGATGAACTGGGGTCCCTCATAACTTCCAGACTTTGTTCTGGTTCAGTGAGTGTGATATAGTAACAGTTCCTTTGAATATGTTACTGAAGGATCTGTTGTTGTTATTAGGTGTCATCAAGTCAGCTCAGACTTACGATGACTTCATGTATAAAAACAAAAACAAACCAAACCCGTTGCTGTGGAGTCAATTCTGACTCATAGCAACCCTATAGGACAGCGTAGAGCTGTCCCATAGGGTTTCCAAGGAGCAGCTGGTGGACTTGAACTGCCAGCCTTTTGGGTAGCAGCCAAAAGCTTAACCACTGCACCACCTGGGCTCCACTTTATGTACAGCAGAATGAAAGTTTTCCCACTCCTTATGCCATCTTCATGATCGTTGGCAGGTTTGAGACCATTGTCGAGGCTAGTGTGTCAATCCCTCTCATGGAGGGTTTCCCTCATTTTCACTGACCCTCTACTTACCAAGTATGATGTCTTTTTCTAGCAATTGATCTTTCCTGTTGATATATCCAAACTAACAGAGCCCAAGTCTCACCATTCTCGCTTCTAAGGAGCATTCTAGCTGTCTTTCTTCTAAGACTAACTTGCTCATTCTTCTGACAGCCCATGGCATATTCAATGTTCTTCGACAACACCACAGTCCAAATGCATCAATTCTATCTTCCTTTTTCATTGTCCAGTTTTCATATGCTCATGAGGCGACTGAAAACCCTGGTGGCGTAGTGGTTAAGTGCTACAGCTGCTAACCAAGAGGTTGGCAGTTCCAATCCACCAGGTGCTCCTTGGAAACTCTATGGGGCAGTTCTACCCTGTCCTATAGAGTGGCTATGAGTCAGAATCGGTTCAGTGGCAGTGGGTTTCGTTTGGTTTTTTGGATGAGGCAATTGAAAAGACCCTGGCTTGGGTCAGGCACATCTTAGTCATCAAAGTGTGTAATCTACATGTGTTAAAATAGTCAAGGGAGATGTCATCCTGAACACCCGAACGTTTGGGCTTTAATTAATACACAAATTTACATTATATTTGAAAAAATGATTGATTCAGGATATACACCAGTAAAGAAGCCATATGAAACAGGATTTCAAGAAAAGCTTATGCTTCTTCGCCCAAATTAAGGCACTGAAACTACAAAGCATTTTATTCTATAAATAGCCACTTAGGGTCCTACAATTTTTTTTTTCCACAAATTAGCTAAAGATGAAATAATACTTGAAGACTTCATAATCTTTAAATTCATAATATTTTACTTAATTAAAATAGGTAATTTAGAAAAATAATTGGCAATCGCTAAGCCCTCTAATGCTGATGAGAACTGAGCTGGCAGCATTTTCTTTCTCACAAATTGGTACTTAAATACAAAGTTCTGCACACAGCTGGAAAGTGTCATCATAATTTGGCATTTATGTTTAGTAGCTCTCATTAAGGGGCCCTGGTGGTGCAGTGGTTAAGGGCTCTGCTGCTAACTGAAAGTTCAGCAGTTCGAACCCACCAGCCACCCTGCAGGTCAAAGATGTGGCAGCTGTGTCTGTAAAGATTACAGCCTTGGAAACCCTGTGAGGCAGTTCTACGCTGTCCTACAGGGTTGCTGTGAGTCAGAATCAACTTGATGGCAATGGGTTTAGCTCTCATTAAAGCAAACAAACCAAAATTCAAGTGAAAAGAAAACAGATTTCAGAAGACATGCTCAGTGGTAGATTTTAAAGGTTCACATGTATACATGTGATTTTCTAAGTATTTATTAGAAAGAAAATTGTTATATAATGAACTGGTACATTTCTAATGTGTTGAGTTCATTTCATAATTCATTCTGGAAATAAAGCTTTGATAATATTTAAGTTCATTTTACAAATGAAGGCTGGGCAAGGGGGTTCTCTGGCTGGTGGCTTAGAGAGGGGAAGGTAAAGTGCCAGGGGGTTGGTTCCTGGAGAGACCCCCAGCCAGTAAGGGTATTAGTTGGTGGACAAATGCTCCAGTGTCCCGGCCTTTTGGTGGACAGTTATGCACGCTGTCCCTCGTGGGTTCCACAGCAGTAACCCACTTCCCCGTGTCACTTCCCCCATGTGCTTCCTGAGGTCATCTCCCACATAGAATACTTGCAACCACCCCCTTCCCCCTCCCCCCCAAAAAGAAATAAATATTAAAAAAATTTAGGGCTATGGAAATCATTTTCCTTGGGCCTGATGATAAGGTCTCACAGGTAAGGTCACCTTTTATTAATGGTTTTAAAAGTAAAGTCGCTCATGTTATTGAATTCATGCCTGCTGATGGTGATTTAAATAAAGGTTAAAGGACTCCACCTGGACTAAGCAAGCCACACTTTTTGCACAGTTTCCTACTTAGAACAAACAATAAAATGCCTCTCTGAAATACCATACAACATGACACGAATACACATGCAAATGAGTGGGAACACCAAAGAAAAAGGCGTCCTTTGGAAAGCGTATTTATTTAGTGGGAGGCTGTCTTTTTCAGGCCTGGAACAAAGCCCTGTTGATGAGGATGAGAACATATGCAGACATCATTGTGTGTGTGTTGGTGGGGACAGGAGGTGGAAGGACATACCATTCCACACTACAAATTGTGCTACCACATTGGCTCCCTGGTAACATATTAAAAAACGTAAGATTTCAAACAACAGTCTAAAGAGCAAGGAATTTTTTAAAAAGCACAACAAACGTTTCATTCTAGTTGAGTACAATGGTGATATTTCAGCTCAATGAAACAAGTCTTTAAAATAAAGCTTCTTTCTGTTCTATTACAAATAAAGGTCCAAAATATTTATCAAATTGCAGATAGGTTAAAGCAAATTGCACACTTTTTTTTCAGTTTTGTGTCTTTTTTTTTTTTTAAGATGTAGACATTTTAAAATCCACATATTATTTAGTTAAGATTCCTCACAGAAAATAAAATTTGATATATTCAAATCTTAAGGTATTTAATTTTAAAATCATTATTGTGAAGATCTGAAACTTGTTTTTAAGGTTTCAGGGCAAAAAAATACCCCGAACTGATGATGACATAATCAAAACTTAGTACTGAACATTATCCTTGGCCATAATTTTCACTGGTGCTTATAATTTAAAAACAATAATTTAAGTCAGGCAACAATTACTAACCACCTTCTACATACTGTTCACTGGGCTAAGGTCTAGGGAATTTTAGGACATATGAGTTGAGCCCAATAGTTGCGGAGATCACTACCAAACAGGAGGAATGACAATATAGTTCTAATGGCTGGGGTAGAGTCAGAACCTAAATGCTAGTAGGGTCACAGAGTGAGCCAGTTTCTCCTCTGCGGCAGGTGGAGGTGGGTGTCGTGAGTCTGAAACAATTCCTGAAGAACTGAATTGAATATTGACCTGACCCTTGAAGTATATCTGGTGGGGGACAAGGGGGAGAACATTCCAGGCAAATAAGACGAGGAATTGAAGTTGGAGGAATGGCAGTGTGAAGATGGATCCCCAGTTTAAGGGACAGGGAGGGGTCCAGTGTGGGCACAGGCCAGGGAGCAAGACAGCAGAGGGGCAGAGGGACAAAAGGCTGGGAAGAGAGGTTGGAGCCAGGTGAAGTGATTTGAATGAAGAGCTGAAAAGGAGCCCTGGAGGTGCAACAGTTCAGTGCTCAGCGGCTGCTAACTGAAAGGTTGGTGGTTCAAACCCATCCAGCAGCACCGCAGAAGAAAGACCTGGTAATCTGCTTCCATCAAGATTACAGCCTAGGAAACATTTTGGAGCAGCTCTACTCCATCACATGGGGTCAATATGATTAGAAATCAGCTTAATGACACTTAACAACAACTAAAGAGCTGGTGATGACTACACTAACTCATACAACGAGCACTTGGCTCCAGGCACAGATGTGGCTGTAGTTGTTAGGTGCCATTGAGTTGGTTCCGACTTCTAGCGACTCCATGTACAACAGAAGGAAACATTGCCCGGTCCTGCACCATCTTCACAATCGTTGTTGTGCTTGAGCCCATTATTGCAGTCACTATATCAATCCATCTTGTTGAGGGTCTTCCTCTTTTTCACTGACCCTCTACTCTACCAAGCATGATGTCCTTCTCTGGAGACTGATCTCTCCTGAAAACATGTCCAAAGAATGTGAGACATAGTCTTGTCATCCTTGCTTCTAAGGAGCATTCTGGCTTATGTCTTCCAAGACAGATTTGTTCATTCTTGTGGCAGTCCATGGTATAGTCAATATTCTTCACCAACACCATAATTCAAAGGCATCAATTTTTCTTTGGTTTTCCTTATTCATTGTCCAGCTTTCACATACATATGAAAAGGCTATTGAAAATACCATGGCTTGGGTCAGGTGTACTTTAGTGCTCGAATTGATACATTTGCTTTCTAACACTTTACAGAGGTCTTTTTGCAGATTTGCCTAATGCAATATGTCAGGGCATTCCTTATATTAACTCATTTAACCCACACAACAACCCTGTGAGATAGGTACTATTATTATTCCCACTTTATAGATGATAAAACTGAGGTGCAGAGAGATTAAATAACATGCCCAATGTTACAAAGACGAGGTGGACCTCCGTGACTGCAAGATAGTGGCTTGACTGCTTGTGATTGTCTGGGCTCGTTAATGATTTTAGCGGCATTATCAGTTTGTGGGTTGAGGGGCAGGGGTGGGGGCAGGGAAATGAAGGCTAGAATCAGGAATAAAAGTTTGTGAACGCTGTGAAATAGGCAGGTAACAATGAAGGACTGAACTATGGTATAGCTAGAAAGAGATTTGAGGGACATTTAAAAATCTGTATCTTAAAATGTTGCCATCAGCTGAGAGTTGAGAGTCACAGGGAAAGCACACCACAGATGTTGCTGAGTGGTTCATGAGATGGAAATGAGGCTTGAGTCTTCCAGTGTTCTAGGGGAAGAGGAACAAAAGCAGCAGATGCCGCCGTTGGTAGGGAGGAGCCGAGCTCAGTTTTGGGGTGCTGGGACAGGTGCCTCTAGCCGGGCAGGAGGAGGGGACAGATCCCTTCCAGAACGCCAGCAGGGCTTGGGTAAGCTGCAGATCTGGGCATGATCCATTGTTGGGAGGTCGCTGGTGAGTGGAATGCCGAGAGAGAGGGGCTATGCAGACACTACTCTCAAGACAAGGCGTGGTTGGCGGGAGAAGGAACCATAGAGATGGCCCGGGGCAGGGGGCTCAGGGCATTCAGCTTCTTGGAGGGTGTCAGGGGGTTGTGAAAAGGCTACAGGAGGCAGAGGAGCCAGGAGGGGAGATGCCCAGGAAGTCTGGGGACAAGGAGCCATGGGGTGCTTTGTGAGAACAGTTTCAGGAATGTTTACTTTGAGGTGGATAGAAAAGCAAATGGAAAGTGCGAAAGCTGTGATTTCACAAGAAGACTGTTTTTTGAGAAGACAGCAGTGGAGAAGGAAGGCAAGATGAGACACAGGGAAGGCTTTCTGGCCTTTCATTTTTAAAATGTTCTGAATGGAGATTTGAACAAGGAGCAGAGAAGGGCCAACAAGTTAGAAGGAGACCTTGAGGTGTGAGTGCACAGAAACCAGGGCAGGGTGGTCCTGGGGAGGTGAGGGGTCAGTGCAGTGTGGTCCTGGGGAGGTGGAAGGGCCCAGGGCAGGGTGGTCCTGGGGTAGGTGGAGGGGCCCAGGGCAGGGTGGTCTTGGGGGAGGTGGATGGGGCCTGGGCAGGATAGTCCTGGGGGAGGTGAAGGGGCCAGGACAGGGTGGTCCTGGGTGAGGTGGAGGGGGCCAGGGCAGGGTGATCCTCAGGGAGGCCTAGAGCTGGGACAGGCAGGCACTAGCACTGGGAATAGGGAGGAGAAAGGGGCTGTGAAAACACAGGAGCTTGGGGTGTGGAGAGTGAAGGATGACCAGGTATTGGGACGCAGCAGAGCTTAAAGAGCTTGGAGAGTTGGAGCAGGCCCTTTGGGGGAAGGGGAAGGAAGCAACCAGGGCTGGCAGAGGGTGGCTCCATCCTTCCTCACAGACCCAGTTGCACAATTGCCTCCAGCAGAGCTTGGCCGCTTTCAGTGTGACATCAGGGACACTTCTCTCTGTCACAGATTTTGCACCAAGCACTCCTTCCTCCCACAGGCTTCTGTGTGTGGATCAGCAGTCAGTGGGTAGCAGCAGAGAGGTTTGGTAGCTTCTGTCACTGCTACTGGAGTCTCAGATTTCATTGCATAGACAGACCAAATCGATGAAAGCATCCAATAATTTTGGTATTAGGGACTGCCTAGAGTCTGTGCGCTATACCGTCTTTAATGTTGCATCTCAGACACAAATAACATGCAAAACTGAAGCCAAGTAGAAGAGTTGGAGAGGAGGTTGCTACTTCGCAAGGGAAAGCTGTGTCGCTGCAGTTTATTTTCTGTACTCCAAATGTCATACCTAGTACCTGTTGCTGTCAAGTCGATTCAACTCATACGGACCCTATATGATAGAGAGGAACTGCCCCATGGGGTTTCCAAGGCTGGAAATCTTTATGGAAGCAGATTGCCACATCTTTCACCTTTGCAGTGGCTGGTGGGTTCGAACTGCCAACATTTTGGATAGCAGCCGTGTGCTTAACCACTGTGCCACCAGGGCTCCTTCTGAGTGTCATACTGGACTAAACATTGGACATGCTGCCATCGATCCTTAACAGGCATCTTAAGAGTGTTGAGGCGCCATTACTGTATTCTTCCATAAAGCAGTGTGTCTCCAGGACAAGGCGGGCAGCCTGAGGTACAAGCTCTCTAGGCAGAAAATCGTGTTTTCCTACATGAGATGCTAACATGCCCATGATGCCTGGTTTGATTTGCACATGTTACACCATGAGCCAATGGAAAGTTTGCAATGAATCTATCTCTTCATATATCACATTTAAATGAATTTCATAATGGAAGAAAATCAATAAATATTCTTAGGGCACATAACAGATGCATGACACTGTTCTCAGTACAGTGGAAGGGTACAAAGGTGACCGACATGAACACTGCCCTCAAAAGCCTGTCTCTATGTCCAGAAACACTCAAAAACTCAGCTGTCAACTGCGGCATTAAAAAACAAACAAAACAAAAACTGGTAAGGGAAAAAACTCTTGTACTATTAATGGACTGTGACTTAGTTCAAATTTCTAGCTTTTCTGCAAGAGGACATGCTCTTTCCCTCCAAGAGAATGTTTTCTGCATTCATTTTATATTTTCAGTGGTACCAACCAAGCAATGAATATGAAGTAAATCTGTACCATGGAGAAGATGCTGTATTAGCCATCACAGGGTATAGAAAGATGCATGTAATGCCTACGAAGAATGCAGCAAATGAGATGGTTTCTATTTTGGTTGTTAAAGAAAGACTCTAGAGAGACAGCAGGGCTGTGGCTGGGTGGAAATGAGCACCCTGGGTTTTATTCAGCAGAGTGGGGCACTGCAGCTGGGGGTGATGGCATGCCCAGGTGGGGAGGGGATAGTGAGTAGACGAGTGTGCCTAAGCAGGAATTCCATGTGAGAGGTAAGTCTAGGAAAATAAAATCCAAGTTGTATTATGAAAGACCTTTTCAGATATCCTGAGGCTTTCCTTTATTTCATTCTGAGAGGCAATTGAGAACTGTTGATAATTTTCAAGGAAGGGAGGAATATGATAAAAGCTGGGTCTTAAGGAAATTAGAAAGAGTCCTGGTGGTGCAAAGGTTAAGCACTCATCTGCTAACTGAAAGGCTGGTGGTATGAACCCAGCCAGTGGCTCTAAGGAGAAAAGACCTGGCGATCTGCTCCCGTGTAGATTATAGCCTAGGAAAACCTAGAGGGCACTTTTACTCTGTCACATGGTGTTGCCATGAGTCAGCATCAACTCTATGGCACACAGCAGCACAACAAGGGAAATTAGCTGCCCTGGACATGGAAGTGACCGGAAGAAAGTTTGGTTAGTAGAGTTGTAGTGACAATGTTACAGTGGGAAGAGAAAAGAACAAATATAAGAGACAGTAGAAAGAAGAATTTCCATACAGTTACCATAATTTGGTGGGACATGTTCGATTCCTTATCAGGTATAAGACATTGGGATAGAAACTTAACCTCTCTGAGCTTGAGTTCACTCACCTCTAAACTGGGAACAACAACCTTGCCTAGATGATGAGGTTGTCATGGGGATTAAGTGAATAAAGAAAAGGAAAATGAAAACAAAGATACTACCATCATTCTACAAAAAATGCTAATTTTTAACTTTTCTATATTTAAGAAATAAACACACAAGTGTGTTTACATAGTCAACAATGCATCCATATGTAATGCTCATGTTGCTTCCTTCTTGGGTCTCAAACACTCTCGGAATTCTGTGCATTGGATTGTGTTGGTCACCCTGTGGGGAGTCCAGTATGTGGCCACAGACCAACCAGACAAGGACACTAAACCTACGGTTTAGATAAGGAAGACAAGACATTCTCGAGTGACTATGAAAGAGCTGAAATTGATAAGCTTCATAAGGGATATTCAGCAAAGGATGGTCAGAAAAGAATTAGGCTGGAAAAACGATTTAGAGGCCAGACGTGGCAGAAAAAGAGTTAATCCACTCTCATGTGTTGCTGTTTGACCGTGTGCCAAGTGGCATAATATTGTCTATGTTTTCAGAGGAATATTGTGAAAATGGTTGGGATATTATCTCCAAAGCAATTACAGATATTTGGACAAAAGCCACTATGGAAAAATTCAAGAACATTACTTACGAAAAAAAAAAAAAAATTTTTTTTTTTTTTTAAAACAGGTTAGTTTTTAAGGCAGAATACAGGAACAGATTGGACTTAGAAGGTGGTAACAGAGGTTGAACAGCCTATGGAAACAGAAACCACTGAGAATTACCATTACAAAAAGTTAATAGAGATACATGGATGGGATGCAGCCATTTGGTTTACCGGAGACAAGAAGAGAAGGCAGTCTAGCAAGTTGGAACAAAAACGGCATATACTGCCAGGACTTTTTTGAAAAAAAGCAAAGATTTTCCTTTCTTTCAGACAATATGTTACACATACAGCAAGTTTCTTAGCTTGATAAACATCTACAAGTAGATAACTTTGAGACAGATGGTAGTTTCACGACTTTGCCTTATTAATTTCCATGCCATTAGATGAATAATTCACAATTCGGATGATCGACTCAATTTCTGTTTTTTTGGAAATCAACAGAAGGAATCAGGGTGAGTGACCGAGGGCAGAGAAGAACATCTCTGAGTTGCCCTTGGTAACTGATTATTCTGCTGTGATCAAGAAACGGCAATGATGGGATTCCAGAAATGGAGACAAGGCTATAGATGGCATGTCCTAGTTATGAATGGGCGCCACACACACAGATTTGTAAAATAAAGGAGGAGGAGGAGAAGAACTAAGAATGACGCTCTGGTACACAAAGATTTCTGTGTTCACAGAAACGTCAAAGGGTATAATATGAGCAATGTTAAGGCACCGGAAAAACGAAACAGAAGGGAGAAGAAAGGCAGGAAGAGAATACAAGGGAAAGCAGAAAACGTTACAGGTTATTTACACAAAGTTGGAATCCAACCATTTTAAGGTTTTCACCACTAGAAAATTAATATGCATTAAAATGGTAACCACAGTAAGTGAAGAGGGGCAGGCATTTTACCCTGCATCCTCGTTCTCCTCTCTCCTGTCCAGCAGGTGTCAGTGTCACCCCTAACACGCCCAAGGCCAGACTGGGGACTTTTATTATTTTGGTCGGTATTGACCTCTTAAAGAAAATCGAATCCAGCAACCAAAACTGCCACACCATTTTCCCCAATCACTTCCTTTCTACATCTCATACAAGCACATTCAGGCCCTCCTGGGGAACATAGGTTTGCAAGGTGGTTTAAGACTTCAAGGTAGGATCTCAACCTCAGCACTGCTAACATCTTGGAACAGACAATTCTTTGTTGTGGTGGGCTGTTCAGTGCAGCACCCTGGGCCTCTGCTCACTAGCTGCCACTAGCACTCCCCATTTGTAGCAACCAAAAATGTCTCCATACATTGTCAAGTGTGCCCTGAGGGTCAAAGTCATCCTGGCTGAAAACCAGTGCTCTAGATAAAACAGGAAATAGTGACTTCATGGTTGCAAGTAGTGCAGCGTCTGGGTTTGGGTGACTGTCACACACTGTATCTGTAGGTGATGTTAGATGTAGGCAGAGAATGTAGAGTGCCTGGCTGAAATTTGTTCTACAAAAGCAAGAAGAAAAAAAAATTCTGGGGTAGTTGCTGGCATCATGGAAAATCAAAATTTTCACTCACAAACACATTCACGTACATTACCTCATTTAATCCCCACACTGTGAAAAATATATAATATATAATCTCTAGTTTATGGATTAGAAAACCAAGGCTTAGAGTGGTTACGTGATTTGTCCAGGATCATACAGCTAGGAAGAGATGGAGACCAGAATCAAACCAAGGCCTTCATATACCTTTGGCTTTTCTTCACAAATTGTCTCCTATGGGAGATGAGGTAGGATCCATGGTCAAGAGAAGTCAGAAGCCACAGGACTGTAGTGTCACCTGGATTAAAGGTATCTGATGCCTCATGTTTCTTTAGCAGGATGTGGAGGGGAAAAGGAAAAGAGGTTGGGAGGGGATCTCCAGTCTTGCATCTGTTCTAGCCTCTTATCACAAGACAGGCCCCAGCCCAGATGGTGGGTGATCCTTCCCAGACCACACCCCCATTTGTTTCAAACTTCAAACCTATGCCTGATGCTCTTTATTGTCTTGAACTTGCTAAACCAAGTGGGCCCAGAGAGAAAAATACATTTATTTATATATACCTCTAACATCATTCTTTAAATTGTTTATTTCTGTGTGTTGTAATGCAGATATGTCAGTAATATATGTACACGTATATGTATACATACACATACAGACACACATGTTGGCTTCTCATGTACAATTTTTATTTAACTGATGAGGTACATGATTAACCAAAATATTCTAGAAAAAATTTTTTTAAAAAAAGACATTCAATTACTTACTAGAAACATCCATCTGGAAAGCTTAGTCAACTCAACCTCAGCATATCCCAACGGGACTCTTCTCCTCTCAGTGCCATCTTGTCTCAGGAGCTCTGTGCCCCACATTACTCACCTACCCAAGAGGGAAGTCAGCTCCTTTCTCTCCCTCGTCTCCCATAAGCAGAGGTCACTGAGGCCAGCTGACCCTTCCTCCATGTCTCTCAAATGTTGTCCCTTCATTCCATCTCTACTACTCCTACCCCGGTTCAGGGCCATTACCTTCTATAATACCCACCTAAGCAGCCTGGGCCTCAGGTCCTGTTCCCCTCCAATTCCTTCTCCACAAGGGAGCCCAAGTCATCTACTTGGAAGGGAAATATGGTCTTGCTGCCCCCCACTGCTTAAGACTCTTCAGTGGCTTGCCAGGGCTCAGGAGGAGCTGTGGTTGCCAGCTCTCCTTGCTTTCCTTAGCCCAGGGCCGCTCCTCCAGCCCATCTAGCACCCCTGCTCCTTGAGTGACCAGCCAAGGCTGAACACAGGCCTCTTTGCCCTATGTCTTAGCACACACTGCCTCCTGTCTTCTCTTTTGCTTTCTGAACTCAGCTCAGCCTTCCCACCTTAGGGGCCTCACGCCCTAGAGGGAGCAGCCTGTCTCATGGGTCTCATGGCATGGCGTATACATGCTAGTTTAGAGCCTAGCATGCACAATGCAGTGATTATCTATCCATTACCTGACTCTTCCACAAGACTGCAAGCTTCTTAAGAAGGGGGATTCTATAATACCTGGAACCCCGAGTGTACTAAAAAAGATCAGGGATTCCATAAACACGTACGAAACGAATGCGTGAGAAAGCGAGTGACTGAATGAGTAAGTGAATCAATAACCCGATGAATCAATGAGCAATCTGACCAGGCTGAAACCATTTTTGACTGACTTCTAATAACTAATTTGCTTCCTTCCCTCCCTTTCTGTCATATAAGGTAAGTCCTACAAAAGCCGGCAGCTGCGTGAGGTGGAACCCTGATCAGAGAAGGAAAACTCTAATATTTTCCACTAGCAGAGAGTGATAGAAAAGTGCTAAGACTGCACCCTGTCAAAGGTGGAAAATTTGAGAGACCCAGAAAAACAAGGCAGACCCATTGAGTTCCAGCTCTCACAGGTTTCACTGTATATTATTCTATAATGATTATATATATATATCCATTTTATATATAAAAAAATATATGTATTTTGTATACACACATATATATATTACATATGTATTACATACACACATACATACATATATATACTAGTCCCTAGGTGGCACAAATGGTTTGCACTTGGCTGCTAACCTAAAGGGTGGCTTGAACCCACCCAAAGGCGTCACAGAAGAAAAGACCCGGTGATCTGCTTCCATTAAGATAACAGCCAAGAAAACCCTACGGAACAGTTCTACTCTGTAACGCACGGGGTCATCACGAGCTGGAGCTGACTCAACAGCAAACAGTTAAGTGCTCGTCAATAGCCAACAAGTTGGTGGTTCAAACCCACCTAGAAGTGATATATATGGACAAGGTGTAAAAACAGGGTTAAGAATCATTGGGCTAAATCCACAAGGTAACTTCTGAGGTAGTTGCTGGCGTCACAGGAATAATAACAGCAATTCAAAAACCATTTCATAATACTGCTTCATTGTTATTACAATGTGAGGAAGATAAAATCCCCGCTGAGGTTTGGAAACCATGAAGTAATGGTAGATGCCATTATCAAGTCAAGGAATGTGTTTTCTGTTTGTAGTTTGCTAGGGCTTTTCATCATGAATGCATATTGAGATAGTTTTTAAATAGCCTTTCTATTTTTAAATAATTTTAGATTTAAAGGAAATTGCACAACAGCACAGAGAACCCCCGTACGTCAGTGTACCCTAATGTTAACATCTTACATTAACCATCTTCTATTTGTCAAAACTAAGAACCCGACATCGATGCACTGCCATTAACTGAACTCCAGACTATTTGGATTTCAGCAGTTATATGCGAGAGTCCTTTTCTGTCCCAGGGTCCCACTCAGGACACAAAACAATATTGCAGGTAGTCATCATATCTAAAGTCATCACAGCTAAAGGGTTTAGTTTCCTCTGTTCTGGACAGGTTCTTTAGTCCTTCCTTATTTTTCATGACCTTGACAGTTTTGAGGAGACTGGTCAGGTATTTTGTAAAATGCCCCTCAGTTGGGATTTATCTGATGATTTTTTGTCATGAGATTGGGTTCAGTTGTTATGGGAGAATGCCAGAGGAGCAAAGTGCCACTTTCAAAGCACCATGTCAGGAACACAAGTGTTACCTTATAAACTGAAAAAAAAAAAAACAAAAAACCAAGCCCGTTGCCATCAATTCTGACTCATAGCAACCCTATAGTTATAAGACATAGATTTTTCTACATTTCTTAAAATGATTTCTCTTTTCACCAGTTACTATTTAAATTTTTATTTTATTTTATTTTAAAAGACCCCTATGTGTCTGTCAGTCTGTCGTACTGTGGGGGCTTGCATGTTGTTGTGATGCTGGAAGCTATGACACCGGTATTCAGACACCAGCAGGACAACCAATGGAGGACAGGTTTCAGCTGAGTCTCCAGACTAAGACTAGGAAGAAGGACCTGGCAGTCTACTTCTGAAAAGCATTAGCCAGTGGAAACCTTATGAATAGAAGTGGAACACTGTCTGATGTAGTGCTGGAAGATGAGCCACCCAGGTTGGAAGGCACTCAAAAGATGACTGGGGAAGAGCTGCCTCCTCAAAGTGGAGTTGGCCTTAATGACATGGATGGAGTAAAGCTTTTGGGGCCTTCATTTGCTGATGTGTCACGACTCAAAATGAGAAGGAACAGCTGCAAACATCCATTACTAATTGGAACCTGGAATGTACAAAGTATGAATCGAGGAAAATTGGAAATTGTAAAAAATGAAATGGAATACATAAAGATCGATATCCTAGGCATTAGAGACCTGAAATGGACTGGTATTGGCCATTTTGAATTGGACAATCATATAGTCTACTATGCTAGCAATGACAATGTGAAGAGGAATGGTGTTGCATTCATTGTCCAAAAGAACGTTCCAAGATCTATCCTGAAGTACAACGCTGTCAGTGATAGGATAATATCCATACGCCTACAAGGAACACCAGTTAATACAACTATTATTCAAATTCATGCACCAACCACTAGGGCCAAAGACGAAGAAATAGAAGATTTTTATCAGCTGCTCCCGTCTGAAACTGATCAAACATGAAATCAAGATGCATTGATAATTGCTGGTGATTGGAATGCGAAAGTTGGAAACAAAGAAGAAGAATCGGTAGCTGGAAAATATGGCCTTGGTGATAGAAACAATGCTGGAGACCGAATAACAATCTTGCAAGACCAACGACTTCTTCGTTGCAAATACCTTCTTTCGCCAACATAAATGGTGACTATACACATGGACCTCGCCAGATGGAACACACAGAAATCAAATTGACTACATCTGTGGGAAGAGACGATGGAAAAGCTCAATATCATCAGTCAGAACAAGGCCAGGGGCCGACTGTGGAACAGACCATCAACTGCTCATATGCAACTTCAAGCTGAAACTGAAGAAAATCAAAGCAAGCCCATGAGAGCCAAAATATGACCTTGAATACATCCAACCTGAATTTAGAGACCATCTGAAGAATAGATTTGACACACTGAACACTAGTGACCGAAGACCAGACGAGTTGTGGGATGACATCAAGGACATCATACTTGAAGAAAGCAAGAGGTCATTGAAAAGATAGGAAAGAAAGAAAAGACCAAGAAGGATGTCAGAGGAGACTCTGAAACTTGCTCTCGAACGTCGAGCAGCTAAGGCAAAAGGAAGAATTGATGAAGTAAAAGAATTGAACAGAAGATTTCAAAGGGCCTCTCGAGAAGACAAAGTAAAGTATTATAATGACATGTACAAAGAGCTAGAGATGAAAAACCAAAAGGGAAGAACATGCTCAGTGTTTCTCAAGCTGAAAGAACTGAAGAAAAAATTCAAGCCTCAACTTGCAATGGTGAAGGATTCTATGGGGAAAATATTAAACGGCACAGGAAACATCAAAAGAAGGTAGAAGGAATACATATAGTCATTATACCAAAAAGAATTAGTCGATGTTCAACCATTTCAAGAGGTGGCATATGATCAGGAACCGATGGCACTGAAGGAAGAAGTCCAAGCTGCTCTGAAGGCATTGGTGAAAAACAAGGCTCTAGGAATTGATGGAATATCAATTGAGATGTTTCAAAAAACAGATGCAATGCTGGAGGTGCTCACTCGTCTGTGCCAAGAAATACGGAAGACAGCTTCCTGGCCAACTGACTGGAAGAGATCCATATTTATGCCTATTCCCAAGAAAGGTGATCCAACCGAATGTGGAAATTATAGAACAATATCATTAATATCACATGCAAGCAAAATTTTGCTGAAGATCATTCAAAAATGGCTGCAGCAGTACATCGACAGAGAACTGCCAGAAATTCAGGCCAGTTTCAGAAGAGGACGTGGAAGCAGGGATATCATTGCTGATGTCAGATGGATCCTGGCTGAAAGCAGAGAATACCAGAAGGATGTTTCCCTGTGTTTTATTGACTATGCAAAGGCATTGGACTGTGTGGATCATAGCAAGTTATGGACAACATTGCGAAGAATGGGAATTCCAGAACAGTTAATTGTGCTCATGAGGAAGATTTACATAGATCAAGAGGCAGTTGTTTGGAAAGAACAAGAGGATACTGATTGGTTTAAAGTCAGGAAAGGTGTGCGTCAGGGTTGTATTCTTTCACCATACCTATTCAATCTGTATGCTGAGAAAAGACCCGGAGAAGCTGGAATGTATGAAGAAGAACGGGGCATCAGGATTGGAGGAAGACTCATTAACAACCTCCATTATGCAGATGACACAGCCTTGCTTGCTGAAAGTGAAGAGGACTTGAAGCACTTACTAATGAAGATCAAAGACCACAGCCTTCAGTATGGATTGCACCTCAACATAAAGAAAACAAAAATCCTCACAACTGGACCAATGAGCAACATCATAATAAACGGAGAAAAGATTGAAGTGGTCAAGGATTTCATTTTGCTTGGATCCACAATCAACAGCCATGGAAGCAGCAGTCAAGAAATCTAAAGACGCGTTGCACTGGGCAAATCTGCTGCAAAGGACCTCTTTAAAGTGTTGAAGAGCAAAGATGTCACCCTGAAGACTAAGGTGCACCTTACCCAAGCCATGGTATTTTCAATCACATCATATGCATGTGAAAGCTGGACAATGAATAAGGAAGACCGAAGAAGAATTGATGCCTTTGTAATTGTGGTGTTGGCGAAGAATATTGAATAAACCATGGACTGCCACAAGAACGAACAAATCTGTCTTGGAAGAAGTACAACCAGAATGCTCCTTTGAAGCAAGGATGGCGAGACTGTGTCTTACATACTTTGGACATGTTGTCAGGAGGGATTCATCCCTGGAGAAGGACATCGTGCTTGGCAGAGCACAGGGTCAGTGGAAAAGAGGAAGACCCTCATTGAGGTGGGCTGACACAGTGGCTGGAACAATGAGCTCACGCAGAACAACGATTGTTAAGGATGGCGCAGGACCAGGCAGTGTTTCGTTCTGTTGTGCACAGGGCCGCTATGAGTCAAAACCGACTGGATGGCACCGAAGAGCAACAACGTATTAAAAGACAATAATAAGTTTTCTGATATTGAACTAAACTTCCATTTTAAGGATAAGCCTACTTGATCATGATGCATTGCTATTTTTAAAAAAATATACTGCTGAATTTGATTTGCTAATATGTTACTTAGGACTCCGTGGCTGGTATAAACTCTAGACAACTAACTGAAAAGTTGGGGGTTCAAACCCGCCCAGAGGGGCCTGGTGGGAAAAGCCTGGCGATCTGGTCGCAGCCTTGAAAGCTCTACGTAGTAGTTCTGCTCTGCACACGTGGGGTTGGCGTGAGTCAGCGTAGACCTGAGGCCAAAACGACAACATGTTATTGAGCATTTTTGCATTTGTGTTCATACATGAGGCTGGTCTGTAACTTTTTTTTTTTTTTTTGTACTGTCTTGCTCTAAGTTTGGTATCAAGGGTTATACTAGCATATTCTTTGAATCCCTTTTTTTTAATTTTCTGGAATAGTCTATATGAGAGAAAGGGAAAATCTTTTCTCTGAAAATTTAGAAAAAAACTGCTAAACAAGTGGGCATGTGTTTTTGCGGGGGGGGCGGGTAGTTTTGATTATTAGTTCCTTTAATGCTTATTGGTTTGTTCAGGGTTTCTATTTTTTTTTTAATAATTTTTGTAATTTACATTTTTCTAATAAATTATCCGTTTCAACTTAGTTTCAAATTCCGAAGCATAAATTTATTTATAATTTATATATGACAAAATGTTTTATGTTCTCCCTTTTTTCTTGTTGTTGTTTATGTGTGTCCATTGTTCTCTGTTCAGTCTTGGCGAAAACTATTTTATTAGCTATTTCAAAGCCATTAGTATTTCAAACGAGCACATTTTGGCTTTGTGGATCTGCTCTACTGTTTCTTTGCTATATGATTCATTAATTTTTGTTCTTCTATTTATTTCCTTCTTACTATTTTCTATGGGCTTACTCTATTGTCTTTTCACTTAGTCTTATAAGGTTTACATTTATTTTCAATCTCTTAAGCTTTAGCTTATGAATTATTTACAAATTAATCTAAAACTATCTTTTTAATAGTATTATACTTAAGTAACATGGTTTGGATAGTACAGATTCTTTGACATTTGTCAAGATTTAATCTTCATGGTTATTTTTTGTAAATGTTCTATGAGTATTAGAAAAGAATGTATATTCTCTGCCATTTGGGTCTGATCTGTCTGTCTGGTACACTGTTAAAACCAGCCTGTTAATCTTGTTGCTTTCAATCATCTATATCATCATGAATTTTTTGTTCTACTTGATCTATTGGCTTGCCAGAAATATGATTTCCCTCTTTATAGATCTGTCAGATTTCTTACAATTCTCTCAATTTTTGCTGTACATATTTCAGGTTATATTGTTAGTTTAATACAAGATCATGATTTTTATGTTATTTTGGTGGGTTTTGCTTCTTATTTATTATGTGATAATCCTCTTTTCTCTGTCAATGCTGTTTTTGACTGTTATTATTATTGCTACATAAGCATGTATTTTCCATAGCTGTGTTTTCAATCTGTCAGCATGGTTTTATGCAAGTGAAATCCAAATTGACTCAATATTTTTACCTTTCTCCTGAAAAAAACAAAGCTTTACTTGAGGGGTGCAAACCTCTCTAATATCCTGTCATTGTTGTCTTGAGTCTTAGTTTGCCTTTTTTTTAAACACTTTTTTTTTTTTTTTTTTTACAAACAGCCAGTAGTTAATGAATCTTACCAATATTTTATCAGTTTTGGTACTTGACCTTATTTCTGTCATCTCAATTTCAGCTTTGGGTTCCTTGTTCTTGGTGGTATACTTACACTAACAGTAATTTTACAGAGTATTTAAAGTTGGTAAATGCTCTTAATCTTTGTGTCTCTGAAATTACCTTTATTTTGCCCTCACTCTTGCATGATATTTTAGCTGTGTTTAAATTCTAGGTTGTCAGTTTTATTTCTTCTTAGTACTTTTGAGATATCCATCAATGGCCTTCCATGTCTTACTGCTGATAATCCCACTGTCTAGCTTTGTGGTGGGTGATCTGTCTTTTCTCTCTGACTGTTCTAAAAATTTTCTTGTTTTATTGAATGATCTCCAGATTTGCCATGTGTCTAGGAGCTATATTTACATATTTAATCTTTCTCAATTTGGAATATACTTCCAATCCAAGGGCTGCCTTTCAACTCACTAATCTCTCCTTTCACATTTCATTTTAAAGCTCATTTTCCCCACACACCTTTTCATTTAATTTAACCACAATTTACCATTTGTTCTTCTTCATATCCACCTGTTCTAGCTTACTTATCATTTTTTAAAATAATTTACTTTTATCTTAATTACCTGTTTTACTACTTTGTAATCCAGAATATACTTGTTAGTCTCTCTCACACCGTTATAGAAAATAAAGTTTAATCTGGAATGAATACATGTTCCAAATTTTTATTTTCTTGGCTGTCTTTTTCGGCATTCAGTTTCTTCGTGTGTTCTGGAGTTATTTGCAGGCTTATTTTAAGTGCAAAGGTGCTTTCCATCTCTTCCCTTCCTTCTAATCTGTGCTCGCTCCTCCTGTCCAATAGTTTTGTGGCTGCCTTTACGTTTTTTTTTTTACGTGGCACCTGGGGCCCCCAGGCCAGCACTGGGCAGCAGGTGGCAGATATTTTAATTTAAATAGTGGGAGACTCCTAAGTCTGCGCATTAAGCCTGGTCCTGACCCCCATGCTACAGGGAGGGGTTTATTCCCTGTTACCTCAGGAAGCCAGGCTGCCAACCACCACTGCACGCTGTCTGTCTGTGGTCTCAGGAGACTGTGACTTCAGCTGCATTTGGTACTTAAGCGTTTTGATTCTGTGTCTTGTCTAAGGAGATAAGATGTTAATATAGTCTCTAAGCCCAGGTCTGGCTTCCTTGGACTCTCTTCGTTATGGTTTATCTATCATTGCTGGGCCTTTGGAGCAGAGTGTGCAGCAGGGTATAAATCAAGGGTCTGTGTGACAAGCTCAAATGTCCTAAAGAGCAGCACAGACAGTCCTCAAAGAGAGGACTAGCCTGGGCTGGCTTGGTTGAGGATGGCTTCCAAGAGAAGACGAGAACTGAGCTGGTCCTGGCAGGATAGTAGACAAAGAGGGAGCAGCCAGGTGGTGCAGACAGGGGCAACAGAGAATGAAGGCACAAAAGGGAGAAAGAAGATGGCCAAGCTGAGGGTGTAGTTAGCAGACACACGTGGCTGGGATAGAAGTCTGTAAAGAAAGTACTAAAAGGCAAGGCTGGGGAGACAGCTCAGGCAGATGACACACATCCCTGATTTCCAGACTAAGGGATTTAGACTAAAAGCAATAGAATGATACTGAATTTCTGAATCGAGAAACAGAACAAATATTATTATTGAAAGCTTATTTTCTGCCAATCACTGTGCTTACAGCTTTACGTAAATTGTCTCTTGGAGCATCAAACAACCCTATGAACTGATCCTCAAATTCAAATAGGAGCACAAAGGGTTAAGAATAGGTCAGGTAACTTTGGCCAAGAAGAAGGTGGGAGGATTTGCCCAACCAAATAGGAAAACTTATTATAAACCTTCAGTGGTTTGCTGTGAGTTGGAATTGACTTGATCGCACACAACAACAACAGTGGTTAAAACAGAAGAGGCCAGAAACATGTGTCAAGAGAGGAGACTCGACACTTATGGCAGAGAAGCCGGAACAAATCAGTGGGCTGATGAGCCACTCAGTAAGTGACACCAGACGCCTCCATTCCTATGCCACAACATTAAAAAAAAAAAAAAAAAACTGAAATGGATTAAAGACCAAAATGTTCAAAACAAGATATAAATCTTTTTAGAAAAAAAATATACAAGGAGTATATCTATGAACTCAGAGAAAGGAGGGCTGTTTTACTTATCAAAGTGCAAAACCCTGAAACCACAAAAGGGAAATTGATGAATCAGATTATGTTAAAATTATAATTGTACTCTTGCAAAAGACTGTATAAATCAATACAAAAACTAAAAACCAAAGTCTCGCAACACATATAAACAAGGAGTATTTACAATAAATAAAATACAACAAATGGATAAGAAATAAACATACAATAGAAAGACAAAACAAGCAAAGCATTTAAATGGGCAATTCAGAGAAGAGAAACTTGATTAACTAATATAAGATGTTCAACTTCACTAGTCATCAGGGACATGCAAGTTAAAAGATACCATTTGACCACCATTTGTTTAGCAAAGATGAAAGTGACATTCCCAAGAGTGGCCTGCCTACGGAGAATATTGCTCTCGTGCATTACTCATGGGCATGTGGACTGGAGAGCCATTTGCCAACTTGTAGAAAAGCAGAAGATACAGTGGGTATCAGTTTCAACCCAGCATTTCCATTTCTAGATATATACCCTAAAAAATCTCTAGCTCATGTATACCAAGAGAAGTGTGGAAGATTTTTTGTGTCATTATTTATAATGAAGAAAAATTAGAAAACACTGTAAGTGAAAAATCAATAAAAAATAAACAAATTGAGGTATATTTATAAAATACATCCTCTTCAGTAATTAAAATGAATGAACCAGAACCACATGTAGTAACATAGATCTCAAAATAATAATTATGTATCAGCAAGCATGTGACAGAATGATCTGTAGAGTGTTGTACCATGTACATAAAATTTGAAAACATGTAAAACATATTGTTTATGGCTATGGAAACCCCGGTGGTGTAGTGGTTAAGAGCTACGGCTGCTAACCAAGAGGTGGGCAGTTTGAATCCACCAGGTGCTCCTTGGAAACCCTATGGGGCAGTTTTACTCTGTCCTATAGGGTCACTATGAGTTGGAATTGACTTGATGGCAATTTTTTTTTTTTAAATGGGTAAAACAAAAACCCAGTGCCGATACACTGAAAGTATAAAAACATGCATGTAAATGATAAACAAGAATTTCAAGAATCTCATTGTGTTTGAGGAAGGAGGAGGGACAGCATAATTAGAAGAGAGGTCCAAAGGCAGTGCCAATTTTATCTGATTTTTTTTTTCCTTAAAAATGTTATCATGCAAATATGTAAAAGTGTTAAGAATTGACAAAATTGATTGTCGTGGCTCAGTCTCTGTATTTTTCTGGATGTTTGAAATATTTCAAAGTAAATGGCAATCCATTATTATCAGTTAGTTACATAGCAGGACAGAGAACATCATACTGCAGTTTAGGAACGGCAGTTTTCCCCCTTCATCTGAGAATTCTCTGAACTAGAGATGCAGCTTACCATCAATAAGTATCGATTAATAGGGTACCTCTCTTTTCCCCTTAAACGTTATTATAAAACTGACAGAACGTTCTACAATCCTTCATGCTTTCAATTTTAGTGTTGGTCTATGATTTCCTTGCTCTGAGCATAGATGTTCCTTTGGGTAAAGGATGGCTTTATGGAGCCCTGGTGGCACAGTGGCTAAAAGTTCCACTGCTAACGAAAAGGTCGGCGGTTCAAATTCAGCAGCTGCTCCTTGGAAACTCTATAGGGCAGTTCTACTCTGTCTTAAAGGGTTGGAATCTACTCGACGGCAACTCGTTCTTCTTCCCCAAAGCAAGGAGGAGAATCTTTCTTTGTGACAGGGCTGGCTCCATAGTATCTGACCTGTGTGGTTAGTCACACAGAGCCCCTTGCTTGGTGGGCCCTGTGCTGGGTTTAATGGGCTGCTGCTATTGTCTGTTAATTCTGTCTCTGAACGTGTGTTCTCTAAGGACAACATCTGATGGGACAACAGACTCTGCACGTGAGCAGAGGAGAGAGGTCAGAGTGTGTATCTTCTTGCTGTTCCTTGCTGCTCACCGTCATCATGTGGAGTTCATGATGTCCCATGAAAACAGAATTCTGGTGGGCCCAAGACACGTGGGGGTTCAAGTATGCCTGTAACACCTTATCTGATTAAGAGGGCACTTATAGCCCCAAAAGGTCACACTTTCTGTTAGAACCAGAACCTGCTTCAGACACACAAAGAAGGCAATGGCATTCGAAGAAACACAAGTGACCAAGGGACTATTGTATCCTTTCTCTCTCCTGCTACTTCCCTCTACCAGCCAAACATTTAAGCTGAAAACAAATGTTAAAATGAAAGGGGTATTTAGGGCAACCCACATTTCTGTTTCCTTTCAGTCCTTCCTTGCTCATCGGTAAGCTGAAGGTAGTGTTGGTAGAACGTGTGGGTATCAACGAGTGGAGCAGGAACAGCTTTGTGTAGCGTCTCCACAGTCTCACAAAATGAAATGCATATGCCTGTACAAGCTACGAAACACAAACTGTGAAATCTCAGTGATGCCGTATGTGTTAAATGCTCTTATATTTGCATTTAAAATTGGAATTGCACAATAGAGATGAATGGAAAAACTCATCTAAAACATAAAATTATAATTTTTCTTTACTTAGAATGACATTAAATAGCAAATTAAATACACCACAGAAAGTCAAGAGAGATGGCAGAAAAAAAGGAAAAAGCTTTGTATCTGAGTCAACAGCACATCTTGTCTGCTTTGGAAAAAGGGGTACCACTTTTTCATTTTGTGTTGGGCAGGCCCTGCTCTATAGCCAGACATACAGCACCTGTCTGTGGGCTGTGCAGACTCAGTGGATGGCCTGAGAAGGAACATGCCTCCTACACAGCACAGTGAAGGAGGAAAATGAAATTGGATAACAGGCTCGGATCCAGGGCTATCCTGACCAATCGCATATGCCCCAGAATCATCTACATCTGTGTTAGAAACAAACAAACGTGAGTCAGACTTCTCTTGCTTGAGGGTTTAAAAAAAAACGTTAATTCTTCTCATCTTCCTTAACAAGCACTGAGTGCACATTTTTCTTGTTGCAGAGACAGGTAGCTGTTCACCAAGAGTCAGGGAACAACTTTTAAAATCACATTTTCCTAGTGTACGTCATATTAATATTATTCGAAGTTCACTCAGAGCTATGATCAATATTAAAGAATTACTTCTGGGATCTCAATAGCACTCATTAAGTCCAAAAGAGAAACACCTAAGTATTTCTTAATGGCGTTTAATATAATACCAACTTCTATTCTTGGGCGTGGTGGCAAAAGTTTCACTAGATTATTATAAGGCTATATTAACCATGGAGCCCTGGTGGTCCAGTGGCTAAGAGCTCAGCTGCTAACCAAAAGGTTGGCGGTTTGAATCCACCAGCCACTTCTTGGAAACCCTATGGAGTGGTTCTGCTTGGAATCAAATTGACGCCAATAGGTTTTTGGGGTATTAACCACAGGACACATGCAAACTAAATACTCTAAGAGAGAAAGTACCGCAGAGAGAATAACTTTTTGGTTGCTCTATTTTTTAAAGAAGTTGGTTATCTAAAGTGAAATTTTTTCTAACTCACTTTATAAGTAATCCTTCCTGGTATTCAGATTGCATTTTTCTTGCAAGAGATTATTTTACTGTGCTAAGATTAGAAAGTTTGTTCTATTGCTTGAATAGACAATTGATTAGATTTATTGATGAGCAAATTCAAAGGAATGTTATTAAAACGACCATTTTTTATAAAACGTACATTTATTAGATTTCTATGAAGTAGCATAAATAAAACCAGTCATATTTGTGAAAACAAATAAACAAAAGAATTTTTTAATCTTAAATAAAAAGTCTTATTTTCAAATCCATAAATTGTTCACTTCATCAGTATGTTAAAAAGTAATATACAGTAGAATAATATTCCCCACACATCTGTCAGTTTGTCTTACTGTGGTGGCTTGCATGTTGCTGTGATGCTGGAAACTATGCCACTGGTATTTCAAATGCCAGCAGGGTCACCTGTGGTGGACAGGTTTCAGCTGAGCTTCCAGACTAAGGCAGACCTGGCGGTCTACTTCTGAAAAAATGAGCCAGTGAAAACCTTATGAATAGCCATGGAATATTGCCTGATATAGTGCTGGAAGATGAGCCTCCCAGGTTGGAAGCTACTCAAAATATGACCGGGGAAGAGTTGCCTCTTCAAAGTAGAGTTGACCTTAATGATGTGGATGGGTCAAGTTTCCAGGACCTTCATTTGCTGAGATGACAAAACAAAAAATGAGATAAAACAGCTGCAAACATCCATTAACAATCAGAAGATGGGATGTACAAAGTATGAATCTAGGAAACCTAGGAAAATTGAACTGATTGCTGTTGAGTCAATTCTGACTCACAGCAACCCTATAGGACAGAGTAGAACTGCCCATAGGGTTTCCAAGGAGCAGCTGGCGGATTTAAACTGCCTATTTTTTGGCAAGCTGCCAAGCTCTTAACTGCTGCACCACCAGAAAACTGAAAGTCATAAAAAATGAAATGAAATGCATAAATACCAATATATTAGGCATTGGTGAGCTAAAATGGACCAGTATTGGCCATTTTGAATAGGACAATCATATAGACTACTACGAAGGGAATGAATGGCGTCTCACGCACCAACAAAAAGAATATTTCAAGATCTATCCTGCAGTATAACACTGCCAATGATAGAATAATATCCATATGGCTATAAAGAAGACCAGTTTAATATGCCATTCAAATTTACGCACCAATCACTAATGCCAAAGATGAGGAAATTGAAGATTTTTACCAACTTCTGCAGTCTGAAATTGATCAAACATGCAATCAAGATGCATTGATAATTACCAGCAATGGGAATGGGAAAGCTGGCAACACAGAAGGAACAGTAGTGGGGAAATACCACCTTGGAGATAGAAATTATCCTGAAGATCCCGATAGAATTTTGCAAGACTGATTTCTTCATTGAAAATACCTTTTCTTGCCAACATAAATGGTGACTATAAACATGGACCTTGCCAGATAGAATACACAGGAATCAAATCGACTACATCCATGGAAAGAGGTGATGAAAAGGCACAATATCATCAGTCAGAATAAGGCCTGGGGCTGACCGTGGAACAGACCATTGATTGCTCATACGCAAGTTCAAGCTGAAGCTAAAGAAAGTTAGATCAAGTCCATGAGACCCAAAGGATGACCTTGAGTATATTCCACTTGAATTTAGAGACTATCTCAGGAATGGATTTGACTTATTAAACACTAATGACCGAAGACCAGATGAGTTGTGGAAGCATATCATACATGGAGAAAGCAAGAAGATATTAAAAAGACAGGAAAGAAAGAAAAGACCAAAATAGATGTCAGAAGAGACTCTGAAACTTGCTCTTGAACACAGAATAGCTAAAGCAAAAGGGAGAAACGATGAAGTGAAAGAGCATAACAGAAGATTTCAACAGGCAGCTCGAGAAGATAATGTATTATAATGAAATGTCCAAAGACCTGGAGTCAGAAAACCAAAGGGAAGAACATGCTTGGCATTTCTCAGGCTGAAAGAACTGAAGAGAAAACTCAAGCCTGGAGTTGCAGTACTGAAGGATTCTACAGGGAAAATATTAAATGACGTAGGAAGCATCAAAAGATGGAAGGAATACCCACAGTCACTATACCAAAAAGAATTGGTTGACATTCAATCATTTCAGGATGTAGCATGTGATCAAGAACCAACATACTGAAGGAAGAAGTCCAGGCTGCACTGAAGGCACTGGTGAAAAACTAGGCTCCAGGAATTGATGGAAAACCAACTGAGCTGTTTCAACAGACAGATGCAGCTCTGGAAGTGCTCACACATCTATGCCAAGAAATTTGGAAGACAGCTCCCTGGCCAACTGACTGGAAAAGATCCGTATTTGTTTCCATTCCAAATGATCCATCAGAATGTGGAAATTATCAAACAATACCAGTAATATCAGAAACAAGTAAAATTTTGCTGAAGATCATTCAAAAGTGGTTGTAGCAGTACTTCAACAGGGAACTGTCAGAAATTCAAGCTGGATTCAGAAGAGGACGTGGAATCAGGGATATCATTGCTGATGTCAAATGGATCATGGCTGAAAACAGAAAATACCGGAAACATTTTTACCTGTGTTTTATTGACTATGCAAAAGCATTTGTCTGTGTGGGTCCTAACAAATCATAACATTAGGGAGAATGGAAATTCCAGAACACTTAGTTCTGCTCCTGAGAAAACTGCATAGACCAAGAGGCAATCTTTTGAATAGAACAAGGAGATATTACGTGGTTTAAAATCAGGAAAGGTGTGTGTCAGGGTTGTATCCTTTCACCATACTTATTCAATCTGTATGCTGAGTAAGTAGTTTGAGAGCTTGGACTATACGGAGAAGGGGGCATCAGGATTGGAGGAAGACTCATTAACAACCTGTGATATGCAGATTACAAAACATTGCCTGCTAAAAGTCAAGTGGACTAGAATCACTTATTGATGAAGATCAAAGACTACAGACTTCAGTATGGATTACATCTTAACATACAGAAAACGAAAATTCTCACAACTAGACCAATAGGCAATATCATGAGAAACAAAGGAAAGATTAACGTTGTCAAAGATTTCATTTTACTTATCTATAATCAATGCTCATGGAAGGAGCTGTCAAGAAATCAAACTACACATTGCATCGGGCAAATCTGCTGAAAAGACCTCTTTTAAGTGTTAAAAAGCAAGGATATCACTTTGAGGACTAAGGTGAGCCTGACTCAAGCCATTGTTTTTTCATTTGCCTCATATGTATGTGAAAGCTGGGCAAAGAATAAAGAAGACGAAAGGAGAACTGACGCCTTTAAATTATGGTGTTGGAGAAGAATACTGAATGTACCACGGACTGCCAGAAGAATGAACAAATCTGTTTTGGAAGAAGTACAGCCAGAATGCTCCTCAGAAGCAAGGATGGCGATACTACGTCTCACACACTTTGGACATGTTATCAGGAGGGACCAGTCCCTGGAGAAGAACACCATGCTTGGTAAAGCAGAGGGTCAGTGAAAAAGAAAAAGACCCTGACGAGATGGATTGGCACAGTGGCTGCAACAATGGGCTCAAGCATAACAGTAACTGTGAGGTGGTGCAGAACTGGGTAGTGTTTTGTTCTGTTGTACACGGGGCTGCTATGAGTTGGAACTGACTCAACGACACCCAATAACAACAACAGAGTAATATTGTAATGTATTACTCATATTCATCTAGACAAACTGAATCACCACCATCTGAAATACCACCGCACGTAGTAAAAGCTGTACCTAAATGGTAAAACAGTAATCTGAGTATGAGCCGTGTTCCCTGAACTTATGTTTAGGGTCTTTTAAGATAAAATCAAAGTATTAAATGAATAAATTAAAAAAAATACTCAACACAACAAGCATATACCATGTACAAAGTGCTGTGGCAGGGGAGGGGCTATGCAAGGGAATGACTTGTTGTTAGGTGCCGTCCAATCGATTTTCAACTCAGAGCGACCCCGTGTGACAGAGCAGAACTGCCCCGTAGGGTTTTCTAGGCTGTAATCTTTAAGAGAGAAGATCACCAGGTATTTCTCTCGAGGAGAAACTGGGTGAGTTTGAACCACCAACCTTTCAGTTAGCAGCTGAGTGCTTAACCATTGCGCCACCGGAACTTCTTAGGTTTTCAAAAAATTAGTAAGCATTTTACATTACACTTGTGTACGGTTTTACACATCTAATAACACACTCACATGTCTTATCTCATTTGATGCCCACAACACTTTAGGAGTAAGAGGGTGGTATAACTCCACTTCACAGTCAGGACACTTGACATTCAGCACCCACCTGTTTCTGACTCTGTGAAGTTTCTCTAACTGCTCCCTGTCCAGGTCGGAATGGCATTCCAGGCACAGGAGCCACTGTGAGCAAAGGCAGGTGCTGGCCAAATGCTTGCTGAGTCTAATCTTACGGGGGTGTACTGTAGGGTCACAGGTGTGGGGGAGCAGATTCGTGGTAGGAGAAGATGCTAGAAAGGCAAGTTGTGACCAGAGTGGGAAAAGCTTGGAAAACGACTGGATAAAATTTTGATGTTATTATGGGGAATGGAATCATTGAAAGTTTTGATCAGAAAAATGGTAGAAATGTGTGGCCAGTGAGACACTTTTGTAGACGTGTTAGGAGCTTGTTATGGTAGTTGAGACTAAAGGTGATAAGAATTTGAAATAGAGTATTGGAAAAGAAAATGAGAAAACAAAGGACATAGGACAGAAACAGTGAGCAAAAATTAGTTACTGGCTTAACCTGAAGATCAAGGGAGGAAGAGAAACAAAGGGAAATACGTAGATGTTGAGCTCAGGAGCTCAGGGGCAAGTGAGGGCTGTATGGACAGACACAGGTGAATTGGGCATGAAATCCAACTCTCTTTGTTAACGTTGCTTAGCATCCCCCAGCCCCGAAATTTGTTAAATACAACCACCCTTCATCTCAAAGATTTCAAAATAAGACTTGTACAGAACCTAGTAACATTATTGTTCTAAAATTATGCATGCTACCTCATTTTTTATTATTGCTTTTTTTTTTTTAACCTAAAACAATGCTTATGTTGTCCTTTGAATTTCTCCTTTTAATTATTTCATTTCACTGTGTCCGTAGGGACTCGAACAGACACACAAAGTACACTTTTCTTCTGAGGATATGTCAGTTCCAGATTGATGCTAATTCTTCCCTCTTTCTCTTTGTTCTTTCATTTCCTGGGATGAGCCACCCTTTCTAGGCTTTTTTTGTTTTTGTTTTTCATCATGCGCTTATATAGTGTTTGCTATTTTCTAAGCATTGCTCTAAGCATTCTATAAACACATTTAATCCTCACAAGCAAACTGATGAAGCTACCAGCATCAGGTGTTTTCCCCAATATTTTGAATTATTTTTAGACTATTTAGAATTTTTTTATATTTCACATTAAATATATACCGTTTAGGTCTCCAATAACACAACTGATGATATACCCAAACCAAAAAACCCACTGCCGTCGAGTTGATTCCGACCCCTAGCGACCCTGTAGGAGGTAGTAGAACTGGCCCGTAGAGTTTCCAAAGAGTGCCTGGTGGATTCGAGCTGCCGACCTCTTGGTTAGCAGCCATAGCACTTAACTACTACGCCACCAGGGTTTCCGCACAGATGATATAACATCTATTAAATTTTGTCAATTAAAAAAAAATTTTTTTTAATTCTTTAAAATTTTTAAATTCTGTGAAACATACCTAAGAGTATTACTTCTGGAAACCTGATGATACGGGCAAAAAATGGCTTCCTATGGGTAGAAAAATTTATCAGAAATCCATGTGTAGTTGAAAATTCTTCCACTAGTTACCGATTTTGGGTAAGTAGTTCTATGCATGGAGCCCCGGTAGTGCAGCGGTTAAGAGCTTGGCTGCTAAAAGGTTGGCAGCTGGAAATCACCAGCTGCTCCCCGGAGACGCTATGGAGCAGTTCCACTCTGTCGTACAGGGTTGCTCTGAGTTGGAATCAACTCGATGGCAACGGGTTTGGTTTTGGTTTTGGTTTAGTTCTGTGGATAATATATGGACAGTTTTGGTAAATACTAGTCTGACACCATTTGTGTGATTATTCCAGTGGCGTATAGTGTGTAAGTCTCCTCACAATTCATGTCAACAATCTGCCAGCACTTTAAGGCCTCAGCGGCAGAACCCCATGGCACTAACCACTTTATGTTCCATTTCAGCAGTAAATTAAGTTAGAAAATTTCCATGAATAGAGCTCAGTTTTTTACAAAGCTGCATCTACAGACAAGAGAAATGACACAGCATCGTAAATTCATTTTCTTCATGACAGACAGCCATAATGGAGCCTATCAATTTAGATCAGAACACGAAGCCTTAAACATCCAGGCCACAGTGGCGGTCCCTGGTTGAAGGTATTTATATTCCTTTTCCTAATATACTTAGTGCCTTTAAATAATCAAGTTTTCTCTTGCTCAGCGCCTCCTGATGAGAACTAAATTATAACTCTTTAGGGGAAGGTTTAAACGTGTTCTCCATTTACAAAAGAGCAATTTCTCAGCTCTGCTTCTTGTTCCAAAGACACCCTAGATTAATATTCTGGGAATTAAGCTTTTGCTCTAATTCCTCAATTCCATCCAATTTTAAGTGGCTTTTTCTGAGTATATGTAATCATCTTCCACAGATAATCTCACCAATTTTGGTATTTTAAGACAATTACACTTTAAATTCAGAAACATTCTGGAAATCAGAAATTTCAAAGCTCTTTGAAAAATAATAAATCACTATCAAGGAACAAAGAAACATCAAAAAAAAAATGCGAGCGCATATTCTAAGCTTTGTGTTATGAGATGGGTTATAAAAGCAAGTGAGACATTAATATACACACATCTGGCAAAACTTAAACGTGATCTCTTAATTTAAAGTTAATCATCAGACCTTATTCAGGCTTTGCCATCCACTCTTTGAAATACAAAGTGTGTTTTGTGGTTTTGAGCACATGGCGTCTGAAGGGACGGGATGCAACCAAAATGACAATACTGCTGTGAATAACTCTAAAGAGAATGGCTTCTTTTTCTGTAGGCATTACAAAGAGTACATATACTTTCCTTTACATGGTCATACCTTCTGCTACTTAAAGGTCAGGACTGGCCGAATTCCACAGCCATGGAAAATAAAACTAATAAAAATTAGTCCAAATGAGGATATACAGTCATAATGTGATCTGAAGACTTTTCCTTTAACGAGCGTTTATTGAGGACCCACTAGGTACAGGTGGTGCTCCGGGCAAGCGGCAGACAGAACAGACAAGTCTCTCCCCCATTAGAGGTTATACCTTTCAGTCGAATGAAGTTACAACTAATACTTTCTCCACAGAAACAGGAATTGACCGAAGATGCTAATTAAAAGCATAAATTGATTTTTCTAAGTGGCATAAAAAGGCTCAAGAAGGAGTAGGGGTGGCCTGAGGTAATCTATTTTTTAAACTTCATAATTTGACAAAGTATCATAATTGAAAAACATTTGTCTGAAACGTGATGTCTTCAGTAAAAGTTTCTATTTTTCCCCTGGGAAAAAGAGGCCAGTCAGAGCTTTGGAAAACATGCTGCCTTTGTTAAATGTTAGAAATGGTATTTGCCATTTCACTTACTCCTCTGTTGGGATTAATTTTCACCTTCTAAACAACAAAAAAAATTGAAGGCACCATCATGGCTACCAGTTGCCATTGAGTCTATTTCAACTCACGGCAACCCCAGGTATTTCAGGGTAGAACTGTGTTTCATAGGGCTTTCAACGGGTGTAACCCTTCAGAAGTAGATCATCAGGCCTTTCTCCTGAGGCACCTCTGGGGGGACTTGAACCACTAACATTTAGATTAGCAGCCAAGCGTTTAACCATTTGCACCACTCAGTGACTCCATTGCGGTTAAAGTCTCTGAAAATCACTCAGTGTGGTACTAATGGAATTGATGAAAGGCGCTTGGTTGCTAACCGCAAGCTGGCATTTGATTCTACCTGGAGGCATCTGGGAAGAAAGATCTGGCAGTCTACTTCCCCAAAATCAGCCACCGAAAACCCTATGGAGCACAGGTCTACTCTGACTCACATGGGGATGCCATGAGTCAGAATCAACTCAATGGCTGCTGGTGGGTTTTTTTAGTAAGTTCCCAGCCACTTGAACATTAAGAAGTGGGGACAGGGAGGGGCTGATGGGCTTCAAGAGCACACTCTCCAGGAGGTCCAGGCTCATTCACATTGGTACCTGATTGGTACCAATGGACCACTGGAGCATAGATAGACTCGTCTAGTGTCAATGGCTGCCCATGCTCAGGGCGAGGAGGAACGGTAAACAATGCAAGCGCTGCTGCAGGCGAGTTGACCTGCCTCCACCTGGTTCTTCTCTTCTCTCTGCTTGCTCTGTGCCATTTGCTGTTGATAATTAGCCTTAGGTTTTTAACAAAATCTAAATATATTCACCCATAATAGGAATGGTTTATACGAAGTTATTTTATTTTCACCTCTGAAGTGCCCTTTCGGATTCTTTTGCCAGCATTTTATTTGCTGTATTTTAATTTAATTGAGTACGTGTGGAAGAAAGGCAAAGCTTGAAGCTCTGGGTGTCAGAAAGACTGGGAGAGTTATTAGGACCAGTTTCAGCTACATTTGCTCTATTCCTTTTGTAAAGGCTCTCGTAAATACTGAAGACAACCTCAGGTTCAACGTTGTGTAAAAATAAAATGTCACAGAAATTAGTTCTGTAAAATGAGCAGAAATGGAAGGAGTCATCCAGAGGGATGCCGTGTATTCAGCAGATGGCCCGTGTGCTGGGACTAGTGCCCTGTCTCAAGGTCAACCATTCCAGCAAAAGGTGGAAGGCCTAATCGAGGGGCTAATGAGACGGTGCTTTACACGTGCTGCTTGAGTTGAATTGAATGTCATTGTATTTTGGCTTCTTGTTGTAAGTGAAAGCATCATTTGGCACATTTTGATTGAAATACAGTTCTCTCACCCTACCAGCCCCCTCCACCTCCAGAGACAGTTACTCTTTACACTCAGGTGTCTGTTCACCCAACCTTTTCCTAGGCTCTACCAGAATACACATACATGTTTTTGTATACACACACCGTCCGTTGGATATAGAGTCATGCCCTCCTTTGGTTGTGCAGTGTCTTTGTGTGTTCGTGCATGTGTGCTTTACGGGAGGAAACTGGGGCCTTTTTTCTGAGGCAGGATATATATCTCCTTTTATAAAAACGTTTCCCAGCATTCCGTTCTCCTGCTGATGAACACTTAGACTGTTTACAAATTTTTACTATTTCAACAACGTCTGTGTTGTTATTTCTGTGGGATAGTTTCCTAGAAGTAGAGTTTAGGGGTTGAATGGAAGGCACACTTAATATTAATAGAAAGTGTTAAATTATCTTTCAAAACTGTGAACCTATTTGCCTTCTCATCAAAGGTAAACAAGAGTGCCCATTTCCTCAGAATGTCATAAAAACTGAGATCATCTCTCAGAGTGGTTTTAATTACACTATTTAATTATTAATGAGGCCAATCATCTCTCCATTTGTTTTGACTATATTTCTTCTTCTCTGATTTGCCTCATCCTCTTGGGTTGTTTGTCTTTTATTTATTGCTAGAAGCTTTTGGTATGTTTGGGGGCATTAAGATTTTACTATTTTTGTGTTGAATTTATTTTCTCCCAATCTGTTTTTGCTGTGTGTTATGGATTGAATTGTGTCTCCCTAAAAGAGATGTTGAAGTTCCTAACCCCTATACCTGTGAATGTGACTTTGGGGAAATAGGGTTTTTCCTTGCCAATGTTATCGGTTAAGTTAATGAGGTCTTACTGGAGTATCCCACCCCCCCGCCATAGAGTTGATCCTGACTCATAGCCACCCCATAGGGTTTTCAAGATTATAAATCTCTACGGAAGCAGACTGCCACATCTTTCTCCTGAGGAGCCGCTGGTGATTTCAAACCACCCGCCTTTTAGTTAGTAGTTGATTTGCTTTAACCACTGTGACACCAGAGCTCCTTTACTGGAGTAGGGCGGGCTCTAAATTTAATCCTTTCTGAGTGGTGTCTTATAAAAGAGGATAGACACATCAACAGAGTCACACACAGGAAGAAGAAATCATGTGAGGATCTGTCTACAAGCCAAGGAATGCTGAGAATCACCCTGGACAGAAGCTAAAAGAGATAAAGAAGGAACTTTCCCTAGAGCCACAGAGAAACCATGGCCCTGCCCACACCGACTCCAGAATTATGAGGAAATCAATTCCTGTTCTTTAAAGCCACTCACTTTGTGGTATTTTTTATGTCATCCCTAGGAAACTAAGATACCATTTAACTCTAGGGTGGGTTGTCTTTCCTTGTATGTGGGTTCTTATCTACTTTATCATCAAATCTGTCAATCTTACCCTTGATGCCTCCTGGATGCTGTGTTGTACTTAGAAAGGCTTTCCTTACCCTGAGATTATTTAATAAAATCATTTTATGTTTTCTTTTAGTATTTTTATGGTTTTAATCCCCCACATGTCTGTCAGTTTGTCGCACTGTGGGGGTCACTGAGCAACATCATGATAAACAGAAAAGACTGAAGTTGTCAAGGACTTCATTTTACTTGGATCCACAATCAACAGCCATGGAAGCAGCAGTCAAGAAATCAAAAGATGCATTGCATTGGGCAAATCTGCTACAAAGGACCTCTTTAAAATGTTGAAAAGCAAAGAAGACTAAGGTGTGTCTGACCCCAGCCATGGTATTTTCAATCACATCATATGCATGTGAAAGCTGGACAATGAATAAGGAAGACCGAAGAAGAATTGACGCCTTTGAATTGTGGTGTTGGCAAAGAATTGAATATACCATGGACTGCCAAAAGAACGAACAAATCTGTCTTGGAAGAAATACAACCAGAATGGTCCTTAGAAGCAAGGATGGCGAGACTGCATCTTACATACTTTGGACATGTTGTCAGGAGCGATCAATTTCTGGAGAAGGACATCATGCTTGGCAAGGTACGGGGCCAGCGGAAAAGAGGAAGACCCTCAGTGAGGTGGACTGACACAGTGGCTGTAACAATGGGGTCAAGTATAACAACAATTATAAGGATGGCGCAGGACTGGGCATTGTTTCGTTGTGTTGTGCATAGGGTTGCTATGAGTCGGAACTGACTCGACAGCACCTAACAACAACAACATAGTTTTTATACTTAAACTGCTTTAGACCAAGGGATGGAAAAGAAAGGAAAAATTATCTGTGTAGAAAACTTTATAGCTTACAAAGTGCTTTATCATGTTTGACTTTCACAACAAAATAATTATTATTACCATTTTTCAATGAGTAAATCGAGGATTGATGAGGTTAAATATAAGTCCAAAAGTCGTATTTCCAGCATTCATTCATTCTGAAAATATCTACTGAGTCAGATGGCCATTTCTTAAATTTGTAGTGATTGTCTTAGTTTCCTAGTGCTGCAGTAACACAAATACCACAAAGTGGGTGGTTTAAAGAACAGAAATTAATTTTCTCCCAGTTCAGGAGGCCAAAAACCCAAATCAGAATGTTGGCCGTGTTGATTCCTTCTGTGAGCCTCTCTCCTGGTTTCTGATGCCTGCCTGTGATCCTTGGTGTTCCTTTGCTTGTAGACAATCCCTACATGTCTCCTGCCTTCCCCTGTGTGTGAGAGAGTCCTGCCAAAATGTTTACATGTAGTGTAGATGTAGGACATAAGCCAGGGAAACATCCTCTTTTGCTCCTAAGGCCCTTAACTGACTAATTAATTACATTACACTACGGATGCAAAACAAGACCAGGGGCCAAATGCTCATATGTAAGTTCAAACGCTCATATGAAAGTTCAAGTTAAAGATGAAGAAAATTAAAACGAGTCCACAAGAGCCAAGGTACAACCCTGAGTATAAAATTAGAGGCAATCTCAAGAACAGACTTGATCCATTGAACACTAATGACTGAAGACCAGAGGATTTGTGGGATGACATCAAGGACATCATACATAAAAAAGCAAAAGGCCATTAAAAAGAAAGAAAAGACCAAAATAGATGCTGAAGAGACTCTGAAACTTACTATTAAATGTGGAGTAGCTAAAGCAAAAGGAAGAAATGATGAAGTAAAAGAGCTGAACAGAAGATTTTAAAAGGTGGCTCGAGGAGACAAAGTATTATAGTGACATGTGCAAAGACATGGAGTTAGAAATTCAAAAGGGAAGAAAACTCTTGGCATTTCTCAAGCTGAAGGAAACTAAAGAAAAATTTCAAGCCATGAGTTCCAATATTGAAGGATTCCATGGGCAAAAACATAATGTGGAAATTATTGAACAATATCATTAATAACACCATGCAACTAAAATTTTGCTGAAGATAATTAAAAAATGGTTGTAGCGGTATCTCCACAGGGAAATTTGAGCAAATCTGCTGCAAAACTCTCTTTAAACTATTAAAAAGCAAAGATGGTCATTTTGAGGACCAAGGTGCACCTGACCCAAGCCACGGTGTTTTCAATCACCTCATATGCTTGTGACAGCTGGACAATGCGTAAGGAAGTCTGAAGAAGAATTGATGCATGTGAATTACAGTATTGGTGAAGAATACTGAATATACCATGGACTGGCAAAGGAATGTGAACGAACAAATTTGTCTTGGAAGAAGTACAGCCACAATGCTCTTTAGAAATGAGGACTATAAGACTTTGTCTTGCTTACTTTGGACATGTTATCAGGAGGGATCAGTCCCTGCAGAAGGACATCATGCTTGGTAAAGTAGAGGGTGAGCAGAAAAGAGGAAGGCCCTAAATGAAATGGATTGACACAGTGGGTACAACACTGAGGTCACACATAATCAAGACTGTGAGGATGGTGTAGGACCAGGCAATGTTTCATTCTTTTGTGCATGGGGTCACTGTGAGTTGGAACCGACTAGATGGCACCTAACAACAATAACGTGGAGGATCATTACATTACATTAGGCCAACCAATGCAATCATATGTAACTACTCCGTAACAGCAACTAGATTAGCATTTTGCCAAACTCTGGGAACCAGAGCCTAGCTGAGTTGACACACAAAACCAACCATCAATGTGATGATGTGTTTAATTTACAACTTGGACACAGAAAATCGAAAACTATGCCCATCAGCTCTTGAATTTAGAACAGTGTCCATTTTATTCAGAAGACTATACCTTTTGCCTTGAATACTAACAGTCACATGCTTCCTGACATTTGGCCCAAGGAATGCATAGCCAGGGTCTAGTGGGGCATCTAGTGGTTTCCATGACAAAGGAATGAAGCCAACCATGGGAAGCTTATTTGCTGACATTACGGGACTCTTTTAGAGCCTCTCTTCTTTGTGAAATGCAGCTCTCTGGTTTGAGCACTCTCACACTCTTTGGTGGAATCCTTCTGGAGCTCAAATCCTCAACCCACCAGAGCCACACTGAAAGTAGGCTTTTCACACAGCACACAGGCTTAAGATAAAGTTCCTGAGAACAGGCAAACTTGACTATGTCCCACGTACTTGGCTTAGCCCGGGGGCAGGCATGCAGCGGTGCATGGGGAGATGAGCCAGATGTGTGGGATGACACTGATGCTGAAGGAAAGCCTGCGGAGCTGCAGCACAGCAGAGCTTCTTTCCAGAAATGGTTGCCCACTACGTCAGCCCCTGCAGCTTTCCCTTTTCTCCTGTTTCACATGCTGGCCATCCTGGAGCCACACAAAACACAGCCTTTCTCCCTAAAACTGTGCTCTTTTGGGGAACAATTTCAAATCATCACTTTACTATTAAAAAAACCCGAAAAACCAAATCCATTGGTGTAGAGTCAATTCCGACTCATAATAGCCCTACAGGCCCTCTACTATAAAAGGAGGGGATAATTATTTTTCTCATGTCATGAACAAGATGACCAAGACAGCACAAATTGTGCCTTAGAAGTGCGATGTCAAATGTGGAAATATAAAATGAATGGTGCCAGCCATTTTATTTGACACAAACAAACGACCTCAAAAACCCATTGTTGCCGAGTACATTCCAACTCATAGCATCTCTATAGGATGCAGCAGAACTTCCCCATAAGGTTTCCAAGAAGCTGCTGGTAGATTTGAACTGCTGACCTTTTGGTTAGCAGCCAAATGCTTAACCATTGTACCCCCAGGGCTGCTATGAGTCAGAATCGACTGGATGACAATGGGTTTATTTGAAATATGAGCCTTGAAATATAATCCCAGCATTTAAAGCATTTAAAACAAGCAAACAAATACATAAAAGGATGCTGAAATTATAATTAAAATTGAAGTCAACTTTTATCAGAAACTTCTTTTGGGGCAGGGGGATTGTTTCCTCAGCACTTTTCCTGTTTTTAACTTTCTGTCATCTCTATTAAGATATTACGGAAGTGAGTTTTATGCATCTTTGTGTTGTCCTGAGGTCCCTGGGTGGCGTGAATGGTTTGCGCTCAACTACTGACTGAACGTTTGGCAGTCTGAGCCCACCCAGAGATGCTGCAGAAGACCTGCTTCCGTAAAGATGACAGCCAAGAGAACCCTACGGAGCAGTTCTACTCTGTAATACCTGGGGTCACCATGAGTCAGAATCAACTCCACAGCAAGGGGTGTGTGTGTGTGGGTGGGTGGGTGTATTGTCCTGTCTTCTACAACTTGCCTCTATACAAGCTTCATAAATGATGGTAGAGGTTACAATTACCTTTCTATATCTGTACATATTTGAAAAATTTACAAAATATGTACCAAACTGGGTCTTCATTACTCCAAGATGGGCATAGCTGAGCTGACCCTAGGGGGTGGTATTGCTCAGAACAATCTGTCCAGGGAGCTCTCCCGCCAAGAGACACTGCGCCAGCCCAGTTGGAGTGGCCATGGGCCAGTACTGGGGGCCAGGAGAAGCCCACATACTTATCAAACTTGGGAAGTATTACCAGGTGCCAGGCAATGTTCTAAACACTTTACTAATATTAACTCATCCCCTAAACAAACCTATGAGGTCAGTACAATTAATATCCTGCTTTCACAGATGAGAAATGGAAACACAGATAAATTAAGAAACTTGCTCATGTATCTCTGATAAGGAGGGCAGCCACACTGGACCCAGGAGTCTGTTCCAGGGCAGGGTCTACAGGCATCAGCCTGTGGTTGCATGTGGCCCTGGGCCTGCACAGTGGAACTATTGTAGCCCTGCCTTGGAGATGTATCTTCCTGTTCACAGAGCTCCTCGGGGCTTTTGTTAAGTGGGCTCTACAGTTAGAAGGGAAGATCCTCTACGGTTATCCCTTACAGGTTCTCACAAATTAGCATGAGCTGTCTTAGAGGGTGACATAGAAAATATACTAAACTTTTTGAACTTTTCCATGTAAAGGAAAGGGTAGGAGCAAGTCATTGAAAACATGCTAAGGCTTAATTTGGTCTGTTTTAAAGAGTTGTTCTGGGTCTGTCTGGGAGGGTCACTCCCCCGCATGCTTGGTGGAAGGAAGTGGGGATGGAGAGTAGGGGAGATAGAGAATACAGCTCTGACCTTGAAAGAAACACTCATCAAAGCATTAAATCTCTCAGAGAAGACAACCCTGAGAGGCAGATTTAACATGAGACTTCTGTTACCTTATTAAGTCAAACAAGTTAGAAACCATATGTCTCCTAGAAAATGGAACATATTTGTTTACAAACATACAGAGAAAGTGACAAGATGTATAGAAAATAAATATGATGCTCTCTGAATTTTTAAAACTAGTTCTTCTTTTCTAAATTAGCAAATGAAATAGGTAAGGTGGGACCAGTCTAAGATTTAAAAAAAAAAAAGCAGCTATCAAATATCAATTTTCCTTTCAAGGAGATGGGAATGAGGTTCTACGAATAAAATACATTTGGTCATGCAGTAATCTTGTGCTTCTTTCCCCCTTTTTCCTTAAAAAGTTGTCATTCACATAAATTAAAAAGGTTCTACCAAGCCATGAAGAATGGATTCTTACTTCTCACCTGCCTTCTCTTCTACACACCCTGGGTGAGAAAACATGAATCAGCCAACTGGAGGGCAAGCTGTACCTGGAGGGCAAGCTGTACCTGGAGGGCAAGCTGTACCTGGAGGACAAGCTGTACCTGGAAGACAAGCTGTACCTGAAGGGCAAGCTGTACCTGGAGGGCAAGCTGCACCTGGAGGACAAGCTGTACCTGGAAGACAAGCTGTACCTGGAGGGCAAGCTGCACCTGGAGGACAAGCTGCACCTGGAGGACAAGCTGCACCTGGAGGACAAGCTGTACCTGGAGGACAAGCTGTACCTGGAGGGCAAGCTGTACCACGGCTACTGGGGCTTACGGAAGCCCATTTGTGCAAAGCCCCAGCAGGCCAGAGGCAGTGGATTTGGTGGCTGTTCAGAGACACTTCTGTCTCAGACTCTGAGACCACTCTCCAACTTCAGCTCCATGTCAGGTAGGTGGCAAGTGTTACCTTCCTCCCAGTAGTACAGTGCAGAGATAAATACCTTGGCAGTCAGCACTCAGAGTAAATGACTACTGTACTTGCCACTGTTTTCCCTGAAGCACAGAGATTTGGGATAATTCCATGTAATGAATTACTGACAGAGTCCATAACAGACACCAGGTTTTCTATGTCCCATTTAAGACTGGACATTTCTCTTAGAATTCTTCACTCTTAAGGGCTTAGTTTTCTTAAACCTCATTCTAATTTTAAGATCATGAATGCTGGAGGCTGTGCCCATTGGTTAGGAGAATTAAACAAGAATGACCATTGATAAATTGTCGTGTCTGTGAACTTGTTTTTCTCCACACAGCTGAGTAATTGGGAAAATCAGATGACCAAATTTATGATTCCATGTAGTAGCCTTGACTCCCTAGAAACTTTCTTTTGAAACTTTAAAACTTCCACTCCTCTCATGACCTTTCTGATTCCTTGAGAGCCCTCAGTGCCCAACCCTTTTTGTGGTGGGACAGGAAACCTCCCTCTGGGATTTCCTGGGGCTGAAGCCTTTGTAGCACAGTAGCTTAGTGACCCTGGCTCTGAGTAGCCAGCTGAAGCCACAGTGCTGGCCCCGCCTGGTGACAGTAGCTCCATTTGCGGGTCCCTGGCACCTGCAGGAGCTCCACATTCAAAGGAGCGCTCACCACAAGTGAGAGCTGGAGCTTGGATTGTGATGCTAGCTTCCTAGATGGCTCAGATGGGCCCTGCAGAATAACTCCAGGAAACTCTAGTGAGTAGCCCCTGGATTCATTTTCCCGTTTCTGATTTCTTAGTGTGGGCATTTCCTAATCCTGACTTCCCCGTCTCACTTTACATGCCCTATCTTGGCGTTCTCGTCCATCTTGTAGATCAAGCTGTTCCTTCTATGGATGGCGGGGAACGGAGTGTGGTGCTGGTCAGGTGGGGGGAAAGCATGAGAGATGGCCCTCCAACAGCTTTCTGAGCAAGACATTTAGGAGGGCCAGCAGCACCCCAAACTCAACATGCCCAAGACCGAACTCAACACACAGCCTCACCATCTGGTTTATTCTGTGTTTTCTACTGAAAATGGCATCACTATCCTAACCCTCAAGCTCTTCACAGTCAGTTTTGAATCTTCTTTTCCTCTGCACCCTCATATTTAATTCACTGTTAAGTCTGGTTGATTTTTTTAAATAATATTTTGTTGTACTGTTGGTTAAAGTTTACACAGCAAATTAGGTTCCCATTTGACAGTTTCCATGAGAACTGTTCAGTGACACTAGCTACATTTTTCAAAACTTGTCCACAATCTCTTTAATTGTGTTCTGGTTGTTAACATTTGGTTGATTTTTCGAGTGCCATCTCTCAGGTCTTTCTCCTCCTCTCCATTCTCTTGGTGCAAACCCTAGTTCAGGCTCTCGAGCCTCTGACCTAAATCATAGAAACAGCACCAGGAGTAAAGATCCACCCTCACTTGCTTCTTTCAGAAGACCATCAGAAGGCTGCAGCCAGCGTCCTTTTCTCCTTCGTACCTGGGTCACTGTGCTCAGTCTCTGCTTTTGCATGTCCCAGAAATTGTAACCAAGAGTGCTATCTTTGTCTACACTGTGTCATTTTAAGGGCTTGTCATCCCAAGTACGGAAAATACAAACTTTCATCCAGACACGTTACAACACATCATGAAGTCTTCCTGGTTTACAGAAGTGTGGTTGTATCTCAGGTCGGGAGGGGGTTTGGATGTAGAATCAAGCTTCCATAGTCAGCCTTTCAGGGCAAACTTGCTTACGGGCACAGTTTTTCTTCAACACAGGAATAGACTGCTGTGTCTTTGAGTATGTAGCAGCTGAAGAAGATGGCTTGTTCTTAGGGTTTGGATAACTTTAGGGCCCATGAGGAGTACCTGGATTGTGTAAATGGTTAAGCACTGGACTACTAGCTGAAAGGTTGGCCGTCCCAACCCACACAGAGGCACCTTGGGAAGACAAGCCCAGTGATCTGCTTCCAAAAGGTAACAGTCTTGAAAATCCTAAGGCATTCACACATGGAGTCGCCATGATCTGGAAACTAGCAAGAACAACAGGGGCCATGATGTGACTTTTACGCACCAGATGCAGAGGAGTGGCTGAAGCGGACTGTGGGACATCAGATTTTTATTTCCAATCTCACAATCGCTCCAGTGTATAGGCCCCAGTGAGAAACGGCATGTCTCCAGTGTATAGGCCCCAATGAGAAACGGCATGTGGAATGGATGGAAGGTGGCCCACCTATACTATTCGGCCACAGTTGAGTTCGAGTATGTTACGTGCAAACACGTGGTAACTTCGCAATAAAATTGCACCCTCCTTCTTTATTTTTATTTTCAATTCAAGACAGTCAAATCAGTTTGTTTCCTTCAGCCCTGCCCCCGTTGTTTTCTCTCCACTTACAGTCTTTCAGTCAAACATCCCTCAAGTCAGGAATTACAGACTGTTTGCCTCCACTCATTAGGTTCCATCCAGTGCAGTCACGATCTGTTTAGGATGCTTTCTGAACAACTGAGAAACAGTCACCATTGACGCAGCCCACAGAGCTTCACCTCTGGGCAATTTTAACGTTAGTTAAAGTATAAAGGATCTATTGTTTTTTTCCAAGGTCCAGGCCCTGCTGACATGAATCATTTCCACCCCACCCCAAACCCAGTCCCGTGCAGTACACTGAGGTCACAGACTAGGTCTTGTTTATCCATATATTTCTGGAATCCAGCTCACAGTAGGTTTTCATTAAATATTGATTGTTTTTATGAGATTCAAGGTTTCTACTTACTAGCAAGGGATTTGGTTGACTTATTAAGCATTTCAATGGCTGATCCTAAAACGTCCATGTCACTGGGGTATCACAATCCACTCTTAAAAGACGTTTCTTTTAGTATTAATAGTTCTATGATGATGTCCCTTGAAAAATTTAACTGGCTGACCATTAACACCTAAAAAAAATTCTTACATAACTTTAAAGTCTAGTAAGTTGTTTCCATTACCCTCCCTGTGGTGGTCTTATCTACCCAATAAAGCAGCATAGCTGGTTTAAGTTTTAACTACGTGTGGTAGTTAATGACAGTGGTAGTTAATTAGCTATGTCACTAATGATGTAACCAGGAGGGTTATTCAGAAGTAGGCTGCTCAATTTTTAAAATTCCTCAATGAATTTAATAACTTGATACAAGTAGTACCCAAATAGAGCAAATGAAGTAAAAACCTGGATGATCAGAAAAGAAAAACAGGGGCATGAAAATTCACTTAAAATTCAGAATATGATTCACTGTCTTAAAGGAGTGCCCCTCAGGCATTTAAATACATGATGCAATTTGTTAACACCCGATGTTTTAAATAAGTGAGACACTCCTAAGCCTGCGAGCACATTCCCAGAAAAGAATGGGTCAACACACAGAATAAAAATAGGAAAGAGCCAGAGCAATGCTTAGTACACAACCTCACAGCGTTTCAAAGAAATGCAGGTGTTGCACTGAAGAATACAAAACCACAGGAGTGTTCTATAACAACGAAATATCGAGAGGGCCATCGATTCTCTGACATCCACCAGAAATGTGCTTCAAAGGGAGGGCATTAACGATGCAACAACAACAACAAAACTTCCAACTCCTTGTAGGCACTTAATTGGGCACCTCAGAATCAGAGCAGAAAGCTTCCTAACAGTTCTAAGCTTTCGCAGTTATTAAGCTTTAAGGTTGAATATTATTTTGCTCCAGACAGTTCAACTAGCTATGTGGATGCTGTTTGTATAAATGCCTCATTACGCATAAATGTGGTAGGAACACCCTGTAGTACGAAGCATTTGTGTGAAGGAACTCATTATCGATAGCATCTACTTCAATGTCCCTCACCCGATGGTAAGGGAATCTCATTGATTTTGCCCGTGTTTACAAGAGGATCATAAAATCCAGAAGGTAATGATTTCAGTCACGCAGGTGTGTGATGGCACCAGGCAATGGGGATCAACAGCAGTGGGAGAGGGAGGGGAGACAGGAGTTGTCTGCAGTAGGCCAGGTCTCCTTTTCTCAACAGGTTCCCTTCAGAAAGCCTCGGCACAGAAGGCTGTACAAAGAGGGTGGCAGAAAGCAACGGGAACACACTGCATGGCTAGAAATGACAGCTCTGAGGCTGGAGATGAGGGAACATGTGAGAGGTGGAAAGAAAATCTGTGGCTCAGAGTTTTCCCAGGAAGAGTGATGAACAGCTTGGGTTTGACACATTTGAGAACGCGTAAGTATTTATCCTTCCCCTTTGCTAGCTGAAGAAATCCACAGAGAGGGAAAATGGATGATTTACCCAGGGTCCTGCAACCCATCTGGACAGAGCAGTAAGGGAACTCCGTTCTCCTGATTCACCACACAGTGGTCCTTCAGGAGGTTGTGTTTTCCCTCATTTTCTTTATCTTGTTTAGCTGGTTTCATGAAAATCGCAGGTATATGGGGCTGATCAGCAAAGTGCTGCCACAGGGTAACTCAGTGATACTTCAGTGAATTGCTGGAGGAAGATGGCTCCAACAGGATGCTGGTCCTCACCCTCTGTCCCCATCATAGTATGTTGCCTCTCTAAGGAAATCAGGGGATGAAAAGAGCCAGGTGACCAAGCATAACAGGCTGTACTCTTCAGCGTGATTGAGGCTTCTTAACAGACTATATATAAAGGCATTTACAGCAGTGTCTCTTGGAAAGTCAATGCTCAATAAGTGCTGGCTGCTTTCATCATCATATGAAGAACACAGCATCAGGATAGGAGGAAGACTTGTTAACCACCTGCGATATGTGGATGACACAACCTTGCTTGCTGAAAGTGAAGAGGACTTGAAACACTGATGAAGATCAAAGACTACAGTCTTCAGTATGGATTATCTTCATAGCTGGACCAATAAAAATCCTCATGCTAAACATAGAAAATATTAATGTCAAAGATTTCATTTTATGTAGATCCCCAATCCACGTCCACGGAAGCAGCAGTTAAGAAATCAAAGCACATATTGTGTTGGGCAAATCTGCTGCAAAAGACCTTTCTGAAGTGTTGAAAAGCAAAGATATGTCACCTCGAGGACTAAGGTGCACCTGACCCAAGCCATGGTATTTTCAATGTGTCATATGCATGTGAAAGCTAGACAGTGAATAAGGAAGATTGAAGAAGAATTGATGCCTTTGAATTATGGTGTTGGAGAAGAATATCGAATATACCGCGGACTGCCAGAAGAATGAATAAATCTGTTTTGGAAGAAGAACAGCCAGAATGCTCCTTAGAAGCAAGGATGGCAAGACTTCGTCTCACATACCTTGGACAGGTTATCAGGAGGGACCAGTCCCTAGGGAAGGACATCATGCTTGGCAAAGTAGAGGGTCAATGAAAAAGAGGAAGACCTTCAATGAGATGGATTGACACAGTGGCTGCAATAATGGGCACAAACATAGCAATGATTGTGAGGATGGTTCAGGTCTGGGCAATGTTTCATTCTGAGGTTGCTCTGAATAAGAATTGACTCCAAGACATCTAATAACATCATCATCATCATCATTGCTTTGAACTTATGAATGTTTACTTATACATTTATGCCCTCATTAATTTAAGTTCACAACTTCATATTTGGTGCTAGAGCAGTGCCTGGCACATATAAGCACTCAGTGAAAATGTGCTGAATACATGAATGAATGAATGGATTCACAACGGCATGTGGGTTTGGAAAGCGGGATGATTCTACCTGCGGCAAATACAGGAAGCTGATTTCCACCAGCCTGGCTTCATAATTCTACACAGAGGGGTTGAGACAGTGGCCTGGCAGCCTTTGATCAACCTTCGTATGTTTTCCTCTGTCCTTTCTCAGTTTGAGTCTGTGAAGACAAGCCCACGTCTCTTTTTTTTTTCAGTATTTTCCCCATAAATTTACCTTCTCACAATGCCTACCAGCACATAGTCCCTCACACTAGAAATTCCAGTGTCTACACTTCAGCCTGTGATTTTTTTTTTTTCTGCCATCTCTATAAACTGATATTCACTTCTGATTTCTTTCCAATTATCTAATCATATACTTGACTTTCTGGGACATCTCAGGCCCTAACTCCCTTCTAAACCTCAATATGGAGGAGAGAGATTCTTGTTCTCTCCCTTGAATATTTCTTCATGAATGGCTTCCATAGAACCTCAGAGAAAGTAACCAGGTAAATTGCTAGCTAGGTAAATAATAATAATAATAATAAAAACCTCTTTGTTTATCTCATAACATTCAGTCTACTGATATATCTCCCTGTCTCTTCTTTTACAAAAGTGTCTTTTGTCCCAAGAGCATACATGCTGGACCTTCAGAGCAGGTCCTTTCTCACGAAAGAAAGTACTGACGTAATGCCCCAGGATTATAGAGATAGCCATTGCTGTTGAGTAGATTCAGACTCATAGTGACCATATAGGACAGAGCGGAATTGCCTCACAGGGTTTCCAACGAGCACCTAGTGGATGGGAACTGCCAGTCTTTCAGTTAGCAGCCAAACTCTTAACCACTACACCACCAGGGTTTCCATTATAGAGATAGAAATATTTGAAAAGAAAACCACAAACTACTAGCATGTTCTTGTCTGGCATTCTTTTAGACTGGTGACCACACATTCCTAGAGTTGCAAGGAGTTTTTTCAGTTTGAGACAGAACAACAAATATGATTTTTGCTTCTCAGAAAAGGAGGAAGAATTTATGGTGATGATAATCAGCCTGAACTAATAGTAAGGTAGAGGTAAAGTTGCAAGTGGAAACGTAACAAGATTGGTAAGTGATGGAATTTTGTGGTGCGGGGGACAGAAAACACTGAAAGACTACCTGTTTGATTTTTTTTTTTTGGAGAAACTGTATGCTAGAAAAATCTTACATACAATCGAGTATTTTCTCTGGCAATATGAAACATGTCATTGAATCTAGCTACTTGGGCTGCACCCTGTCCAATAAAATAATAAGCAAAAGGGTCGGAGAACAATCCATGTGTTAGCATGTCTGCTGAAGTGTAGACCCAGTGTTCTAAAAGGTAATATTTTGTTTTCAGACCAAAACAGTGTTTGTCTAAGTAGAGACAAAACCAAAAACCAAACCAAACCTGTTGCCATTGAGTCGATTCCAACTCATAGCAACCCTATAGCACAGAACAGAACTGCCCCCGTGGGGTTTCCAAGCAGTAGTTCCAAGATTCGACCTGCTTACCTTTTGGTTAGCAGTAGAGCTCTTAACCACTGAGCCACCAGAGCTCCAAGGGACCTAAATTTACTGTATTTAGAAGGACAGCTCTCATCTCAGGCAGTATCATTCATGCCATACTTAAAACTTAGATAGCTGAGCACTGCCAACACTTCTTAATTTTTACACATTTTAAAGAAATCAGGAATCCCACACATCTAGGATATAATATAATTTGAAATGCAAACTTGTGTGTGTGATAAGAGGGAACAAATTTCAAACAAAGCAATAGGATTTTGGAGATGTTGATAGAGAACAGCAGAAACAAAGCGAGAGAAGGCACAGCAGATGAATGTTGTCTTGAAATGCCAACATGCAGTAATTAAGACCGAGTCTTCAGGTACCTGGAGTAGGACAGAGAAAAGGTCTATCTTGTTCATAACCAGGAAGTCAAAAAAGAGACTGCACAAGGAGAATGTACATCAGGAAACCACGTGTGGGAACAGTGAAATGAAAGGGGGCTGTGTCTAAGGAGAACACTGAGTGAGCACACCACTGAGGGATGCCCAGACAGCGGATGAAGACCAAAGTTACAGGGACGCAGGTTTTGGTTAAATACAAGGAGGGATTTTATCACCAGTTAAGCTGTTTGCACATGGTACCAATGCCATGTGGTGTGATGAGCACCATGTGACTAAGAGGATTCAAGCAGAGGGTGGATGACCACTTGTGGAAAGATGCTATTTTGGGAGTTAGTTCTACTACAAACGAAATAAGGCCCTTCTAAGTCTGCTGTTTCGAGCCCTGGTGGCACAGTGGTTAAGAGCTCAGCTGCTAAGCAAAAGGTGGGCAGTTTGAGTCCACCAGCCCTTACTTGCAAACCCTATAGGGCAGTTTTGCTCTGTCTTATCAGGTCACTATGAGTGGGAATCTATTCGACAGCAACAGGTTTGGATTAGTTTTTTTTAAGTCTGCTATATTCACCTGGAAGTCCTGGTGGTGTAGCGGTTAAGAGCTACGAATGCTAACCAAAAGGTTAGCAGTTCGAATCCATTTGGCGTTCCTTGAAAACTCTAAGAGGCAGTCCTACTCTGTCCTATAGGGTTGCTAAGAGTTGAGCTCGACTTGATGGCAATGGTTTTTTTTTTTAAATTCACGGAGCCTATTTTTTGTTATCTCCATTCCATACAACGTGTTTTCATTCATTCACATTTTGTGGCCTTTATTTTCAATGTTTTCTTGCATTATATCTGATGACTGTATTTGATCTTCTTCTGTAGATTTTCAATATTTTTCCATTTCTCATCATTTTTCTCTTAGATGTTCAAAAAAAATGAAAGCACCCTTAAGGTTTTAGGTTACAATCTCTCTACCTGCTAAAATTCTTTCTGTGCTTATCACACTCATAGTCCTTCTCTTTTCCCTTATTCATTTCCCTCTCTCTGTCTCTCAGGATAACTGGATTTCAGGCTGAAGATCAACTATGTCATAATTTAGACAGAATGACTTTTTTTCTTGATCATTACAACAACTCATCTTCTCCAAACTCAAAATCAAAACTAGGGTTTTTTTTTTTCTTTTTTTCCAAGTCACAGTTAATTCACATCTCTCAATGGACAGGTCTTGTAAAGTCTTCTTTCTAAAGTGCGTTTCTTGGGATTGTCTTGAGTCATCTCACGCTAAGCCCTGCTGACGATGAGGACTTCTGTACAGAAACTAAGGCTGTTAGTGAAATTGTCTTTTTACACAAAGGACAAACTAGAGCACATGAAGAACTATATATACTTCAGGACAAAATTTCCCACTTTTAAAAGCTATCCGTATGTCCAGCTGGTGCTTTAGGTTGGGTTTATTAATTCAGCAAAGGTCTGTGCATGTTCTTTTAAGTAGTTAAAAGAGCTTTAATAAATATGTAATGTATACAATAAAAATCTTGATGACTGCATATATTATATACTTATTAAAACTTTTTAATAAACTATTATCATATTATAAATTTTATACTATTGCAAAAATGGAAACCCTGGTGGCATAGTGGGTAAGAGCTACCACTGCTAGTCCAAAGGTCGGCAGTTCAAATCCACCAGGCGCTCCTTGGAAACTCTACGGGACACTTCTACTCTGTCCTATAGGGTTGCTATGAGTTGGAATCGACTTAAGGGCAACGGGGTTTTTTTTTTTTTAATTGCAAAAATACTGAATTTTTGTTGAGTTTTTGTCCAAGGTCATTGATACTCATGATATTTTGAAAAATAGATCAGAGTAATAATTAGTATTGAACACTACTTCTTTTCATTTAGTAACAAGATTAAAAATAACCTTTGGGACAAGCTACAAGTTTAGGAGTGTTATGAGTTGCACATCGCTGGTTTGAACAGTGGAAGATGAAATCAATACACCTGAATGCCCTGTCTAATACACTGTAATGAGACACCTAATTAGGCGTAGCTCACTCTGAGCCTTTGTGGAATGGAAACAACTACAGGAGTTATCACTTCTGTTCCTCTTTCCATTTGAATTCTGACATCGGTGCCCTTTCATTAACTGACTGCCAGTGTGCAAATTACTTAATCACTCCACTTTCATTTCCTCTTCTGTTAAATTACATTAAGAACACTTTCTTCCTCCTGGAGTTATGAGGATTAAATGAGATAATTCAGAGAAAGTGCATAACTCTGTGTTAGGCATACAGAAAGTATTAAATCAATGTTAGCTATTGTTTTATTGTCAGTAGAGTTAAATAATACTAAACAATGGGACAAAGTAATAAGCAAATAATTTCATTACACAAATAAAAAACAGGAAATACTCTGTAAATATAGTTGGCAGAACGATTCTCTGAGATTTATGTTATTAATAAAAGACGCAGTTTAGACACGAATTAACCAATTTTAAGAACACGCTGGTTTTTAAGGTAAGATATTTCTTACTTCCTGTATTTGATTTCAATAAAGATTATAGCGTGACATCACAACATTACATATTAATACATGATCTTTATAACCAAATTCTAAAAACAAAACAAAACAACTATCACTTGACTTAAAACATCTCAAGCAGCTTACTTTCTATAGAATACATCATTTTTTTCAATGACCCAATTGGACGCAACTCACCTGAATGTGGACAATTACAGATTAGCTAACTCTATAAGGGCCCACTTCTTAAACTTCTAAACTGTAGGCCCACTTTTTTTCTGGCTGAATAATTTTTGAGCCAAACAGATTAAGCCATTACAGCTTCAAAAGGAGTTACTAAGTGCTAACAATATTAATTGCATAATTTCAGAGTCAGTTTTATATTATACATGCCAAGGATTTCCAACCAAGAAATTAAACAGTAGTTAGAATTTATCTTCCAATTACAATCTAAGGGTGTTAATTCTTTGAATGTGTTAAAATGTATCTCACAGGTTTTTCTAATGGAAATTCTTGCATTACAAAACTATCAATTAACAGGTATGCTTGATGCATTATGCATGGGGCATGGAAATTATTTATTTGGAGAAACTTAGCTATATCAATACTAAAATCATTTCTGTGCTAAGTGATTATTATCCTAGAAAGGCTTTCTTCTTAAAATACGGGAAACGAAGAGACAAGTAAAAGCGCATAGATTTCCAGGAAAAGCAGGAGGGACATTCTAAGAAAATGTAGGCTGGTTTTCAGAAATAAGGCCAAAAAGCAGCTCTTGATCATGCCCTGCTAAAGGCAGGTAAATGCCGTGTCTTAGACTGCTTCACAGATAGTGCAGGAGTATCTGGTCCTTGCCACACTAGCAAGACTAGAAGAACACACCGATCCTGTACAATACACAACTGTGCTGAACTCAAAATATCAGTTTGGCAAAATAACAGAAGAATAAATGGCAAGACAATTTTATATACACCTATTATTATTATTTAGAAGAATGGGCAGGGTGGGGACTACATGATTAGCTAAAACAGGCTGTGAACTGTTCTACCTGAAACGAGTGGTCTTCTCATAAAGAATTGTGTTTGCAAATGAAAACATTGTACAAATTAAATTGCCTAAAATAGCAAGGTTTCATCTTGCTCTGGTTTTAATTAAAATTTGTCCAGATCAGCCAGGTGGAAGTTACTGTTTTAATTCTCTTCACACTACCACCTTGCTCCATGCCCAAATAAACACCAAACATCACTAGCCAATCAAAAAGTTCCAATTCATCAGAAATGACAATCTATTGAATTATGAGAATTAAAAAAAAATTTATTAGGTCAGTTGTATATACAGTTTAGCAGCTACAGTGCACCTAATCTGTCAGGAGGGCATGGGATTATTTAACTTTGTCCACTGTAATCTGGCTGCAAGCTGAGAGGCTGGAAGTTCAAGTCCACCCAGAGGTACTTTCGAAGACAGGTTTGGCAATCTAATTCCCAAAAATCAACTATTGAAAACCCTATGGAGAACAATTGGAATCTGATGCATATCGGGTCACCATGAATTGGAGTTGACTGGATGGTAACTGGTACTATTATAATATATATATTGTCAAACTCTTCCTATAATCTCTATCTCATTCTACATTCCTAATTTCATTAAAATAAATAATCTCATTATTTTGCTCTACTTTCAGCAAGAAGAGCTAAAATTTTACTACTTATTTGGGACTTTAATTTCAAATCCGCTAAAAAATATTTGTTGTGTTTGGTGAAGACTGAAGCTTACAATTGGCCCCACAGTGCTAATACATTGGCTATTAGTGTTTTGTAAAGACCACTGTATAGAAATTGGGACATATCAATTTTGGCATCCATTAATGTATCCCAAATAATTTCGTTTTAAAAAATGTATACGAATGCCCCTGGCCATGCGGATCCTAGTTATCTAATCACAAAGCTTTGACCTATGTGACTTTTGTAATGTACCCAGTATCCTGAAATATCATCTTTGACCTGTCCTCTTTTTTCTTTAGGAGTCCCTGAGTGGTGAAAACAGTTACGTGCTTGCTGCTAAGGAAAGGTTGGAGGTTCAAACCCATCCAGAGATGCCTTGAAAGAAAGGCCTGGCTATCTACCTCCAAAAGATCACAGCCATGAAAACCTGAGTCTCAACAACAGCTGTTTTTTGTTGTTGTTGTTGTTCTGTTTTGGTTTGGTTTTTATTTCTTCCTTCTTTATCAACTTAGGACCCTGGTGGCACAATGATTAAGCACTCAGCTGCTAACTGAACGGTTGGTGGTTTGAATCCACCAGCTGCTCTTACGAGAAAGATGAGGCAGTCTGCTTCCGTAAAAATTACAGCCTTGGAAATGCTAGAGGGCAGTTCTATTCTGTCCTATAGCATTGCTGTGAGTCAGAACTGACTCAGCAGCAGTGGGTTTTGGGTTTATTACCTTGATACACGCCCAAGAAATGGGCAGATGCATTGGCTATGAAATCATAAGTGGCAAAGAACAGATTCTAACCCTTTTGGAAAATGAAACACATATATTTTCAAAAAACTAACTTAGGTTTGAATCTTGACTGCCCCTGAATGACCTTGGGCTCAGCACTAACATTTTCTGGGTCAAATGTCCATGCCTGTAAACCGGTCTTAATATGGCGCTATGAGGGTTAGGGGAGGTGATGGTACATGGTAATCGCTCCCTTCAGGGTCACTTCCTCTCAGCTTCTGAGTTAGTTAATGCCTCATTGGATCAAACTCAATGTACTGCATTAAGTCAATGACGCACATTTTTGACATTTTTACATGTCTGAATCAGGATGTGTCTTAAAACAGATAGTGCATCATACTTTAATTGGCAGCACTTTTTCTTTCTCGGTGGTACAAAAAATAATAAAGTATCTTAACACAGAATGGAACTGTCCCATAGGGTTTCCAAGGCTGTGATCTTTAAGGAAGCAGACACCATATCTTCCTCCTGCAGAGTGACTGGTGGGTTTGAATTGCCAACTTTTTGGTTAGCAGCTGAGTGCTTAACCAATGCACCACCAGGGCTCCATGTTAAAAAGGAAAGATGTCACCTTGAGGACTGAGGACTAAGATGCTCTTGGGTTAAACCCAAGTGTTTTCAATTGCCTTATACACATGTGAAAGCTGGACAATGAGTAAGGAAGACCAAAGAAGAATTGATGCCTTTGAATTACGGTGTTGGGAAAGGATATTGACTATACCATGGACTGCTAGAAGACTGAACAAATCCGTCTTGGAAGAAATACAGCCAGAATGCTCCTTAGAAGCAAGGATGGCGAGACTTCATCTCACATACTTTGGACATGTTATCAGGAGGGACCAGTTCCCAGAGGAAGACATCATGCTTGGTAAAATAGAGAGTCAGCAGAAGAAAGTAAGACCCTCAATGAGATGCATTGACACAGTGGCTGGAACTATGGGCTCAAGCATAACGACCATTGTGAGGATGGCACAGGACCGGGCAGCATTTCATTCTGCTGTACATAGTGTCACTGTGACTCGGAACCGACTCAACGGCACCTAACAACAACTTCTTAACACATGATTATACCCTAGATTTGATGAAATATGGCAAGATGCTTTTAAACATATATATATATTTTAATATGCACAAGGGAATAGCTTTTTCTAGGAAGACCTGGGCTACAAGGTGATTATACTACGTACACTGATTTTACCTATAATTTATCCATCTAAAAGAAGGAATGTAGCTGGGATAAAAAAAAAATTGAGTGCATTCCACATAGCTACACGCCTTCTAGCAGAAAGAGTGGGACTGTGCTAGGGGGTTAGTTAATACCCTACGTTTGATGTTTTTAATTAGGTGAATTTGCTGCTAGTTTTCTATTTTCAGAGTTTTTTCTCAAGCCATTATTGATCACTACTCCAGAATGGAAACTGATGGTATGAAAACATTTTTGCTTTATGATGCATATGAATTTGGGGAGAAGATCAGCAATAGCTACTTTGATCTGACAGAATATAATAGTTGTTAAAGTGGATCAATAACACTTCCATTTACTTCAGTACATTAAATAAAAGAAATCTGTGGATCAGAACTATCACCGGAATGCCATTTCTGGTGAAGAAATTCATATTCCAGAATGTCTGTCACACAGGCTGAGTGTGGGATCAATTTGATCTTCAGGCCTTGGCTTTGTCTTGTTTCTGCCATATGATCTTAGACAAGCCATTTGACCCAATTCTAGCTTCTTCATCTGTAACAATTCCAAAAATAATACCTCCCAGTCCTTTCCATGGCTGGTCTGTGGGGAGTTTTGGTAATGCTGATGGAATCTGTCTTAGTCATCCAGTGCTGCTATAACAGCAATACCATAAGTGGATGGTTTTACCAAAGAAGTTTATTTTCTCACCGTCCACTAGAGTAGAAGACCAAATTCAGGGTGCCAGCTCCAGGGGAAGGGTTTCTCTCTCTATCAGCTCTGGAGGAAGGTCTTGTCATCAGTCTTCCCTTGGTCTGGGAGCATCCCAGCGCAGGAACCTCAGGTCTAAAGGATATGCTCTGCTCCTGGCACTGCTGTCTTGGTGGTATGAGGTTCCCATGTCTCTCTGCTCACTTCTCTCTTTTATATCTCAAAAAAGAATGGCTTAAGACACTACCTAATCTTGTAGACCTCATCAATATAGCTGCCGCTAATCCATCTTAGTACATCATAGTGACAGGATTTACAACACATTGGGAAATCACATCAGATGATAAAATGGTAGACAATCATATAATCATACAATGGAATCATGACCTAGCCAAGTTGACGATATTTTGGGGGGACACAATTCAATCCATGTCAGAATTGCTCAGGAAATGGAACGTACTGTCTGTGATGGGGGAGGGCTGAGAGCACCCCTGGTTAGCAGACTTCCTGCCCTGCTAGTGATGACATGTGGCTACCATTGAGCTAACCTTTCCAAAGGCACGGCGAAAGTCTTGATTTTATTATCCACTTCCACATAAATCATTGGGTCACTAAACCTGTTGGTGTTAGGTTGATTCCAACTCATAGGACAGGGTAGAGCTGTCCCCTAGGGTTTCCAAGGCTATGATCCTTACAGAAGCAGACTGCCACATCTTTCTTCCAAGGAGTGGCTGGTGTGGTGAACTGCTGACCTTTTGGTTGGTAGTCAACCACTTTAACCACTGTGCCATCAGGGCTCCTATTGGATCACTAGATAAAGTGATATCTTCCAACTCTGAAATGACAATGAAAACCTTTCAGCTCTGTGTCTGGTCTTGCCCATTCAAGGCTTTATACACCCCCAATCCTCTCAGAGTTTATCATGAGAGAGTAGAGGTGTGTTACCTTTGCAAAATGTTTATGATTCATTTTGTGCCTTCTTGAACATATACTTCAAGGGCCCAATCACGGCCATCTAGCATCAACTTCTGGACAAGTTCATCCAAAAGCTACATTTCTAAAGATGCCCACTCTCAAGATTCCCATCTCCTGTTTATTCAATCAAATACAAATCTAGGTACTGCTGGCAACAGGCTTTATAGGTAGAATTAAGGTCACTAATCAGCTAACCTTCAAATTGACTACTCAAGATTATCAGTGTGGGCCCAGTGTAATCACATGAGACCTAAAAGCAGAAGAGGAAGGCAAAAAGGAGGTCAGAGAGATCAAAGCAGGAGAAGGACTCAGATTGCCATTGCTAGCTTTGAAGATGAAGGGGACCATGAGCCAGGGAATGTGGGTGGCCTCCAGAAGCTGAGCGCCACCCCCGATGACAGCCAGTCAGGAAACGGGGACATTGGTCCTACAACTGCTTGGAGGTGATTTCTGCCCACAACAAGTATGAGCCTGGAAGCAGATTCTTTCCCAGAACTTTAATATGGAGTGCAGGCGGGCTGGCCTCTTGACTTCTGCCCTGTGAGATCCTAAGCAGAGAACCCAGTTGAGTCTGCTGTGCTTTAATTCTACAGAACTGTGAGATAATACATGGGAGTTGTCTAAACAACTAAGTATGTGGTAATTTGTTACAGCAGTAATGGAAAACTAAAACACCATCTATCCATCCATCCAGCCAGCCAACAAATATTTACTGAACTCAATAATTTCTAGGAATTATTCTTTAGCTGGCGACAAAGCAGTGGAAAACAAAGCATAACAAAACAAAGATACCTGCCTTCATGGAGTTTACACTCTAGTAACAATACTCCAATACTCAAAAAGACCCTGGCTTCCAGCTCATTATTGTTTGATCAAACAGATGAACACATTAGATTAGAACAAGAATGGGCCCATGAGGCCGCTCTAATCATGGGGGAAGGCACTAGACGATGTGTTATCGCCCCTGCCCCTGCCCCTGGATCATATGCATGTGGGTGGGCTGTCAAATCTAGCTGGTTGGTAGCTTATAGGCCTAACAGTCTCAAATGCTCTTTGGTTGGGTTTATGAACACAGCATACATGCCAAGATATAGTTCTTAGCAAAGAGTTAGCAAAAGTTCCATATAAGGTACTGCCTAAGAAAGATTTAGCAAAACTTACTAATAGAAACTGTAAGAGGCACCTAAGTAACAGTGTATAGAAGTAGCCCTTATCATGGATTGAATTGTGTCCCCTCTAAAAATACGTGGAAGTCCTAACGTGGTATTTGTGAACGAGACCTTCCTTGAAAACCAGGTCTTTGAAGGAGTTTTCAGTTAAGTCAACATGAGGTCGTACCAGAGTAGGATGGACCCTAATCCCATCTGTATGTTATTTTATAAAAGAACAGACACAGAGAGACAGACAGAGGGAAGACAGCCATGTGAGGATGGGGTTTTGCTGTAGCTGTAACCCAAGGAACTCCTGGGGCTACCAGAAGCCAGGAGAGATAAGAAAGAGTCTTTCCCTAGATCCTTCCCGGAAACTTGGCTCCGCTGACAGCCTGAGTTCCGAGTACTAACCTCTAGAACTGTGAGGTAACACGTTTCTATCTTTATAAGCCACCCACTGTGTGGGGCTTTGTTACAGCAGCTTCAGGTGATGAAGCCAACTCACTAGGGAGACCTCCTCAGGATCCCCCCAGGACCGACAGAAAGTAGCTAGAATCGATGATGCTGGCTTTCCCATTCTTCTACAAGATGACAATGGTCTGGTGGCAAAGCTGAGGTTTATTGTAGGTCTTCACTATTTCATTGGCTAAGAAAATGAACTAGGTCTAAATGGCAGTCTTCCCATTTCACAATCTCAACAAAGTCCATTAAAGGTGGGTTTACTGCTCTTTGTGTCCTGACTCCAGGGTCAAATGAATAAAAAGCAGAGTGAAAGCCGAGCGTGCACGGCTATGACACATGTGAAGTCTGCAAGGCTCCGTTCCCATGGATGTCAGTGTTTTAGAGACCTGCTTTATTCCCAGGGGCTGTGAACACTTGCTCCTGGCAGTCTTCAGGTCTCTGCAGAGGCACCCATTGATTTGGATACCCTGGGGAAGCTGGGAGGAAGTCTTGATGGACTTGGTAAGTGGAAAATGGCTGCCTGGCAGCATGGGTTCACTCTCCTAAGGATTTTTAGGAAGTTTTGCTATGTTGGCACATAGTAAACTTTCAGTAAAGGTGAGTTCACGAATAAATGAATAATGCCCTTGGTGGTCCTCTCTTTGGTATCCCCAAGACAACTCTGGTAAAACCCCATTGCGCTCCAGTGGTTTTGGGGTTAACCTGGTGCATTTGTCCTTCTAGATGTAACGAAACCAGTCTTCAGGTGAGAGCAAGAAGATGCAGCTTTACACGGTAAGGAATAGCTTGGCGGGTGCATGAGAAAAGGGGGACATAGGTGTAGAGTTTATAGGCCTGACTTTGTGCCCTTTCTCTTCACACCCCTGTGGCCTGATACTCCAATATACAAAGTCTTTTAGAAATTTTACTTTATCATCACAAAATTATAAATCATTACCTTGCTTCTCTTTGAATATCTTGGTTCTATATTCACGAATATACAAAAAAAAATGTTTTTTTTGCATATTCATAGGCTATAAGACACTTTGAAAGAACAACATATATTCCACACCTTCTAGACAGATCTACATCTAAGCTGTTTGGTTGGGTCATTATCATATTTATATTACATAAATGCACATACATATATAAACACATATAACATTTGACAATTTCTTTTAGAAGAACTACGAACTCCTCAAAACCCTGTATGTACATAAATAAATATCCAAATTGCCTAAAAGTCAAAACAAAGCTTAAAATAGAGGGAGAATTATTGCACAATAATCCCTCAACAAGATGGACTGACACAGTGGCTACAGCAACAGGTTCAAACATAGCAAAGATTGTGAGGATGGTGCAGGACCAGGCAGTGTTTTGTTCTGTTGTACCTGGGGTCGCTGTGAGTCAGAATTGACTCCACTGCATCGAACAACAACTAGCAATCCTGCTGTTGTAGCCCAATTATGTTCTTGTTTTTAAAATTATAATATTGTATAATTAGTGCTTCAGTTTATGGGAAAGATAACTTAAAAGGTTCAAGAAATGCATTTTAAAATAAAATATAATTTCTTTGGGGAACAGAAGCAGAGTTGCAATAGGTTTGCAAAATCTAAGCTTAGAAGTCATTGGCAGGAGAGAGATTTTTTTTTTCATTGTATGGTCATTGCAAAATGAATATAAATATGCTAAAAAAAGGCCTATATTAAATTACTGTATTAAAGAGAAAAAGAAAGTAAATTGATCTCAGAAGGGTCTAAGTAGAACTCAGTCCTCACAGCATTGCTACCGTTACTTTTTTCTTTATTATTTGGGATACTAATTAAAGACGTGCATGAGAATATACTACCGTAAGCAGGCAAGCAAAGAAATATCAGTACTATTTTCAATTTTTCTAAGGAAATACTTTCATCATATTTTTCAATTCCACCTTCACTGATAGCTAAGTTTATGCTGAACCATATACATTCCATTGTTTGTCAATGTGAAAAATGGAAGACAATGAAGCGGGAAAGCTGATTTCATAATCAGTATAAATCCCTCCTACAGGTTCATGTTTGGCTGACATAAACTAAAGTCAGTGTGGTGGGGAGTTCAAGGGTCTTCTGGCTCAGTGCTGACTACAGGCCAAGGAGAGTGTGAGACACACACTTCGTGTCCTGGGCCCCCTCGGACAGATCAAGGCCTTTGAAGGGGTTGGGGCGTGGCAAGGGCAGAAGCATGAGGGTGTCCTGCAGAGTAACCAGTGCTGTGCTCCGATACCCTACCTGGGGTCTCCTGGGACCTTCTGCTGAGCCTTGAAACTCTTCCCTGCAGTCGGGCCCCACTATGTCCTGCTTCTGTCTCATGTTGGAAAATCAAATGGAGCCTGTGGCTTCAGGATTGGGGTGCCTGGGCCTGTACCCTGAATCGTCAGTGTACAGGAGGATGAGTATATGCTCATGTAGGAGAGAGTGCTGTGTGGGGTCACTTTGGATCCCGCTTAGGAGGGCAGAAGGACCCCAAGCACAAGAAGCTTGGAGCGCATGGAGGATACCTCAGGGCTGAGGAAGGTGTCCCTAGTGAGCATTTAGACTAGAGAGCCCTCCACACAGGCCCTCAGGTACTGCAGCAGAGACCTTGCCAGGGAGTGTGAAGCCAGCTCTGGATAACGGACTCTCTCCTTACTATTTGCCTTCCTAACAGCAAGAGGGGGGTTCAGAAACTGGGTGGCAAGCTTAGGCGGGAGTCAGCATACAAGAGAGAAATAGAGATGAAGCCAGCCATGTACCCTTTCTCATGACAAGCTCCCAACAAGAGCAAGACCAAACTGGGGGAAGAGAGCGTAATCAAATTTGAGGTTTTGATTAATATATTATATTACATTTTCTAAGCACTGACAACCACTCGTCTGTCAGTTCGATGTACTGTGGTGGCTTGCGTGTTGCTGTGATGCTAGGAGCTATGCTACCAGTGTTTCAAATACCAACAGGGTCAGCCATGGTGGACAGGTTATAGCAGAGCTTCCAGACTAATGCAGACTAGAGAGAGAGAAAGGCCTGGCAATCTACTTTCAAAAATTAGCTAATGAAAACCTTATGAATCACAACAGAATATTGCCCAATATAGTGCTGCAAGATGAACCCCCTAGGTTGGAAACCCATTGCCATTGAGTTGATTCCGACTGGTAGGTTGGCAGTCACTCAAAATGCACAATAGCCACAACAATGGGCTAGAGCACACAAAAGATCATGAGGATGGTGTGGGGTCAGGCAACATTTCTTTCTGTTGTACATGTGGTCATCGTGACTCGGAGTCCGCTGCACTGCAACAACAAGCACTGAACGGAAATTGTGTGTGTGATTTGAAGTGCCTGCAGAACTTAAGAGTGAGTAGAAGAATCACAGGCCCTGTCAAGGTTTGTATAGTGGCAGGGAAAGGCTTCCCCCACTGATTTTTTTTTTCTCCTTCTATAGAGGGACATGAGTCAGAATCTACTCGATAGCAACGGGTCGATTGACCCACTCTTTAAACTTCCCTTTCAATTATGTCCTGAACAGTGACTGTTTGACCTAACAGTTATACCTAGTGACATTCTGATTTCCTCTGCAATGTCTACATAGAGGCCTTTAAAAAGTCATTTGCATATAAGAGAAAATGCGAATGAGATGTTAGCTATCAGCTAACATTCAGATTCCCTGAATTGGAAATTAAAGATGGTTCAGAAGAGGTGATATTTCAGTTGATTGAAAAAAGTACAGATTATGAACCGACTGACTATAGAAGCTTCTTTAAATAGAAAGCTTTAGAAATAGCTATTTGCTTTCTTGCCCAGATTGAGTAAAACTTTCTGTTGCATAAACAGAAGGATAGTGTGTTCTCCTGGGTGAATATCTGCATGCCTGCTCATTTGGGGCCCATCTTGAGCTTTTAAATACATGAAAGCATATCATGCAGGTTTCTCTAGGCGTATCTCAAAGGCCTTAACTGAATTTGTCAAAATCTTGTATCCAAAAAAGTGCTGGTTTCCTGCTAGCAGTAGGGATGCTCCTGATCAAGGACTGGGAACCAGCTGGAAGCAGCAAGTTGGGTCTGTAATTCCCTCTTGGGGAACCTCAGAGAGGGTGGAGAGGAGTGACAAGGCCTACATTTCAAACATGGCTTTGCGAACAGGTTGAGCAAATAGCTGGTGGTCCCAGCTTTCTCCCTGCCCTCTAAGCCCTCCAGCCTGGTAGAGGAGGTGGACACAGGAAATGTCGTCTTCATACAATGTGACAGATGCTCTGCATACAAAGATGAGAGAGCTGATGGGTCTGCCAGTCTGCGTGGAACCAGGAAAGGCTACGGAGAGGATGTGGGTTGGGTTTGGTTCTGGAGAAAGAGCGGGCACTCTCTCCTGAAAGTCCCAGGACCGGTTATTAGGATGGACACTCAAGGCCAAGAAACAGGGGCATTAGATCCCATGGCCCATTCCAACGTACAGATGGTCAGTTCCAGTTTCATCTCAAGACTCTCCCCACAACACTTGCCCTTTTACTTCAGTGTCTGATGTGATTAATGGAATTTACCTGTGTAAGTGATTCTAGATATGCCAAACTCGCCATTGGTAGAGTGATGACCCGAAAGTGCCTGGGTTGTGAATTTGTCTGCGATAAGGTGTTCTCCTGACAGTCTGCTTCCTTTGGGTAAGTAAGGTCATGCCATGGGAGCAGTAGCAAAGCTAGCATGACTTAGCCAGGGCAGGTGAACTGGGATGCCCTGGATGAAACTGGGACCTAAGATTCTGAAAGGTTCACACAGGGAAACTGCACAAAGAAAAGGCCTTTCAAAACTGAAGGAAGTTTCTATTTTGGAAAGAGGGTGGGATTTCAATAGTCTGTCAGATCAGGCAATTCTTGGTAAACGTCCCAAGTGAGGCTTTTGCTTAGATAACTATGTCATTTCTCTTCTGAAATAAAACTGTTTTCCACAGGTGGAGGGAGTTGAGAAGTAAAAGTCTATGTTGGAATACTTCTGAAAGTATTCCAACATCTGCCATCTAGAAGACAGATTTTTGTACTGTGTTTCTGACTGCTGGCATATAAGAAGATACTGATTGTTGACCATTTCTTTTGCATATAATCACTTTACTAAATTATCATGTTAATTAGAATAGATTTCACTTAATATTCCTAGAAGTACCACACAAAGCCACCTGTATATGGTTTTCCGTACAATGCCGTGAGGCAGGTAACACACCTATGTAACATTTACCTAACTCGTCCGCATTTGCAAGGCTGTCTCCTCACATCCTGCCCTTCATCCCTCAATCCCTGCAGTTGATGCTCTTGTAAGTGATCTCCTTAGAGTTCTCTGAAGGTGAATGAGCTCTCTTTAACCTTCCCAACAACCTGCTTCTTCAATTAAGGAAACTGAAGCACAGAGCCGTTATGCAACCTGCCGAAGGTCACACAGGTAGTGGTGCCTAAGCCAGGATTCAAATCCAGGGAACCTGATGCCAGACTTTTGCTCCTAAACACTGTGTGGGGCTGCAGCAAGCCCTGTCATGTTCCTTGTTTTCACACATACATCCAAAATGGCTTCCCTACCTTGTCCAGCAGGTGAATGCCTACTTACTGGTCCTAGCCCCACTCAGGCATGGAGTGGCCTGACCCTCTTGCTCAGGTGGTCTGGGCAGGTAACAGGTGCAGGCAATGTGGTCCTTCACTCTGCCCAGGTCCACTGGGGTCCACCAGAAGGCTGACAGTGGCAGCAGAGCCCCTGGGTGTCTATGGGATCCTCTGGGAAGCAGATAGTTACTTGTTTACCTCTTGGTAGTTTACATCATTACTGAAGAAAAAAAAACAATTTCACCGCCATCTCCCCTATTCAAAACTTATCTAGATTGTTGTCCTTTCTTAACAAGCAAACCCTTCCTGCTGCAAGAGAAGGGAATAGAATTTTGTTGGAAGAGGGGTTCTCACTGGGCTGTGCAGAGGGAGCCCATTTTCATAGTGATGGCACGTGAGGTAGTGGACACCTCTGCCTTCACTTACCAAGGGCAGGAGGGTTCACATCCCAATACACCCTGGAAAGGAGGCATCAGCCTTTTCGACTGGGCTCTGATTTCCCCAATAACGGCCCTGCAAGGTGACATGCTCCTAGTTACACACAGAGAACTCTGGTAAGGGTTTTTCCCTCCAGGCAGATGCAAGAGGGACTCCACAGAAAAAAGCAGACACAGAGGCAATTCGTAGTAGGCTGGCTGCCCTCCATCCCCCACATGTGGTTTTATAAGTGAGTCCGGGTTGAAATTAAATTGAACGAAGCAGTCTCAATGAAAATTAAAAAAAAAAAAAACTTTATTTTAATTTGCTAAGTGTCTGTAGATTTCCTAATGGTGAAGAGGTCTTTAAGGGTGCACCAAATGAGGACACAGACACATTGGCCTTGCTTAGGGCCATCTTTTCTCCTGGGTCTGCTTTTTTAGAACACTGTACAGCTATCAGTGTTTGCAGAAATATGGGAGGGACTCCAGCCCCATGCCCTGAGGTTCTTAAGGCTCTGAGAGGGTATAAAGAATGCTTATTAAACTTGGAGAAGTGAAGATTGAGAATGCAGGGAAGTTTTCTACCATTTCTTGAGGGCCTGCTATCTGGAAAAGGGATGAGACATTATTCTGAGTAGTTTAGACTTGATAGGTAAACCAAATGGAAATTATAGTCATAGATTTTAATTCAATATAGGAAGTGCCTTTCTCTTTGAAAATAGAATGGGCTACCTCATGAACGAATGAAGCTACTCAGCAAAAGACTTAGTAAATACATTTTGGTCTTGTGAACTGGGCTAGTGAATTAATCCCACACAAACATATACTAAATGCCTGATACTGCCAGGTGTGCACACTCAGCACAGGGAAAAGAAAGCCCAATACAAGCATTTTGCACTCATGGAACTAACAGTTTAATGTCTTGTAATTAAGTTCATCGGAGAGAAGCTCAGACCAAAGGCCTGTAATGTATCATCCAGTTTTTTGTTATGATCCTGGGATCCACTTTAGACTAACTAGTTAAATCTGAGTGGGAGAAATGTTTGGAGTATGTATATATATGTGTGTATATATATATATGATAGTTCCAAATCTCTGCGTCTTACATAGTTTGGACATGCTGTCAGGAGGGATCAGTCCCTAGAGAAGGACATCATGCTTGGCAGAGTACAGGGTCAGCAGAAAAGAGGAAGACCCTCAATGAGATGGATTGATACAATGGCTGCAACAATAAGCTTAAGCATAACAACGATTGTAAGGCTGGCACAGAACCGGGCAGTGTTTCGTTCTATTGTGCATAGGGTCGCTATGAGTCAGATCTGACTCGACGGCACCTAACAACAACAACAACAACAGTTCCAAATCTAACTTTCAAATGATTTTCTCCATAAATATAGAACAATTTAATGCGTTCAAATCCATTGAACCTAACAATTTCAAAGGGACTTTGAAGTAAATTTCTAAAATATAAATCATGGACCCAATATTACTCAGAATTCCATAGGAAATAAACTCTAATTCCAAAATTGAATTTAAAGCTCTGTGAAAAGAAATAACCTTTATACAAGAGAATTACATGACAACAAAACTGACGTTTTTAAAAAAAACTATTGGCTCTCAAAAGCTCACTGACATTTTAAAGGACCATGAGACTAGGCCCCACAGAACTCAGAAAAATATCTAAGAGGGTTTGAAGAAGGTTGAGAATGCATAAATTCTCATTAGACACTGTTTTAAAATACTGTCAGCATAAAATAACGGTTACTGTTTTTTAGAGGACGCTTAAATTTCAGGATCAAAGACCTGGCACAAACATCCTAAAACTTTACAAACTTAATGCATTCTCATTATCTACATGTTTCAGTGTCTGAATTTAAATTAAAACACTTTTAAATCTCCTTTCATGGACTTTTATTAGTCAACAATGGCATGCATCCTGTGGGTATACATCCTAGATTTATCCTAGATAAACCTGAGACTACTGGATTTCTACAAACACGGAAATGTGTTATTTCACTATTACATTCGCTTTTGCATATTCCTTTACATGCACGTTTAGAACTACCAGAGCATGAACGGGGAGTCCCTGAACCCTTGTCCAAGTTGGAGGCTGTCTCAGGACTTCCAGTGCAGTAAAAAACTAAGGAACCAAAGCAAGAATGACCTCCAGGAAACAGGGTAATTTGATAGCCTCAGTCTGCTGGCAAAGCCCCCTAATTTAGCTGTAGATATTTTAATGCCATTTATTGCCTCCTACTTCTGAAATGCAATACACTGCATCATTAATTTTCTAGTTTCATCTCTGAGAGCTATAAATCGAACATTCCTATTGTCTTAATTTTCTGTAACCTTTAATAACATTTATGAAAGAACATATGAAAAAGAAATTGTTATTGGCTGTATGACAAATGTATTCCAGGACTATTTTATAGAAACTCTTTCTCTTTTACCCCATAGCAGTCACTAGAAAGACAGTATGTTTTAAATATCCAAAATTAGTTGTTTAAAATTAAGGAAAATCTTGAAAACTTACATATGAATTTGGATGGTGGAAAGAGCATCCAATCCAGGTGTTCTTTGCCCATAACTTTTATGTTTCTCTTTTTTAAAATGTGGAAGTTCCCCCAAATCTCAATCCTCTACCTGTACTTAAAGATTTCATCAGGAAAGGATGCATTTGGAGACCAAGTTATCCTTGAATTAACCACAAAATTCTTAACCTCTTTGGCCCCACACCTGGCATTTGGTAATCAGAGGCAAAGTAACCCCTTAGAAGCACAGGTATTGGTGTAGCTGGTGAGACAAGAGCCCAGCACCTTATTGACGAGCTCGTAGAAAGACCAAGTGGACAAGTCACCCAAAGCAGAGAGGGTTGTAGGTCACACACAGTACTTTCCAATTATCTATTCTTGTTGCTATTTAATAATTTATAACATTGTCTGGATTGTATATGTATATAATATAATAATATAATTTTGAGATGATGGGAAAGCTGAATATCATCATTTAGAACAAGGTCAGGAGCCAACTGTGGAATAGACCATCAATTGCTCCTATGCAAGTTCAAGTTGAAGCTGAAGAAAATAAAAACAAGTCCATAAGAGCCAAAGTACCACCTTGATTATATTCCACCTAATTTAGAGACCATCTTGAGAACAGATTTGGCACGTTGAACTCTAATGACCGAAGGCCAGATGAGTTGTAGAATGACATCAAGGACATCATATATGAAGAAAGCAAGAGGTCATTAAAAAGACAGGGAAAGAAAAAAAAAAAAAAAAGAGACCAAAATGGATGTCAGAAGAAACTCTGAAACTTGCTTGTGGACATACAGTAGCTAAAACGAATGGAAGAAATTATGAAGTAAAAGAACCGAACAGAAGATTTCAAAAGGGAGCTCCAGAAGACAAAGAAAAGTATTATAATGACAAGTGCAAAGACCTGGAGTTAGAAAACCAAAAGGGAAGAATACACTCGGCATTTCTCAAGCTGAAAGAACTGAAGAACAAATTCAAGCCTCCAGTTGCAATACTGAAGGATTCTACAGGGAAAATATTGAAAGATGCATAAAGTATCAAAAGAAGATGGAAGGAACACAGAGTCAATGTACCAAAAAGATTTGGTTGACATTCAACCATTTCAGGAGGTAGGATATAATCAGGAATTGATGATACTAAAGGAAGAAGTTCAAGCTACACTGAAGGCACTGGCAAAAAACAAGGCTCCAGAACTTGATGGGATACCAATTCAGATGTTTTAACAAATGGTGCAGCACTGGAATTGCTCACTCATCTATGCCAAGACATTTGGAAGATAGCTTCCTGTCCAACCAACTGGAAGAGATACATATTTATGCCTATGTTACAGAAAGATGATCCAACCAAATGAGGAAAATATCGAACAATATCATTAATATCACACACAGGTCAACTTTTGCTAGTTAAAAAGAGGCTTCAGCAGTACGTCAACAGAGAACCACCAGAAATTCAAGCCAGATTCAGAAGAGGACATGGGAACGAGGGATATCACAACTAATGTCAGATGTATCCTGGCTAAAAGCAGAGAATACCAGAAAGATGTTTACTGTGTTTTATTGACAATGCAAAGGCATTCGACTGTGTGGATCATAACAAATCATATATAACATTGAAAAGAATGGGAATTCCAGAACACTTAATCGTGCTCTTGAGGAACCCGGACATAGATCAAGAAGCAATTGTTTGAACAGAACAAGGGGGTACTGCATTGTTTAAAGTCAGGAAAGGTGTGCATCAGGGTTGTATCCTTTCACCACACTTATTCAATCTGTATGCTCAGCAAATAATCCAAAAACCTGCACTATATGAAGAACAGGGCATCAGGATTGGAGGAAGACTCATTAACAACCTGTGATATGCAGATGACACAGCCTTGCTTGCTGAATGTGAAGAGGACTTGAAGCGCTTACTGATAATGATACAAAGACCACACAGCCTTCAGTATGGATAACACCTCAGCATAAAGGAAACAAAAATCCTCACAACTGGACCAATAAGCAACATCATGATAAACGGAGAAAAGGTTGAAGTTGTCAAAGATTTCATTTTACTTGGATCCACAATCAACGCCCATGGAAGCAGCAGTCGGAAATCAAATGACGTACTGCTTTGGGCGAATCTGCTGTAAACGTCTCTTTAAAGTGTTCAAAACCAAAGATGTCACCTTGAAGACTAAGGTGTACCTGACCCAAGCCATGGTGTTTTCAATCTCCTCATATGCATGTGAAAGCTGGACAATGAATAAGGAAGACAGAAGAAGAATTGACACCTTTGAATTATCATGTTGGCGGAGAATATTGAACATACCAAACCAAAAAAAACAAACCTGTTGCCGTTGAGTTGATTCCAACTCATAGCGACCCTAGAGGACAGAGTAGAACTGCCCCATATGGTTTCCTCCAAGAAGCGCCTGGTGGAATTGAACTGCCTACCTTTTGGTTAGCAGCCGTACTTCTTAACCACTATGCCACCACGGTTTCCTCGAATATACCAAGGACTGAAAGAATGAACCAATCTTGGAAGGAGTACAGCCAGAATGCTCTTTAGGAGCAAGGATGGCGAGACTACATCTCACATACTTTGGACATGTTATCAGAAAGGATCAGTCCCTGGAGAAGGACATCATGCTTGGTAAAGTAGAGGGTCAGCGAAAAAGAGGAAGACCTTCAACGAGATGGACTGACACAGTGGCTGCAGCTATGGGCTCAAGCTTAAAAATGATTGTGAGGATGATGTAGGACCAGGCAGTGTTTTGTTCTGTTGTACATAGGGTCGCTATGAGTTGGAATTGACTGGATGGCACCTAAAAACAACATCTATATATAGAGAAGTAGACCCCCGGGCCCTTTTTCCTAGTCTGTCTTAGTCTATAAGCTCAGCTGAAACCTGTCCACCATGGGTGACCCTGCTGGTATTTGAATACTGGCAGCACAGCTTCCAGCATCACAGCAACACACAAGCCCCCACAGTATGACAAACTGACAGGCATGTGGGGGTAACAACAACAACAACATAATGTTGTATGATTATAATACATCTCTTATTTAACTCCAGTGAGGGCCAGACACCATACTAAGAGGCTAGACACAAATTCTCTCTAGTTGCCATGACAACCCTACAAAAAAGGTACTATTATAAATATTTTATATAGATGAATATTTTAAGTTCAAAGAAGTTAAATGATTTCTCTAAAGTCACACAGTAAGCGGCAAAGCCAAGACTGTAATCCAGGTCTCTTCTGGCCTCAAAATACTATTTGTCATATCATGTTATGACTCACAAGTTAGATTTATCTGGTTTGGTTTTTAAAACTTCAGCCTAATCAAATTCTGTAAAGAAAAAATACTATTATAAATAAAACCATAAAGTTACTTTTTCCCCTAGAACAACAGTGATCGTGTGGGGCCTGTTATCAGTTTGAATACCTACAAAAGTGTATGTGGGCAGAAGCAGGTGCTACAAACATTGTTGGCTTCTCCCTGTCCTACTTCATTTCTGATTGGTCCTCTGGGGAAACCATGGACCTGGGCTCATCACCATAGGTGGTTGCTGAAATGTATCCCTAGTTGCCACTCCTCATTTCAGAGAAAGTTCACTTGGCATAAGATAATGCTTAGAATAGGACCCAAACCAAACCAAACTCATTGTCGTTGAGTCCATTCCAACTCATGGCAACCCCGTAGGATATAACAGTCCCATAGGGTTTTCTTTATGGGAGCAGATTGCCACCTTGTTCTCCTGTGGAGTGGCTGGTGGGGTTTGAATTGCCAACCTTTTGGTTAGCAGCCGAGTGCTTAACCATTGTACCACCAGCGTTCCTTAGAGTAGGACAAACATTGCAAAAACAAACAAAAAAGCAGGCAGTAGAATTAAGGTAAATATTGAGATTTAAGGGAACATTGACAGGGGAGGGGACAGGGTCATTATATTTTAAAAAATATTCTCTCATTCTTTCTGTCATTTATATCTGATCTTATTCCAAAAAAAGATTTCATGGTGGGATTTGAAGGAAATAAGTTTGAATTTGGATTTAACAAGATGTTGATTTACACGAAAAACAGGTAAGGAAAAGAAGAAATGTTGAAATATGTGAAATTGTTCTCAAATATGCTGAAATTGAGAATTTTTTTCCTGTTGCTACATGCTATAAATTTCAAGTATAACTTCAATTATATACAAATACATATGTTACTAAAGAAAAAAAAAAAAATTTTTTTTTTTTTTTAAAGATATCTGCTCAAGTAAAGTAAGTGTATATGGCTCTGTGACTATGGATAAATCCTGTAATCCTAAAATAGGATTTATTAAAACTGTATTATTTTTATAATGAAAGTACCACTGTATTGGAAGCCCGGCGAGAAGCTTCGGATGGAATTAGACCTACGGTAACGTAGCCACTTTGAAAACCAGTTTTATATTTCTTTGCTAAAATGCTCCGATTTTGGAATATGACCCTCTGGAAATAGAGTAAACTTCATCTTGGCATTGAACTGACAGGTTTCTAAGATAAGAAGAAAATGAAGCTAAAACTAATATTTTTCCCCTCCAATGTCAGAGGATATTAAGTAGAAAAATAGTTTGAATGCAGAATTCCTGGAGCATGCCTTTAGAGACATTCCAAAAGAATTAGCTACGCTTGAGACCAATTAGGGGCTATAGTATAAATGATAAATCCCCCACATTGATAAACTATAAATAGGGGTGAACTCTTAAAGCCAACCATTTACTTTGTTAAGTATATGAACATTTTGGGGGTAAAGAGCTAAAGAAAAAATGTAATGAGGAAGTTGTAGAAACCAATTGTTTTGTTTAATAGTCTAGAGCTCTCAATGAGATCCATCAGTCTTTAAGCAGCTGTACTTATTCTTCTTTATAGGTTTCCCTGAGGATGAGGGAGAGTCTAATTGTCTTTTGAACATCAGTTTTTCTTCTTTTATATGAGGATACAAAATGATGCTTAGCAGTGTTGTGCGAGCTGTGTAACTAGACACTCAAGCCAGAAAGGGGGACATGTTTCAGTACCCATCTTCCTTGATGGACCAGTACTGAAACAAATGTCTACGTAGCAGAAAAGCAACCAAGAGACAACTTCTACCATGGTAAAGTGGCAGCAGTGACAGTATATACATCACAGGTTTCTGTGAGGATTATTTAGGTAATGTCGTGAATCACACACTCCGAAAATGGAGGCTGATTCTCGAGACCTTGGTGAGGAGTGGCTGCTCTCTGATTTTTCCATTTCTTCATTAAATCTGTCTCTACATATCTCCATCACGTTAACTGGAATGTAAATATAATGCGTGAACTTAGGGTTTCTTTCATGGACCTTCACTTGAACAATGAGCACAGGCGAAACCATTCTACAACTCCGTGGATGTTTGATGCTGCTATATGGGAAAAATCAGAATTACAAAAGAAAAACATTTAAACAAATATTTTCCATAAAGTAGGAATACTGTTACTAAAATGTTCTGTGGGCAAGAAGACTCTTTTAGGAAAACCCAATTTTCACTTTCCTAAAAGAGTAACCATCTTGTCTAAATGTCCACTCTGATACTACAGCTCCTCGTGTCCATTCTGGAATGTATATCAGCTCACTCCACTGCAGGCATTCTTAAGTTCCTATAATGCCAGTTACTAAATATGCATGTAATACCAAACATATAAGTAGGTCCTACTGGTTGAAAGACAGCTGAAGACTTCTTGAGAATTCCATGATGTCCTGAATAGCCTATGCTTGATTAAGCCAAATTTTAACAGCAACTATGGAAAATACAAAGAAGGAGAGTGGCTCCCAACAGTGAATTTATCTGTGGTGGGAGCTGACATATACTTGGCTTCTCGGGTTGTTTATTTTCCTGTATGCACAAAGACCAGATCATGTTGCAAAATTTGTAAGCGGTGTTCCACTAAATTATGAACATTTCTACATGGCTGTCAGGAATTAACGTCAAACGTTGACTTACACCGTCATGTGAGAAGTATGGAACTTCAAAGTAGCAACATCAGAGGAAATTGGATTCGCATCGTTGCCAGAGGCACGTAAGGGAAGTCACACTCTTGAATGAACAGATGAACACACACTGCATGCCAAGATGTTCCCCAAAACTTGAAAATACTTTGTTTGGGTAAAACAGACTCATATAAACCCATAAATGCTTTCCAAAGGTTACAAAGTAATATTTAAAAAATATGAATGCATCAGTACATGTATTTTTTAATCAGTACTCACCATCGAGTAACTACAAATGATCTATTTCCTATCTTTTCTAGAAACTAGAACGTATATTAAAACTTTCTAAGCCACCTGCCCCAGATTGCTTAAAAACTGATCTTAAATCAATGAATAAAAACTGACAGCGAGATATTAATAGGAAGTATCTAAAGTGGAATTATTATCCAGAAAAAGGGCAACCTCAAAACTTACTAAGGTGTTCACAGGACTATTAGAAATTTTTACTATTGAATTATTGGAAGATTACAGAGCTGTTTCAGCGCCCCTGTACTGACTAAGTAAGCGGGACGTGTGAAGATACATGAAATTGTTAACGTTACCGTTTCCCGAGGGAGTAGCAGTACAAGTCGTGGCAGTCATGCTACCGAGATCTCCAGATGGGTCTTGGTTTACATGCAACAAGAAATCCTAAATGTGTTGCTGATTAACTCTACTTCAAACCACTCCTGTTTCTGAGGCCTTGGAAGACAGCCTGCGTCCCGGGAGAACTCACCATTCATGTTCTTGAAGATGTTCAGGATGGGGAGGATCTGACGGTAATAGGGCACCAGTGCTTCGCCCACCATATCAGCGGAGACGACCAGGTGCTGGAGGACTTTGAGCGTGACACAGATGACCTGTCGGTTGCGGAGGTTCAGAGCATCTGCATGGCGGGAAAGGGAACCAGCAGAAAATAAACGGCATTAGTTTCTTCAGAGTTAAGGAGAAGTCATGTCGTGGATACATTTAATTAAACTAGACTCTACTGGGGATTGCCACTGGGTCTTTATTATTACAGTTTCAAATTGCAGCCCTAACGTTATAAACAGTACCTTGTTTGTGTTATTTGTTCTCCCGACTTTTACGGATTCAGCACCAACCCTAAGCATGCAGCTCATTTTTACCAGGGCTTGATGGGTAACTAGTATCTAAGAGAAGATAAGTGAGTACCCCTGGAGAGGGCCCCCAAACCAGATGGCAGTTAACACCCATAACCACACGAAGGTTGACAACAGGGACATTTTTATGCAACCATCTCTTTCCGTTAACAACCTATGCTATCCTTAAAAGCATTACAATGAAGCAAATGTTTATTTGGGGAAGGAGCTGGGCCTTGTGTAAGTGTGTAGAAGCTACAGGCTGTTTACAAACACCGAGAATATTCTTGGTAGATGTGAACATAAAGTGACAATATCTAGACTCTTAAAGAAAGTAGGGAAGAAAAGAAAAACTTTTGGATGTTCAGAACTTTAGAAGGAATCAACAATAAGAGGCCACAGGAGTCCAAAACAATTTAGAGACCATTATGAACGCACAGTAACTGTGCCGCCGAGACAGGAAAGGAAATGGTAAATCCCCTGGTAAGCCTGGCTGTGCCAAAGTCTGACTGTGCTCCAGGGGAAAACACAGAGAGCCAGGAATCAGGACACGGTAACTGGCTGTGTGACTTTGGGAACACACCCTCAGTCACGGGAACCTGCTACTGACTTTGTAAGAGGGCTGCAGGTTCATGTTCGTGATTTAAGTTGGAGAGCCATATACAGCATCTGTGATAGAAGGTAAAAGATGAGGATTAGTAAAATGTGATTCCCTAGACTACTCCAAACACAGCCAAAGGCTCTTAGTTGTGGGATGTTCTACCTCCTCACGAAGAAGAGTGACTAAGGCCATGACGTATGTGTCATCTACGGAGGGATAAAAGATGCAACGAAGGGATGGAACATAACCTACTATGGGCAACATTTCGTTCTGTTATATACAGGGTGCTATGGAACTCTGGTGGCACAGTGGTTAAGAGCTCAGCCACTAACCAAAAGGTCGCAGTTCTAATCTACTAGTTGCTTCTTGGAAACCCTGTGGGGCAGTTCTACTCTGTCCTATAGGGTGCCTATGAGTCGGAATTGACTGTATGGCAATAGGTATGGGTCAGAGGCAGCTTGAAGACACCTAACAACAACAAAGGATGCCGCTGCCCTCAGTAGACCTGGTGAGATGGCCCTGGACTTGAACTTCAGCTCACATTTCCAACAGCCTGGATCTTGCTAGCACCTCAAATTCAGTTTGTTTAAAGATAATTTTTTCTACCATAAACTTGCTCTGTTCCCCATATTTAGCAATGGTACAACCAGGTATGCAGTCAGGCAGAGTCTCTCACCCCTCACCTTCCTCCTGCTGTGGAACCACCTGGGTTCTGCCTCTGCAGTATTGCTGGAATTTGTGCCCTGCCCTGCACCCTCCCAAGCACTCCTATGATCTGACCCCTGGGACTTGTCCACTGGAGTGCGGCCACCCTCCTAACAGATCTCCCTTCTTTGGTCTTTCTTACCTCCCCCAGCCATCTTTTCACACCTTCCAGAGCATGTCTGATGGTCACACCACTCAAAGCCTCCCCATCCCCCACAGGACAGAGTACAATCCAATAGCAGAGGGAGGGGCTTGGTGTAAGTCTGAGCTAAACTGAATTCTGTGTTAAAAAACCAAGAAGATAAGGTACCATTTAGTGGCTTCATAGCTATTTCCTCTGGACTCAAGAGGAAGTTCTCTAAAACAAACTGTGGCCCAGCTTCCTCTCCTCCAGCCACATGACAGAGCTGGTGGCATGAGAACACTTCAGAGTAGCCCCATAACTTCTGGTCCAGCCTGGAATTCATTCTTGTTTGGTTTGGAGATAAACACATATGGGGTAAAGAGGGATGGCTCAGCCTTAACCCAGGGACCCACCAGAGATACAACCACAGAGCCTGATAGTGCAATGGCTCCTCATTACAGCATTTAGACATACTGCAGGCCATGGCACTTCTCTGAAAAATGACTAAAACTAGAAGTCTATGAATTAGCCTAAATTTGTAGTAATGAACCATTCCAGGGCAAAGCTTTAATGGGAAAATGGAGAGAGAAAAAGGCTTGTAGAGTGTTGCACAGTTGGTCATGGGGGTGCGGGGGCACGGGGTTTCTCGTCTTACTCAATCTAAAAGCTATTTTGGTCTTTTCAGGAAGCCAGGAGCTAAAATATCCTTCCTACTGAGCCAGTTCAGTTTAACAAAACAGAACTGCCAGCCTGCAGAAACACTGCTCTGAGGATTATGGGCAGAGGGCATTTTTTCTAAAGGTCTATCAAAGACGATCAACATGCTTAGGTTTCAGAGCTTCCCAGATCCATGTGACAGTTCCAAACACTGATAGGGAACATACTGAGCACTGCTATCTTCTAAGAATCAAACTGAACACCTTACATATACTAGCTTACTTAATCCTTATCACCAAATATTTATTGAGACCATATTATGTGCTAGTAAGTGTCCTAGGAAATGGAGATACAGAGATGAGCAAGACATATGCCACCCATCCTCATGGGATTTATACTATGGAAGAAAGGTTGGACAAATACTACTAGTGGAATAAGAATTCCTAGGAAGGATAGGGTATATAAACAGCAAATCAAAGGCAGCATCTAACCTAGCTTAGAGATCAGGGAAGGCTCCAGGTGAAGGGACAGACCCAAGGGATGAAGAGATGTTATTTAAGTGAAGAGCGTCCCAGAACAGGGAACAGCACGTGAGGACTGGTCTCTACAGGAAAAAGAGGTTCTCCTTTTACCACTGGGTCTACTCCAGTGCTTGTGGATGAGGCTCTACTTAGGGATTTGGTACCAATGCCCAAGAGGATAAAGAGGGATCCTTCTAACTGGCTTTATCATTGTGTATATGTCTTCCTTAGGATCATTTACCTGGAAGTGGTGGGAAGAAGTGTCTGGGTGTGCATCAAAGGAGGGGGAGATGTAACACTTTTGCCCAAGCTAGAAGATCCCTAGGTCTCACCTTGCCTTTTCAACCACACAAAATCAGATGTTTAAGATCCTTTAAGTTGAATAGTTTCTGCCTTTTCTCTCCACTCATCCCTCCCACCCATACCACTCCTTAGAAAGAACTCATAGTCACATCCAGCTAAATCTTTTACAGGCTGCTTAATGAGGAAGGATAAGACCCTGAAAACAGAGCCACATTGTTGTAATTTATAGTTTTTTTTTTTTTTTTAAATAAAAGTGACTAAATAATTGAGTGCATATAGTTCTTATTCCATTTTACGGGTTTTGTCTTTTTAAAGAAAGCCTTTTTGTTGACACTATGAAGTCACAAGAAGGTGAACCTATTGAAGGTACTAGAAGAGACGGCTATTGGAACATGGATAGAGTGCAGCTGATGATTACAGAAAAGACTTTGGTACCCATATATCAGCTGCCACTCAGTTGATTCTAACTCATAGCAACCTCATGTTGGAAGTTCAAGTCCACCCAGAAGTGCCTCTGAAGTAAGCCCTGGAGATCTGCTTCTGAAAAATCAGCATTTGAAAACCCCATGGTGCACAGTTCTACTTCAATACATATGAGGTCGCCGTGAGTCAGTCAACTCAATGGCAACTTATTTTTTGGTAGCCATGTGGCTGCCAACTGCTGACTCATCACAATGCACTTCTTTTATGGTGTGCAAAGATGTCACCTTGAGGACTAAGATGTGCCTGACTCAAGCAATGGTATTTTCAATCATCTTATATGCATGCAAAAGCTGGACAATGAACAAGGAAGGTCAAAGAAGAATTGATGCCTTTATTTTATTTCATTTGTGCTTTAGGTGAAAGTTTACAGCTCAAGGTAGTTTCTCATATAAAAACTTACACACACAATGTTATATGGCCCTACTTGCTATCCCTATAATGTGACAGCTCACTCCCCCTTTCCACCCTGGGTTTCGCATGTCCATTGAACCAGCTCCTCTCCTTTCTGCCTTCTTATCTCATCTCCAGACAGGAGATGCCCATTTAGTCTCAAGTATCTACTTGAACTAATAAACACACTCTTCACAAGTAGAATTGACGCCTTTGAATTTGGTACTGGCAAAGAATATTGAATAGACCATGGACAGCCAGAATGAACAAATCTGTCTTGGTAGAAGTACAGCCAGAATGCTCCTAAGAAGCAAAGGATGGGAAGACTTCATTTCACATACGTTGGACATGTTATCAGGAGGGACCAGTCCCTGGAGAAGGACATCATGGTTAATAAAGCAGAGAATCAGCAAAAAAGAGGAAGACCTTCAATGGGATGGGTTGATACAGTGGCTGCAACAATGGGCTCAAACATAGCAATGATTGTGAGGATGGTGTAGGACCAGGCAGTGTTTCATTCTATTGTACATGAGGTCCCTATGGGTGGGAATTGACACGACAGCACCTAACAACAACAACATGCTTGATGTCGCAGAAGAACAGCACAGAGTGTGTGCCTTCACTACCAATGTTAGAGGAGAGTTTTGCCTTATGGAATTTATCAGCTAAGGAATAAACTTTTTATACTTATGAATAACACTAATCTGAATACTTATGATTAATACATATCTATCTATATGTATAGATAATTGATCAGTTGGGGATACATTAATGATCTCTCTCACCATGGATAGTGATAATAGCGATTAGGAAACAATTACTTTATTTTATTGTAACTTCAAATTGACCTAACACAGTTGTGATAAATGTTATTGGATTGACAACAACCTACAAGTTAAGTGCCTGAGCTGTTCCTGTTTGTGGCATATAAAATGGAACTCTAAGTCCTCCTAAATGACCAGGTGATGGGTCTCAACCTCTTAGAGGCTGTGAAATAGAGCAAGGGTAACCCATTAACACATTGCCATTGGGTTGACTCCAATTCATAGCGACCCTATACGACAAGTAGAACTGCCCTATAGGGTTTCCAAGGAGTGGTTGCTAGATTTTAACTGCTGACCTTTTGGTTAACAGCCTGAGCTCTTAACAACTGCACCACAGTATAAATGCCCCTTAATGTCATCCAAGAGGAATTTTTTTTTTTTATACTGCCCATTTCCACTTCAGTTCTTCCATTTTTCTTCTTCATTCTCAAGGAATTAAGACATACCATTAATTTCTTTCCCAAATTTTTATTAAAAAAAAAGAATTATGGTATGAGTTTCCCGTACTGGAATGCATGCTTACTAATTGAGTGTGTTTAAATTTTTGGTTGGTAATATGGATTTTAAGAAATATGAACTGGAAATACACGCCACCAATAAGGCGAGTGGCACTATTGTCCCACTGATCTGTGGTATGACAATATACCAATAAGAACTAAATAGAGAATTTATTGCAGGCGCCTTTCCATTAGGTTACATGGGGAACCTCTGGTTTACCAAATATGACCCAGAAAAACAAAAACAATCCCGTCAGGGCTCCGTAACTATCACATGAGAAAGCCGTAATTATGCTTGCAAGCCTTATCACAAAGAAACAGAGGAAAAAAAAGACAAAGTTTACAAAAATTTACAAAACTAACACATCCAGGAAGAATCACCTAATAGAACGCTCAACCTACAGAACAATGAGGCTCCAACTCTGGTCTGCTGAGCTTCATGCATTTCAAAAGGGACCCATCTTGACACTTTATGCTTTAGAACCAGATTAACATACTAACTAGGAGGTCCAGAGGCATAAAAATTGGCCCCTAAGGGTTCCACCTCCAAGTGTCTGTCAGTTTGTCCTTCCGTGGGGGCTTGTGTATTCCTGTGATGCTGGAAGCTATGCCACCGGTATTCAAATACCAGCAGGGTCACCCATGGAGGACAGGTTTCAGCTGAGCTTCCAGACTAAGACACACTAGGAAGAAGGACCCAGTGGTCTACTTCTGAAAAATCAGCCAGTGAAAACCTTTTGAACAGCAGCGGAAAACTGATATAGTGCCTGAAGATGAGCCCCTCAGGCTGGGAGGCACTCAAAAGATGACTGGGGAAGAGCTGCCTCCTCAAAGTAGAGTTGACCTTAATGACGTGGATGGAGTAAAGCTTTTGGGACCTTCATTTGCGGATGTGGCACAACTCAAAATGAGAAGAAACAGCTGCAAACATCCATTAATAATCAGGACATGGAATGTACAAAATATGAATCTAGGAAAACTGGACATCATCAAAAATAAAATGGAATGCATAAACATCGATCTCCCAGGCATTAAGTGAGCTGAAACAGACTGGTATTGGCCATTTTGAATAAGAAAATCATATAGTGTCCTATGCCACGAATGACAACTTGAAGAGGAATGGTGTTGCATTTGTTGTCAAAAAGAACGTTTCAAGATCTATCCTGAAGTACAACACTGTCAGTAATAGGATAATATCCATAGGCCTACAAGGTAGACCAGTTAATATGACTATTATTCAAATTTATGTACCAGCCACTAAATTAAAGATTTTTATCAACTTCTGCAGTCTGAAATTGATTGAACTTGCAATCAGGATGCATTGATAACTACTGGTGATTGGAATGCAGAAGTTGGAAGCAAAGAAGGATCAGTAGTTGGAAAATATGGCCTTGGTGACAGAAACAATGCTGGAGATCAAATGATAAAATTTTGCAAAACTAATGACTCTTCATTACAAAAAGCTTTTTTTCACCAACACAAGTGGCAACTATATACATGGACGTCGCCAGATGGAATACGCAGGAATGAAATCCACTTTATCTGTGGAAAGAAATGATGGAAAAGCTCATCATCCTCAGTCAGAACAAGGCCAGGGGCCAACTATGGGATAGAAGATCAATTGCTCACATGCAAGTTCAAGTTGAAACTGAAGAAACTCAGAGAAAGTCCACGAGAGCCGAAGTACGACCTTGAGTATATTCCACCTGAATTTAGAGATGATCTCAAGAATAGATTTGACACATTGAACACTAATGACCAAAGACCAGACCAGTTGTGGAATGACATCAAGGACATTATACATGAAGAAAGCAAGATGTCATTGAAAAGACAGGATAGAAAGAAAAGACCAAGATGGATGTCAAAGAAGACTCTGAAACTTGCTCTCAAATGTCGAGCAGCTAAAGCAAAAGTAGGAAATGATGAAGAAAAAGAAGTGATCAGAAGATTTCAAAGGGTGGCTCGAGAAGACAAGGTAAAGTATTATACTGACATGTGCAAAGAGCTGGAGACAGAAAAACAAAAGGGAAGAACATGCTCAGTGCTTCTCAAGCTGAAAGAACTGCAGAAAAAATTCAAGCCTTGAGTAACAATAGTGAAGGATTCTATGGGGAAAACATAAAACAACACAGGAAGCATCAAAAGAAGTCCAAGCTGCACTGAAGGCACTGGCGAAAAACAAGGCTCCAGGAACTGACAGAATATCAATTGAGATGTTTCAATAAATGCATGTAGCGCTGGAAGTGCTCACTCATTTATGCCAAGAAATCTGGAAGACAGCTCCCTGGCCAACCAACTAGAAGAGGTTCATATTTATGCCTATTCCCAAGACAGCTGATACATCCGAATGCAGAAATTATCAAACAATATCATTAATATCATAGGCAAGCAAAATTTTGCTGAAGATCATTCAAAAGTGGCTGCAGCAGTATATCGACAGGGAGCTTCCAGAAACTCAGGCTGGATTCAGAAGAGAATGTGGAACCAGGGATATTATTGCTGATGTCAGATGGATCCTGGCTGAAAGCAGAGAATACCAGAAGGGTGTTCACCTATGTTTTATTGACTATGCAAAGGGATTCAACTGTGTGAATCATAACAAATTACGGGTAACATTGCGAAGAAAGTGAACTCCAGAGGACTTAATTGTGCTCATGAGGAACCTGTACGTAGATCAAGAGGCAACTGTTTGGACAGAACAAGGGGCTACTGAGTGGTTTAAAGTCAGGAAAGGTGTGCGTCAGGGTTGTATTCTTTCACCATACCTATTCAATCTGTATGGTGAACAACTAATACGAGAATCTGGACTATATGAAGAAGAACGGGGCATCATGATTGGAGGAAGACTCATTAACAACCTTCATTATGCAGATGACACAACCTTTCTTACTGAAAGAGAAGAGGACTTGAAGCACTTACTGACGATGACCAAAGACCACAGCCTTCAGTATAGATTACACCTCAACATAAAGAAAACAAAAATCCTGACAACTGTACCAATAAGCAATATTATGATAAACAGAAAAAAGTTTGAAGTTGTCAAGGATTCCATTTTACCTGGATCCACAATCAATGCCCATGGAAGCAGCAGTCAATAAATCAGACCACGCACTGCATTGGGTAAATCTGCTGCAAAAGACCTCTTTAAGGTGTTGAAGAGCAGATGTCACCCTGAAGACAAAGGTGTGCCTGACCCAGGCCATGGTATTTTCAATCACATCTTATGCACGTGAAAGCTGGACAATGAATAAGGAAGACCGAAGAATTTATGCCTTTGAATTGAGGTGTTGGTGAAGAATATTGAATATACCATGGACTGCCAAAAGAACAAACAAATCTGTCTTGGAAGAAGTACAACCAGAATGCTCCTTGGAAGCGTCTTACATACTTGGGACATGTTATCAGGAGGGATCAGTCTCTGAAGAAGGACATCATGCTTGGTAAAGTACAGGGTCAGCGGAAAAGAGGAAGACCCTCAATGAGCTGAATTGACACGGTGGCTGCAACAATGGGGTCCAGCATAACAAGGATTGTAAGGATGGCGCAGTACCAGGCAGTGTTTTGTTCTGGGGTACATAGGGTTGCTATGAGTTGGAACCAACTTGATGGCATGTAACAACAACAACAACAAGGGTTCCAAGGAAACCGTGGTGGCCTAGTGATTAAGAGCTAAATCTGCTAACCAAAAGGCTGGCAGTTTGAATCCACCAGGTGCTCCTTGGAAACAGTATGGGGCAATTCTACTCTGTCCTATAGGGTCACAGGTAACAGGTTTTTTTTTTTTTAAGGGTTTCCAAGGAGCAGCTGGTGGATTCAAACTGCCGACCTTTTGGTAAGCAGTCACATGATTAACCACTGCACCACCAGGGCTCTGCAAAAAGTGGCTGGTATGCCATTAAACAATAATAACTAAAGAATTAAGTTGGAAGTCTTTTTGATCTTACTTTCCCAACAGAATTAAAGAAAACAGAGGGTTTTTTTTTGAAACAAAGTTCTTTTCCTTTGAAAAAGTATGTTAACAGATATAAGAAGAATATGGTTCTATGAATCTATAGCTTGAAAGAGAAGAAATGTGTTTTATTTTTGTGTTGATGGGCCTGAAAACCATTGTCAAGACATAAGTGAGGGATTTGAACTCAAAAATTTAAGGTTTTGAAAAGGGTCTAACGTGAGGCATCTACTAGCATTATAGTGGAACCTTTCTAATCAAAAAATTGGATTTCTATTGTACTGCTTTTACTGCCTTCAAGTATGATCAACAAGAGAGAGCTTCCAGATAGACAGAAATTGCTGAAGAATAGGGAAAAAAATAATTTAAAGTCAAAGTGGTAAAATGTATTCATCTTAGGTGGTTACAAGTTACATGCATGATTTTCTCAGGCATAAAACCCATTATTGCTAAGATTTTTGCAATATGAAAGCATTTTCTACTACGAGATAAAATTCACTACTGTGGAACCGGAAAATAAATCCGAAACATTTCTACTTCTTTTAGCACTAGAAACACCAAACAAAATGTAAAAGCAAAGAAATAAATTCTAAAAAAATATTTTTGACATATATTATAAATGTTAATCACCAAAATACAAATAGCTATCACAAGCCAGTAAAAGGCTGAATCTACCAATTAATATATGGGCAAAGGATATGAACAGACAAGACACAGATTAATAAATACAAATAAACGATATTCCAGAATGTTCAACTTCATTGGTTATCAAAGGAAATAAAACACTAATTTATATTTTAGATATCATATTAACAAAAAGTTTTTATCACTGTGCAAACGGGGTTTGGAAAAGAGGTACTTTCATAAATACCGTGTTATAAATCATTACATTTCTATAGGACAATTTAACAATATGACTAAAAGCTGTAAAAATGCATATACCACTTCACCCAGCATTTCACACCTGATATTTAGTCTATGGAAATAATTGCAGTTGTGACAAAGAGTTGTAAGAAAGGATGCTAGAAAAAAATTATTTATTTAGAAACAATCTAAAATGTTCTAAAACATTGGATTGTTTAAGTAAAATATATTCATATAATTATAAAATCATTAAAGTCCTCTAAAGTAAAAAAATTTACAGAAGAAAATGCTTATGAGATATAGGTGAGTAAAGAAGTTATAAAGCATATTTATACTATAATCTCAACGTATAGAATAAAATACAAGCAGAGAAAATACTGGAAATTTATATGCTTAGATATAGAGGCTTTCTGTGTTTTCTACAGGCATATGTAGACATAAGGAATTTATTCCTTAAAAGAAAACATACTTTTTTTACACTCTTTTTAAAAAACTTATAGATATACTGTAAATATTTCCCTTTGTTATTAAATGTTATTTTAACAGAATTTGAACACTATTTTTTTTATTGTTATTTATTCTTTCTCAATGTTTTCTTTATTATTCTTAGTCTTTTTTTTTTAGACAAACTTTAAAATGATTTGGTCAAGTTAAAAATATGCTTGTCACTTTGATAAAAATGCTTTAAATTTAGAGAATAATTTGGGGAAGAAGCGTCACCTTTACTATTGAATTTTCCATTAGGAACATAACTCTTCGAGTTTTTCTTGTCATCTTTAAGTTCCTCAGAAATTTGTTTTGTTTTGTTTTGTTTTACATAGGTTCCACATAATTTTGTTAGATTTATTCTAAGGAATTTAATATTTTATTGCTATTTTGTGTATAATCATTTCATCCCAATATGCCTTCTAACTGGCTATTGATAATACATACACAAAAGCATATACATGATTTTTGGATATTTACTTTATAACTGGCCAACTTACTTAATTTCCCTACTTGTTCTAACAGTTTTTCAGTGAATTTGGTTGGGTTTTATAAGCAACGACACCATCAAAACTATCGCAAATTTTGCCTGTCCTTTCTAGTATTTATCTCTTTTTTGCTCACATGACACAGGCAAGATTTTTCTAAAAGAAAATGCAGTACTACAGTGCTGAACATAGGTATTTTAGTTTTGGGATCGTTTTTATTGATTTTAAAATTTAAAGGGTATTTTAAGTATTTTTTTTCTGAAGTTAAAAATAACATTTGAGGTTTTACTGGGACCAGTATAATACTGCTGAATTACATTGAAATGGATATGATTGTTGCTAGTTGAAGGGCACCGACCACATGGAGTTGAACGGGAATTGTTTTCCAGTTTCTTCTACTGGAAGTAGAAGTTATACAGGTAGCCCCCAACTTACAATGTATTCAGGTTATGAGGAACCGCACTTATGGCCGTCCATTTAAAAAAAATTTTTTTTGTACATCTTATTGGTAGTAATATGTACTACGTAAAATGTGATGAGGAAGAGGAAGGAGAGAAGTTGTCAAAAACTTTTACAGGGAAAGAATTAACTGAAGTCTTTTTCCAAACTAAATCAGGGCTTCAGTTGCTTGAAAACATGGACCCAAATATTGATTGCTCTGCTAAAGTCGACAGGCAGATTCGGGAAGCAGTGAGATGTTACCGCGAAATACACCAAGTAAAAAAAAAAAAGAAAAAAAATGACCATACAACTGGTCACTAATTTTCTGACTGGAAACACCATCCTCTTTCCAGGGATAATCCAGACAATTACCTGGAGCTATTACCACAACTGACAAAATGCCGACAGTGTACAATTTTTCTTCATCATCAGGATAAATTTTTATGATTTGTGTATTTTTTATGTATTAATACATCTGAAAGTTTATATGTAATGTTTCAAACCTCCAAAGACAAATAAAGATAAGATTTATAAAGATACTGATAATAAAAGGCAATAATGAAAACAAACAACACACAAAAAATTGAGGTATCCAACTTAAGTCAGAAGTGACTTACGACAGAGTCGTCAGAACTGAGCCCAATCCTAAGTCCAGGACTAAACCTAAAACCAAACCAAATCCATGGCTGTCGAGCCCATTCTGACTCATACTGACCTTATAGGACAGAGCACAACTGCCCCATAGGGTTTCCAAGACTGTGATATTTACAGAAGCAGACTACCTCATCTTTTTCCCGTGGAGTGGCTAGTGGGTTCAAACCGCCCTCCTTTTGGTTAGCAGCTGAGTGCTTAACCATTGAGCCACCACTACCTGCATATAAAAAAGCATTGGCTTTTCTCTCAACCCATAAAGAAAACACATATCTTTATGCTAAAATTCAAATTTACCATCAAACTTTGTCATTATAAGTGGTTAACATCTTTTTATCATAAAAATATAGAGATACTGTTCAATAATTTCCACGTTCTATTGCATCACCTTTCTTTGGAATGGGTGCAAATATGGATCTCTTCTACTTGGTTGGCCAGTAAGCTGTCTTCCAAATTTCTTGGCATAGAGGAGTGAGCCCCTCCAGCACTGCATCTGTCAAACCATCTCAACTGGTATTCCATCAATTCCTGGAGCCTTGTTTTTCCACCAATGCCTTCACTATAGCTTGGACTTCTTTCTTTAGTACCACTGGCTATTGATCATATATATCCTACCTCCTGAAATGGTTGAATGTCAACCAATTCTTGTTGGTGAAGTAACTCTAAGTATTCTTTCCATCTTCTTCTGATGCTTCCTGCATTTTTCAATTTTTTGCTCACAGAATCCTTCAATGTTGCAACTCTAGGCTTGAATTTTTCCTTCAGTTCTTTCAGCTTGAGAAATGCCGAGCGTGGTCTTCCTCGGCACATGTCATTATAATACTTTGTCTTCTTGAGCTGCCTTTTGAAGTCTTCTGTTCAATTCTTTTACTTCATCATCTCTTCCTTTTGTTTTAGCTACTCTACACTCAAGAATAAGTTTCAGTCTCTTCTGATGCCCATTTTGGTCTTTTTATTTAAAAAAATTTTTAATGGCTTTTTCTTTCCTCATGTATGATGTTCTTGATGCCCACAACTTGTCTGTTGTTCAGTGATTAGTGTTCAGTGCATCAAGTCTGTTTTTGAGATGGTTGCCAAATTCAAGTGGGATATACCCTAGCTTGTACTTTGGCTCTCATGGACTTATTTTAATTTTCGTCAGCTTCACCTTGAACTTGCATATGAGCAGTTGATGGTCTGTTCTGCAGTCAGCCCCGGCCATGTTCTGACTGATGATATTGAGCTTTTCCATCATCTGTTTCCAGAAATGCAGTCAATTTGATTCCCTTTTATTCCATTCAGTGAGGTCCAAGTGTTTAGTTTCCATTTACATAGTAGAAAAAAAAGCTATTTGCAATGAATAAGTCCTTGGTCTTGCAAAATTCTATCATGCAATCACCAAGGCCATATTTTCCAACTACTGATCCTTCTTTTTTTTCAACTTTTGCATTCTAATCACCAGTAATTATCAATGTATCTTGATTGCATATCTGATCAATTTCAGACTGTTGAAGCTGGTAAAAGTTTTCAATTTCTTCATCTTTGGCCTTAGTGGTTGGTGTGTAAATTTGAATAGTAGTCTGGTCTTCCTTACAGGCATGTGGATACTATCCTACCACTGACAAAGTTGCATTGAAGGATAGATCTTGAAATGTTCTTTTTGATGATGAATCTGACGCCATTCCTCTTCAAATTGTCATTCCCAGCGTAGTAGACCACAGGATTCCAGTCATTTCAGCTAATGACTAGAATATTGTTCTTCAAGCATTCCATTTCATTTTTGACAGCTTCTAATTTTTCTTGATCCATACTTTGTACATTCCACATTCCGATTACTAATGGACATTTGCAGCTGCTTCTTATGATTTTGAGTCAGGCCACATCAGCAAATGAAGGTCCTGAAAGCTGTAGTCCATCCATGTCATTAAGGTTAACTCTACTTTGAGGGGGCAGCTTTTCCTCAGTCATATTTTAAGTACCTTCTAACCTGAGGGGCTCATCTTCTGGCACTATGTCAGACAACGTTCCACTGCTATCCATAAGGTTTCACTGGACAATTTTCTCAGAAGTAGATCATCAGTCTCTTCTTTCCTGTCTTAGTAAAATTATGCTGCCAGAAATTCAAGCTAGATTCAGAAGAGGATTTGGAATGAGGGATATCATTGCTCATGTCAGATGGATCTGGGCTGAAAGAAGAGAATGCCAGAAAGATGTTTATGTGTATTTTATTGACTATGCAAAGGCATTTGACTGGATCATAACAAATTATGGACAACACTGTGAAGATTGGGAATTCCAGAACACTTAATTGTGCTCATAAGGAACCTGTACATAGACAAAGAGGCAGTTGTTCAAACAGAACAAGTTGATACTTCATGGTTTAAAATCAGGAAAGGTGGGCCTCAGAGTTGTATCCTGTCACCACACTTAATTCAATCTGTATGCTGTACTATATGAAAAAGAATGGGGCATCAGGATTGGAGGAAGACTTATTAACAGCCAGCAGTATGCAGATGACACAATTTTGCTTGCTGAAAGTAAAGAAAATTGAAGCACTTACTGATGAAGATCAATGACTACAGCCTTCAGTATGGAATGACCTTAACATAAAGAAAACAAAAATCCTCACAACTGAACCAATAAGCAGTATCATGATAAATGGAGAAAAGACTGAGCTTGTCAAGGGTTTCATTTTACTTGGATCCATAATCAACACTAATGGAAGTAGCAGTCAGGAAATCAAAAGACGCATTGCACTAGCAAATCTACTGCAAAAGACCTCTTTTAAGTGTCACCTTGAAGACTAAGATGCACCTGACCCAAGCTATGGTGTTTTCAATCACCTCATATGCATGTGAAAGCCAGACAATGAATAAAGAAGACTGAAGAAGAATTGATGCCTTTGAATTATGGCATTGGCGAAGCATACCATGGACTGTCAGAAGAATGAACAAGTCTCTCTTGGAAGAAGTACAGCCAGAGTGCTCCTCGGAAGCCAGGTTGATGTGACTTTATTTTATGTACTTTGGAAATTTTATCAGCAGGGACTAGTCCCTGGAGAAGGACATCATGCTTGGTATATAGAGGTCAAGTGAAAAAGAGGAAGACCCTCAATGATATGGATTGACACAGTGGCTGCAACAATGGTTTCAAACATAGCAATGATTTTGAGGATGGCACAGGACCAGGTAGTGTTTCATTGTGTTGTACATAGCATTGCTATGAGTCAGAATTGACTTGATGGTACCTAACAACCAGAACAAAAACATAGAGAGCACTACAATTGCCAATATGACATTTTTCACATGTATTATTCAATTAAACCAATTCCATCTCTCATGCTGTGTAACCATCACCAATATTTGTTGCCACACTTCTCATTCCCATAAACAGAACTCATTTTTTAATACTTTAGTAGACAAGAATATTCTGAGTTTTGGGCCATAGAATACAATTCAGTATTTATTGAGAGGTTTCAGCCTTTGTTTCCATTAAACAACTAGTTTTAAAAATAAATAGTTAATATGCAATACTTTTACATTTTTAATATTTGCAAGGATTCCATTACCAAAGTGGTCTTAACAAGACAACTACCTCATGATCTAATTTATACTTATACCATTCTATACACAAAGGAACCTGAAGACTAATGTAATCTAATACCCTCATTGTCAATCTTGTTGCAACCGAGGTTGGGCCTGTGTTTGCTTATATACAGATTGAATCCTTCCTACAGTAAGTGAGAATAAACTTCTCAACATGGTGTACTGTCAGAAGCCAGCACAGCATCTGTCTCTGTGGAGCACCTTGCTCCCGTCCCTAGATTGCTGGTTCAGTTCAGCTGGAGGGAGTGCGTGTGGTGACAGCTGAAACGATGATGGAAGAAAGGACTTAGCCTTGGTGCCATTTTCTGAATAAAACCAAATGACAATCTGCTGTAAAAAATCAGGCAGGACTTCTAAGAATTACTGTTATTTCTTCCCTCTGGTTGAAAAAAAGGACTCTAAATTGGCCAGGGCTTTAAGGCAGGAGGAGTAGTGGGCTATAAAAAAAGACATAATATGCAGAGGCTTTTCACAAAACAAGAAAGTTGAACAGTGTACCACATAACAGAAGACGAGTAAATATTCCAGTTTTCAAGAAGGAGCAGCGCTTTCCGTCTCAAAGGAGTTTAAGAACTACACACCGCTAAGCCTGACATCAATATCTGGCATGATTCTAGGACTGATGATTTAAGCAAGTGATTTGGGAGCTCCTAGAAAAAAGCAGTGAATAATTAGGAGCTGGTGTGTGCTCTCTGGAATAAGCCATGCCAAGCTAACCTCACAGATTTTAATAAGCTAACTCATAAAGTAGATCATAAACAAATTATATCAGCAAGGCATCTGGCAAGAGCTCTCTTGATATTCTTGTAGGCAAGATACAGGAATTATTGAAGAGCTAGGCATTTTTTTCCACGTGAATTATTTAATCCAAATAATACGCACTGATGGTTTGGTATCAGATGGTTTGTATAACCCGTAACGGAATACCCCAGAGGTTTATACTTGATTTAGTCCAGTTTCCATTTAACATTTTTATTATAAATTGGATAAAAGTTATAGAATCCACATATCTCAATTTTTTGGATGATCCAAAGTTAGCAAGTTTGCAGAGACACAGCCATGAAGGAACACTAAGGAGGAAAAAATAATAATTTCCTATGATTACCACTTTGATTTGGCACTGTGCTAAACATTCTACTTGTGTGATCTCATTAATCCTTACAGCACCCTGGGCGGTCAGTTTTATTATGCCCCGGGACAGATGAAAGAACTGAGGCTGAGAGAGGCTAAATGTTGGCTCAAGCCCACACAGCTAGCTAATGCTAATCTGGGATCCAGTTTGCATGAGCCCAAAGCCTGTGCTCATAATGATTAGACTACCCTTCCTTTCAGGGTCCTTTCGGGGTGGGATACTGCTACAAGTCCTGGGGGCAATGGGACCAGACATGGAGTCTATTCAGGAGAAATGTCCAAAGCTGCTGATGAACACAGGTTTTGGGCAGTCGGGGTAGATCTCTGCTGGGTGATGAGCTTCAGAGGCTTGTTTGTAAGGGATAAGTCGCCGTGATGGAGCTGGGTTTTGCAGCATCTTCTGAAAAAGCAAGGGGTAATTCTCGGTAGCCTCAGTCTTTGAACAGAGCTCAGCCCTCACGAGAGAGGAAGAGTAAAGATTCCCAGAAGGAGGTCTCAGACTCAGAGACTAAGGAATGTTGCCATAAACACGGCAGAGAATAATGATAACGATAATGAAAATGATAAAGTTTATCATACTTAACATCATACCCTCTGCTAAGAGCTTTAAAGCACTATCTAACCATTGAAATAACTCAGTACACTGTGTCCTGATACTGTCCTAATTTTTTAGGTTAAGACACTGAGCTTCAAAGTGGTTTACTTGTCTGATAGCTGGTATGTGGGAGTCAGGATCTTGACCAGGAAGTCCACCTTTCAAGTCCTTGCTCTTAGCTATCACACTGCATTGCAAGAGTGGCAGAGTTCGTTCACTTATCTGAGGATGGGGGAAGGACGAGCAAATACAAGGTGCATTCAGTTTGAAAGCATAAGTTCTCTCTTTTGTCTCTCTTTTTATTCTATCCTGCCTTTCAAATGGCATGGACATCTATAATCTCCATTTGCACACCTCTGACCTCCTCCATTTTTATTTTGTATTTTTCTTTTTAGTTTCCCTGTTCAGATAGGGCTAGGTCTGATTTAGATTCCTCCTCATGGGTTTAGAAGGAAGCCTTGCTCTGGCAAGTGACCAGGTAAATGTTCAAATACTTCAAAAGATGTCTAGCCTCTACTTTAGATTTCTACCACCCTTCGGCAGCTGTGTTTACAAATACAATGTGCGTACATGAATTAATGCAGAGTGACACCAGTCGTTATGTTCTGACTATTTGGATGAGGAATTAAAGCTGGCATGGCACTTGACAGGTTAAGTGTGAGAGAAATGGATAGAAAGGAAGGGAAAAAGAACATCAACCATCAGGCAGTTGGATTTTACAACCTGACCTGGCTACAAACACTCACATTCACGACAACATTTTTTAAAAGCCTGGTTAATACCTGATCTGGGTGTTTCCACGTCTTTTCACTGCAGCATCACCACAACTCTCTGAGGTCTGTATTAATTTCCTTATTTTGGAAACAAGGAAGCAGAACTCAAGGAAATTAGCTAGTTTGCACAAAGCATAGAACCAGCATTAGAACCCAGGTCCAGTCCAAGGCCTTCTCATGCAGCACACTGTAACAGACTGTGCACAGGTAACAGAAAGGTGACCTTGACATCAGCTTACTAAAGGCTCACAAGGTAGAGGTGACTTTCAGACATTCTCTGAAAATGGATGTTTCAAGATACAAGATTCGAGGTTCCATTCCCCTCAATAGCTATAGATTTTCATCTGGAATCTGCATTGGTCAGAATAGGCTAAATTTGCTGCAGCAACACATTAACCCTAAAATCTCAGTGGCTTAATACAACGAAGGATCATTTTTCATTCCTGCTACATATCTAGTTCCGGTCAATGCAGGGTGAGAAGAAGAGAGCATGGCAGGAGAAAGGAAAGTGAGAGGCTTGTGTGCTCGCTCTGGAATGCTTCAGGTAAAAGTAACACACACCCCTTCCATTCACATTGGAGGTTAGTCTCATGGCTTTCCATAACTGTAGGGGGCTGAGAAATGTTGGGGAGCACAGAGGTATTTGGTGAGGAGAAATGTCTCTGCCATAGAATGAACCCACGGTATTCTAGAGGGCTAACTCTCTTCTCTTTCCTGGTGCTATTCTACTGGTGGGTCACATGGTCTAGGTTAATCCAATCAGTGTTGTCATCCTCCTTGAGAATAGTTCAAAGCTGAGTATGTGCCCCTAACTGGTATAAGCATACTAAATCTTTGACTTCTACTTTTTTCTGGAAATTCAGGGAGAGTGGCACTAGCTCTTTCCTACAGGTGTGAAAAGTAAGCATAGAATCCCAGGATCTACTGGGAACATCCTGAGGGGATCCAGCTCACGAAGATTTTGTATATGACAGAGCAGAGAGTGAGAGTACTGACCCACCAGATGAAACAACTGCTGAAAGGAGACCCGCCTATGGATTTTCCAGTTATGTGAATTATTAAGCTTTGATTATTGCTTAAGACAATTTGAATTGGTTTGCATTTTGTAACCAAAGGAATCCTAAGCAGTACATTTTTCCCCATATTTTCATGACAAATTAGAATTGTTCTCTTAAGTTAAAAATCATTAATTTACCAGGGATATTTCAAGACATATAAGTAAAATTTCCCATGAGCCTGTCACTTTGTCGTACTGTGGTGGCTTGCAATGTTGGAGGCTATAATACCAGTATTGAAATACCAGCAGGGTTGCCCATGGTAGAGAGATTTCAGCTGAGCTTACAAACTGGGACAGGCTAGGAAGAAGGACCTGGGAGTTTACTTCTGAAAAGAATTAGCCAGTGAAAACCTTATGTATAGCAGGGGAACATTGTCTGATATAGTGCTGGAAAATGAGCCCCTCAGGTTGGAAGGCACTCAAAATATGACTGGAGAAGACCTGCCCCATCAAATTAGAGAGGACCTTAACGACACAGGTGGAGTCAAGCTTTCAGGACGTTCATTTGCTCATGTGACAAATGACTCAAGATGAGAAAAAACAGCTGCAAACATCCATTAATAAGGTGGACATGGAATGTATGGAGTATGAATCTAGGAAAACTGGAAGTCATCAAAAATGAAATAGAACACATAAATATTGATATCCTAAGCATTAGTGAGTGTAAATAGACTAGTATTGGGCATTTTGAGTGGGACAACCATATGGTCTACTATGCCAGGAATGACAAACTGAAGAGGAATGGCATTGCATTCCTCCTCAAAAAGAACATTTCAAGATCTATCCTGAAGTACAATGCTGTCAGTGATAGCATAATACCCATATGTCTACAAGGAAGACTAGTTAATACAACTACTACTCAAACTTATGGACCAACCACTAAGGCCAAAGATGAAGAAATTGAAAAATTTTACCAAGTTCTGCAGACTGAAATTGATCAAACATGCAATCTATCATTTCAGAAGGTAGCATATGATCAAGAACCAACGGAACTGAAGGAAAAAGTCCAAACTGCACTGAAGACATTGGTGAAAAACAAGGCTTCAGGAATTGATAGGATACCAGTTGAGATGCCAAGAAATTTGGAAGACAGCTACCTGGCCAACCGACTGGAAGAGATCCATATTTATGTTTATTTCAAAGAAAGGTGATCCAACAGAATATGGAAATTATTGAACAATACCATCAATATCACACACAGGTCAAATTTTGCTGACGATCATTCAGAAGCACCTGCAGCATTACTTTGACAGGGAACTGCCAAAAATTCAAGCCGGATTCAGAAGAGGACATGGAATGAGGGTGTGATTGTTAAGGTTGTGTGTCAACTTACCTTGGCCATGATTCTCAGTGGTTTGGCAGTCATGATGTAATTTAGCAGCCCTATTATGGTGATGTGATCACCTCCACGATGAGATCTGATATAATGTGATCGCCTCCATGATGGATCTGCTTTGAATAGCTAATCGGTTGAAAAGGAGTTTTCTTGGGCATGTGGGCTGCATTTAATATAAGTGGACTTTCTCGCAGGCTTTGCCTCTCTCTGAATCCTGCAGCTGGCTCCTGCTCCTCTGACCTCAAGTTCTTGGGAGTTGAGCTACCAGTTTACCTGCTGTCTTGCCTACTGATCTTGGGATTCATCGGTCTTTGCAGCCTGTGAGCAAGAGCCTTGCTATCTGACCTGCCAATCTTGGGTTCGCCAGCCCCTGTAGCTATGTGAATCAGGAGAAGCCTTCAGCCTGACCCTTGGGCTGGGGACATTCCAGCCTCTACAACCATGTGAGCCATTTCCTTGATATAAATCTCTCCCTATATATTTATTTATTTACATGCTTTACTGGTTTTGCTTCTCTAGAGAACCCAGCCTAAGACAGAGGGATATCATTGCTGATGTAAGATAGAGCCTAGCTGAAAGCAGAGAATACCAGAAAGATGTTTACCTGTGTTTTATTGACAATGCAAAGACATTCTACTGTATGAATCACAACAAATTGTGGATAACATTGCAAAGAATGAGAATTCCAGAACACTTAATTGTGCTCATGAGGAACTTGTATACAGATCAAGAGGCAGTTGTTTCAACAGAACAAGTGGCTACTGCGTGGTTTAAGGTCAGGGAAGATGTATATCAGGGTTGTATCCTTTCATCATGATAAATGGAGAAAATATTGAAGCTGTCAAGGATTTCATTTTACTTGGATCCACAATCAACACCCATGGAAGCAGTAGTCAAGAAATTAAATACCACACTGGCCAAATCTGCTGCAAAAGACTTCTTTAAAGTGTTAAAAAGCAAAGATGTCACTTTAAGGACTAAGGTGTGCCTGACCCAAGCCATGGTGTTTTCAACCCCTTCATGTGCTTGCAAAAGCTGGACAATGAATAAGAAAGCCTGAAGAAGAATTGATGCTTTCTACCATGGACTGCTAGAAGAACAAACAAATCTATCTTGGAAGTACAGCCAGAATGCTCCTTAGAAGCAAGGATAATGAGACTTTGTCTCCCATACTTTGAACATGTTATCAGGAGGGACCAGTCCCTGGAGAAGGACATCACTCTTGGTAAAGTAGAGGGTCAGCAAAAAAGATGAAGATCCTCAAGGACATGGATTGACACAGTGGCTGCAACAATGGGCTCAAGCATAACAATGATTATGATTATGATGATGGTGCAGGACCAGGCAATGTTTCATTCTGTTGTACTTAGGGTAGCTATGAATCAGAACCTACTTGGCAGCACCTAACAACAAGAAGTAAAATTATTTGGTTATAAATAAAAAATAATGCAATTTAATTTTACTTGCTCCTTTCTAATTAAATAGAATTCTCAACACAATTTTTATATTGTGATACGGTTCTCATATTTTTCTCTTTACTTAGTGGAATTTTTTTTTTTTTCCTTCACTAGATGATCTTTAGTAAGAATATTTTGTTTTCTAAAATGTTAGTGTTCAAGTTTCCTCAGCTGTGTCCGTGCATATTTGTCCTTTAAAGCTGATGTCCTCAGATCATTAGAGCTCTCCTAATGAGGCCAATGTCATGTGTCCCTTCTATTTGTAGACTAGTGAAATAATTCTTCAGCAATCAGGGTCACCTAGCCTTCTGGTAGGCCATCTGACAAGTGTATGTTGCTGCTTATAAACAGAAAGAATCACAAGAGAGACTAAATGAATAGAAAGTAATTTACTCTCACCACTTAAGTAATCCTCCCAATAAATGGAGAGCACTATATCATTATACTCTACTTGTTGTTTACTATTAGAGATTCTTACAAGACTGTTTTCATTCAATATCCAGTACAGTGGCAGGCCCAAATGGCCACTTCATACTTTTAATCATGGCACCTATACAAAGTTCAGTCTGGATAGCAGTTATATACTTTTAAATTAATTTTCAAGATGTTTTAATGCATTTAGTGTGTACTAGCCAGAACACTAGAGGCTGAGGGAATATGTTACTTCCTAGCATTATACTCTAAGTGATTTAAGAGAAGAAGACATGTAGCTTTGTGGAAGAGGAAAGGCCAGAGTGGGAATAGGAGTAGAGTCGAGGGTAGGGAAAGAAGAGGAGAATCAGAAAAGGCTTTGCAGAACAGTTAATATTGGAGTTGGGCTTTGAAGGTCACTTCAGATTTAGGCACTTGCAGATGTGAGAATGGGCATTTTCAATGGAGAGCAAAAACACAGAATTAGACAAGTGAAAGTTTAGAAGCACCATCAATTTGACTAGAGCACAAGGTGCATGAAGGGAAATAGTGAGAAATAAATTTGAAAAAAGTATTCTGCAGCCAGAAAGCTAGTAGGAATCCTTGAATGTCATGCCAAAGAATGTAAAGTAGGTAGAATCTTGAGGGTAGTCTACGGTTGAAAGATGAGAGGTGCACCTGGTGGAGTTTGCGAGTTTAAAGCTTTTTGCCTAAGAGCTAGGGTGTGTGGCTTGGGGCCAAAGAAAATAGCAGACACACTGGCTTGAGGTGTCAGAAAAGAGCTCTGGGCTGGCAGAGCAGGCAGAAAATTAGAGGGTGGGACCATGGAAGGATAGGGCCAGAGAAGGCATAAACTAAAACATGTCCATGTAAATTGTGCCTTAGCTGACCTCTAAGAGTATGCAAGCATGGAGGAAATAGGTTCAGACTACAAGCGGGAGCTGGGAGGGGAAAGAAATCAGCTGGGATTTCAGATGCTGCTCACCACACGGAAGGCAAAGTTCTGGAGTTTGCCTCTAACAGGTTAACCGTCTGCCAGAGCTAAAATGAATACTCTACGGAGGAAATAACAGAATCCAGAGTCTCTAAAAAATATTTTTTCATACATTTTATGTGTTTTATCAAAATCACTTGATATCCAGAGAAGGAGGAAAATTGGAATCACACTCAAGAGAAAAAAGAGTCAGTAGAAACCAACACCAGGATGAGGGAGATGTTGAAATTAACAGACAGGGACTTCAAAGCAGTTATTATAAACATGTTCTAGGACTTAAGAAAAAATACACACAAAATGATAAAAAGAAAGGAAATCTCAGCAGAGAAACAAACTGTAAGAAGAAATAAGTAGAAATCTTATTGATGAAAAATACAGTAACTGAAATGAAAAAAGCTATTGGATGGACTTAACAGCTATCTGGAGATAATAAAAGAAAGAGGCAATGAACTTGAAGGCAGAGCAACAGAAGTTATCCCGACACTGAGAGAAGACAGATTCAAGAAAAACGAACAGTCTTGGAGACATGTGAGACAATATCAATAGCAACAGGATCTAGTACATGTATAATTGGAGTCACAGAGAAAATAGGGCAGAAAATTGTTTGAAGAAAAACACTTTCTAAGTCTTATGCCTGAAAAAACTTCTTAAATTTTGTGAAAAACAAACTCACCAAATCAATGAGCTCAATAAAGCCCAAACGGGATAAGAAAAAGAAAACCACACCTAGGCACAACATAGCTGTATGGCTGAAATACAAAGATAAAATCTCAAAAGTATTGGAAAAAATGAGAAAAAAAAAAAAATGATAAACATGGAACCAAACTGTATGAAAACAAGTTCTTCAAGCTGAAGAGAATGCCATATGGAAACCTGTATCTACAGAAAGGAATAAAAAGCACTGGAAAGAATAGATATGTGGGTATATACCTCTATCAATACCAAAACTGATATTGATACAGACACATATTTTTCTCTCAATTTCTTTAAAAGACTATTGCTGTTGTTAGTTGCTGCAGAGTGATTCTGACTGATAGCAACTCTGTGTATGCAGAGTTGAACTGCTCCACAGGGTTTTCAAGGTTGTGACTTTTCAAAAGTAGACTGCCCGGCCTGTCTTCTGAGGTGTCTGTGTGTGGATTCAAACTGCCACTCTTTTGGCTGGTAGTCAAGTGCTTAGCCATTTGCACCACCCAGGGACTTTAAAAGGTTACACCGTTGTTGTTGTTGTTGTTGGGTGCCATCGACTTGGTTCTGACTCACAGCGACCCTATGCACAACGTAACGAAACACTTGCTGGTCCTGAGCCACCGTCACAATTGTTGCTATGGTTTTTGTGCTTTTGGCCTTTACCACTTCCTTGCTGTCTTCTCAATTTTTGTCCTTTTAACATATAGGCTTTGTTTTCTTTACTTTTATCTTCTTGGTTGGCTTGGAAGGCTTGCACACCAGCTCCCCTGGATTTTTAGCCTCATCACTGAAAAATTATTATTTAGCATCTCGTGTAGTTTTGATACTGTTTTACTCCAACCACCTAGACTTAACCGTAGGTTTAGTGGCTCTTCGTGCTTGCTGATTTTCAAACTGACATTCCCACTTGTGGCTCTTATTTCACTTCGCTCTCTGCGGGCGGGGGCATGTCCTCAGGAACCTTCGCATATGGGGCAGGTGATACTGCATTTGCTGAGTCCACTAACGTCTGACGTCCTTTAATCATATGTCTTGGAAAAAACGGGGCCAAAATTTTTTTCTCTCCCAGTTTTCTAAAAACTGCTCCACTACTACCTGGAATTTACTGTTGCAGAAAGTTTTTTTCATTTCTTACTGTGCAGCCTGCCTTCCCCTGTGCAGATGTAAGATTTTTCTGTTTCTTAAAATTTAAACTTTTTTGGTGAAAAATGTGCCTAGATGTGTGGGTTTCTTTTTGTTGATTTTCTTTAGATTGAAATGAGCCTTTTCAACCTTTAGAATAAAGATTTTTATTTCAGGAACTTTTCTTCTAATCATCTCTGTCATTATCATTTCTATCCCAGTGGTTGTCATTTTCCTCGTGGGAACATCTATAACTTGCAGGTCATGTTTCTGTCCTATGTCCTCCATTTTATTCTCTTTTCTCATTTTTATATGCTTGTCTTTTCTGAGAGGGCTTCTTAGGTTGTGCTCGACATTTATAATTTGACATGTGCAGCTAATTATTCTCTACACCCCCGTGGAGGTCTCAGTTCTACTCTGGAGCCCTGGTGGTGCAGTGGTTAAGAGCTATGGCTGCTAACCAAAAGGTCAGCAGTTCAAATCCACCAGCCACTCCTTGGAAACCCTGTGGGGGAGTTCTACTCTGTCCTGTTGGGTATTCCTATGGGTATTCTATTCCTATGGGTCAGACTCAACTTGATGGCAATGGGTTTTTTATGGTGTTTTTAGTTTTCCTTATTTCATTCAGCATTGGCTCATTTTCATTTGAGTCTGGGCTCTTCTGATGGGTTTCTCCTTCTGTTTCATAGAGATCGTGTCTTCCCGATTCTTGAGGATGCCAAACAGACTTCTGCAGGTTTCTTCTAGTGCCTGCCCTAAGGGTTATTGAGGTGCTCTATTCCCTGGTTGACTGCTCACGATAATATTTCCTTTCCTGTTTGTAGCAGTTTTCTCAATAATCCATGTGGTTGTTTCATTGTTATTGCTCTGGCTTTTACTGAGAAGTTTTTCAGGTCACTCTTGGCTCCTCTGTCCTCTTGGTGGCCAGCTGTACCCCTTCTGGGTTTAATATGCAAAGCTTCTAGAGGCTCTCTCTTGGTATTGCTCTGCTGGGTTGAGATGGATGTGTCATTTCCTCAGTGGGTCGTCTCCCAACAGACGGAATAAATGAAACTCTGCCATCTCCAGGGCTGACTGCAAAGAAGGCTCATCTCGTTTCATCCTTGCCTACGGTCAATGCTCCTTTGCCAGCTCCAACCACTTTACCAGTTGCTGTCAACTCTGACTTATGGCCCTCCGTGTGTGTCAGAATAGAGCTGCGTTCCATAGGGTTTTTAATTGCTGTGACCTTTCGGAAGTAGATTGCCAGGCCCCTCTTCTGAGGCTCCTCTGAGTGGACTCGAACCTCCGACCTTTCGGTTAACAGCCTAGTGTATTAATTGGTTGAACCACCCAGGGACTTCCCAACTGCTTTACACCAGTATTTTCTTACAGTCTCTGATCCAGAACAACTCTGTTGGTACTGTGTGTTGTCAAGTCAATTCTGACTCACAGCAACCCCACCATGTGACAGAGTAGAACTGCCCCATAGGGGTTCCTAGCCTGAAATCTTTACAGGAGCAGATGGCCAGGTCTTTTCTCCTGCTGAGTGGCTGGTGGGTTCAAACTGCTGACCTTTCGGTTAGAAGCTGAGTGCTTAAGCGTTGTGATACCAGGTACTTTAGAATAACTCTAGGAGGTAGAAATCAGAAAAGTGGGAGAGAAAGGAAAAAAACTGTAGTTGTGTCATAAAGCAACACAAATGGAATAGAGGTATTAGGTACTTACGGTTCTGGTTCCACAGAATTGAGAGTCTTGAACTAAGAAGCAGTAGAAGGAAGACAAGGATCTTCTTAGCTTTTTTCATATCAGAAACTCCAGAACCACTGAATGGGCCCATTTCTCATTCCAGTATATCCGTCGTATAGTGAGCTGAAATCAGTCCCAGATTCTAGAAATATCTTAGCAGCTAATCCTAGGTTTTTGCCCTCGAGTAAGCTTATATGTATTGCTTTGCCTCCACAGATCTCAGAATTTAAGAAGAGCCATTTCAGACCTTCTCACTGGTTCTAGTGAGGTTAATTGTTGCCACTGGTACGAGGCAAAAATCATACTAATGGTATGGTTTGAAAATAAGGTACACACACCTGCTATATCTTATGCCAATTATATGCACCAGCATGCTTTTAGGTCAATTAGCCTCATTCCAAAATTCCACCTGAAAGATTTAGTTTGTGCACGTAATGTTTTTCACACTGTTCTAGAACTGTGCGTGAGCTTGCATGGTTAATCAGCACACCTTTCTGAGAAACGTTTGGCTCTTTGTGGCATAAACAGATCGAGAAGAAACAAGCCAGGTTAGACTCAGGATCAGTATATAATAGTAGCCGCCCAGGAAGAAGCAGTGATAATCACCGGGGTGAATTTTCTTTCCTTCCGAAACCTTAAATTAACAAATTTCTATAGAGTTGATTTTCACTGACAAATAGTATTTACTGAGCCCTTAATAATGTTTTCATTCATCAGCAAGTGACCTCTAGTATGTGCCTCCTGTGAACCTTGTCCTCACGACATATCACTTCCCTCTTAACGCATTTGAGTATCTTTAAAACACAGATCAAACGAAATTGAGAATCAATTCACCTCACCTGCCACGCTCTAATTTGGCATGTTTGAACTGTAAACAGCACAACTGAGCTATCACTTAGCAACTCTCTCTCTCTCTCTCTGCCCTTTACTGTCTTGAGTGGAGATACAGGGAGAGACTGCCGAGCAGACAGCGATCCTCAAATGAACAGCTTACAGTGAAGAGACTGTCAGGCACTACTGTTCTGACGGCCACAGGAGGAAAAGGGAACAGGATACCTGCAGAGAGTTCTTGCAGAGAATATTTTGGGCCTTTTTTGTTTATCAATAACATTTGCATGTCATCATTCAGAAATGTAGCATTGCTATTAGAATTTAACATATTCAGAAATTAGAGAGAATACATCACGTTTGCAGAAGGCTCAGGTGTAGTTCAATATTCTCTATCCTTCCCGAAGGCCTTAAGGACCAGCCCCTCAGGCACCTGAGCATGAGGGAAAGGAAAGCTGCTTTTTAATAAGGTCCCTTTTAAGGAGTTGTGTTTCTTTCCACATTACTTTTCATATCAAGTAGCCACGTCCTTTTGTTTGGTTTCACTTTCTGTGACTTGGTGGAGACGTGGGTTACAAATGTCTTAGTTTCAATGTTGATCCAGCTTATGCAGTAATAATTGAACTGCCGAAAATCTAGAGTTCTAATGACACTTAGGAAACCCTGGTGGTGCAGTGGTTACGAGCTACAGCTGCTAACCAAAAGGTCAACAGTTCGAATCCACGAGGCCCTCCTTAGAAACCCTATGGGACAGCTCTACTCTGTCCTGTAGGGTCAAGATGAGTCAGAATCGACTTGATGGCAATGGGTTTAGTTTTGGTTTTAATGATGCTTAATTCAAATCAGTAAAAAGAGATCATGGATAAGATGCCACCACCTGTCTGTCACCCTGTGGTGGCTTGCGTGTTGTGATGCTGGAAGCTATGCCACCAGTATTTCAAATACCAGCAGGGTCACCCATAATGGGCAGGTTTCATTATGGCTTCCAGACTAAGACTAGGAAGAAAGGCCTGATGATCCACTTCCAAAATGTAGTCAGTGAGCAACCTACGGATTACAACGAAATTGTCCAATGGAGTCCTGGAAAATAAACCCCCTAGGTTGGGAGGCACTCACTCAAAATACACAGAGGCCACAACAATGGACTAGGGCATGCCAACGATCATGAAGATGGCACAAGACCAGGCAGTGCTCTGTTCTGTTGTGTATAGGGTCACCACAAGTCAGAGCCGACTCAAGGCAACCACCACCGCCACCACCACCAATGGGTAAAATGAAATAACCCAGACTGTGGGAATTACTGAACAATTCTGTTCTTGTTTTGGTGAAACACCTGGCAAAAGCACCTTGGAGAGCGAGTGTGGGGTTTCCCCTGGGTCATAGTTTGGAGACTTGTGAGTCCTGCCAATCACCCTGGGGTAGGAAATGAGGCAGGCCTAGGACTGGAGGAAGCAGAGACCTTCTAGTCCCTCAGAGCCCTGGGGAGCTGGGCCCAGGTCCACAGTGTGCATAGCCCACAGCAGTCCTAGGTGGAGACAGGGGTGGGGTTTCTCTTGCCTGTGGAGCGACCAGAGGCACCATGCTCTGCTCTGAACCAGCAGCAACAGTAGCAGCAGTGAGTGCCAGCAGGCGATTTCTGAGGCCACCAGAGTCTGGGGAGTGACGGCAGGACTCTCTAATCCTGCAAGGTGGGTGCTGAGAGGAGCTAGGCCTGACCACTTAGACTTGAAGAGAGGCTGTCTTCTCTCTGCATCTCAGGTGTGCCCGTAAGCATGGTTCTATCATGAGGGCCACCTGTTGCTACCACAGCAAAGTAAGAGGAAGGTAGGAAGAGTGGACAGAAAGAACTGGGCGCTGGTTCTAGGCCGTGTGAGGCAGTCTCCCAGGAATACTGCGGAAACAATTTCAAAGGCGGCTGCTTTCGGATGACTTGGCCAAAGGCACTCATGCCAGAACCCTTTGGCCATGACAAGGATGTGCCATCTCATCGCACAGACAGATGAAGCCAGAGGCAGGGCTACCCTAGAGTTCCTCCAGGTAACCTCTCACAGATCAAACATTTCAAGTATTTTGAAACATTAGGCTTCTATCTATTTCAGATGTGTTTTTCTAAAAATTCTGCATTCTACTACCTCAAAGATGCTAAACACACGTGTTATGTTCTCATATTAAAATTAAGCATGCCGCTTAAAAAGAACTTGGAAGTTTGCAGCAGTTTATACACACTGTTTCTGAATGTCTACACTAACGCTCATGCTTGTGTCATTACTATGAAGCATTTTACATTCTTGTAACCCCTACAATTTAGTTTCTATAAGCAGATAAGCCACGGGGCAGCATCCATGATGGGATATATTTGAAGGCTTGGGATATCTGGCCTCATAAATTAATGTATAAAAATTCCCAGCAAACTAGGGAATGTCCTCAGTCTGTTGTGTTTTATTGTTTAATTAGCAGGTTGTCAGAGAGCTGCGCGCCCTGAGTGACGGACTTCGGCTGCTCACTTACTCTTTATCGGGATAATGAGCTGAGGGATGACAGGCAGGATCTTGTTGCCCCCGTGTTCCAGCATGTCATGGATTCCTTGTCGAGCAAAGAACTCATAGGGAAATGCCATTTCACAAAGCCCATCAAAAAACAGAGGCAGATAATGATGGTAGTCCAGCTTCTCGATTTCTACCTGAAAACAGAGAGAAGAAATGCCACATGAAAACAGCCACGGAGGCGATGCATAGCCCAGCTGCCGCCGAGCTCAGCCACACGATGAGGGGGAGCACGTCCATTAGAAGGGCGCCATGGTGGTGTAAACCAACTCGTCTGCCTGTCTGGAAAAAGTCATCATGCTTTTCATCTGTTGGCAATGCGGTTAAAATCATTGGCCTCTAAATCCTAACAGTCAGGTCCTTTAGTTAAAAATCATCTACACTAGAAGCATTTAATATTTGTTTCGCTTTTGTGTTGTTAATTTTTTTTTTTACCATTTGGCACAAATGTGATAATAAAAAGGATTCAAGAAGCCCATAGTATGTGTGCTGAAAAGATCTATGTACCAACAAAATGAAAAATAAAATCAGCTCAAAATAGAATAGCATCTGAATTTCTAAAAAGAACCTAACAGAAATTTCACATTAATACACTTGTGTGGAACAAGCATGCTTTGTGACTGGTAAATGTGAAAATGAAGGTTCCAACAGGATTCCGCAGACGTTCTGGAGCCTGGATGAAAGATGGGAACTAGGGAAGACACAGCACGGGCTGACCCTGAGTGGGTGAGGCCAGTTGTTCCCCTTCTTTATCATTTATTATCATTTATCCTCTTAATCATTACTAATCCACTCTGCCTTAGTCTTATCTAATGCTAATATTCCTACAGCAACCTTGCCCATTACATCTTTTTCTCTCCTTTTACTCCTTCCTTTATCATGTTTTAAGAGTGCTTCTTCTAAGTAGCTGGAATGTGTCCCCCACACCCCCACCATTTGACAGTGTCTTTGAACAACAAATACTGATCACTCACATGAGTCTTGTTCTTAGAGAGAGAGATAAAGAATGAAGGAAAGAAAGGAAGAAGGAAAAGCAAGGAGGGAAAGAAAAGAAAGAAGCAAATGAAAGGCAAAAGCATGGAAAGCCTGAGTGAGAGATACTGAAAAGAAAAAAGATGATCTCTGTATCTTTGAATCATCCTGTCTCATTGGTCACCAGCAGTTCTTTTCCACCGAAAAGTCCTTTCCGTGGTTACTTCTTTGGCTCATTGCTAATTACTTGGCATAACTATTATGGCTGCAGATCTGCTGCCAAAGCAATGGGATAACAACTTGTTTTTGGGGGGGGAGTACAGGTAATAACTGAAGTTAAACAAACCACAAAAAATTTTCCACATTTCTTGTTGATATTTGAAGGCTGTCTGTGAAACCTGGCATAGACTGACACGCACGCACAGGCATTCCTGACAGGAGATGCCGTGATAGTAATTCACATGGGAAATAAGATCTGCACGTGTGCCCTGTAAAGAATCTTTCATTGAATCTGTTTAAGGCACTGGTATGAACAATAAAGATATTTAAAAGCCAGTATTTCTCATTGATATTGTCCAAATGGCTGAAATCATAAATAAATAAATTGAGGTTCCGAACTTTTTTAAACACTATAGGTATTGCTCTACTTGCTATAGGGTGGTTTTTGGGGGGGGGAGGGGGTTGGAACTTTCTTTTCTGCTTTTATATCTTCTAGGGCTCCTTTTTTCATTATAATCAGCTGACGACTTTGGCCTAACCCCCTCCCCCAAAAAACCAAACCCTTTGCTGTGGAGACGATTCTGACTCATGATGATAGGCCTCTTAAATTCCATTTAATATCACGAGTTTTTTGTTTTAAGAATATATCTGACTTCTCTTTAATAGGATGTATTTTTCTTCTCTTCTGGAAAGTTCCTTCCAGCTACTACTCCATATTCATGGTGTCTCTCACAGTAAAGTTTTTCAAAAGAATTCGCTGTGGTCTCTGTCTACACTTCCTCACATCCCACTCTCTCCAAGCCACTTCAAATGGGCTTCTGTGCCTACCGTTTCAACTGAAGTTGCTTCTGTCATGGATGCTAATGGCCTTTATTTTGTCAAATCCATTAGTTTCTTTGCCATTCTCATCAGTGTGACACAGGTGACATTGTGAAGATGTTTTCCCTTGGTCTCCTGACACAACCCTCATCCCCCATACTGCAAGTCACCCTTATTCCCCTTCCCTCAAATCGTGTGTTCAATCCATCAGAAATCCTATTGGTTCTAATTCCAACAAATCCTACTTTGTCCACTTTTCACTGTTTTGCTCACCGCCAGCTTAGTCTATGCCACCAACTTGCCTTACCTGGTGTCATGGATTGAATTGTGTCCCCCCAAAATATGTTTTCACTTGGTTAGGCCGTGACTCCCAGTATTGTGCGGTTGTCCTCCATTTTGTGATTGTAATTTTATGTTAAAGAGAATTCAGGTGGGTTTGTAACACCTTTACTAAGGCCATATCCCTGATCTAATGTAAAGGGAGTTTCCTTGGAGTGTGGCCTGAACCTTTTATCTTACAAGAGATAAAAGGAAAGGGAAGCAAGCAGAGAGTTGGGGACCTCATACCAAGAAAGAAGCACTGGGAGCAGAGTGCATCCTTTGAACCTGGGTTTCCTTCGCAGAGAAGCTCCTCGACCAGGGGAAAATTGACGAGGACCTTCCTTCAGAGCCAACAGAGAGAGAGAAAGCCTTCCCCGAACTCACACCCTGAATTTGGACTTCTAGTCTACTAGTCTGTGAGAAAATAAATTTCTCTTTGTTAAAGCCATTCACTTGTGGTATTTCTGTTATAGCGGCCCTAAAAAACCCACTAAAACACCTAGATTATGGCAACAGCCTCCTAACTTATCTCCCTATTTCCATTCTCCATACAGGTAGGGCCCCTCCCTTGCTACTGCTCCTGACAAGTACCACAAAACCTCTAGCCTATGTCTGCGCTTTTCACTTCTGTGACGCCAGGCCTACCTGTTCCTCAAACCAGCGGCCCAGCTCATTCGTCCTAGAGACGTTCTTGAACAAGCTGTCCCTTCTCTCCAGAGCTCTCTGCCAATGGCAGTTTCTTTTCTTCTAGATTTCAGTTCAAGTGAGGCATTGCCATCACTGCCTATCCCCCTGTTAGATTTTGTTTGTAGCCTTTAAAAAAAAAAAAAAAAAGCCTTTACCTTCTATTTATTTACAATCACTTAAATTCTGCTGTTCAGTGTCATTGCCTAGAACAGTGTTAGGCACATAATAGGAGAATACTCAACAGGCAGGTGTTGAATTTTAATTCAGACCTTTGGAATCAGTCCTGTATGTTAATTTCTTTGAAACAATGACTACTCGGCTAAGAAACAACGACTCAGTGATAAATGGCTATATACAGACCTTGAGGACAGGGACAACAGCAGTCTGTAGAATGACCCTGTGGTATGAAGAAGTTGTTTTTGTTAATTTATGTATTCTGCTACTTTATATATACAAATAAAATGCTTTTGTTTCCTTCTTTTTATGATTGCACTAATAATGTATATTTCAGGAACTTTGTATTTTAGAAAAAAATTAGGGCGGGCTTCTTGATGCGTCTATTTACTCCCACTTCACTGGGAATCACTTAAGACTAACTGGTAATTCTGTTTACTATTAAAGGCTTAGAAGGAAATGCTTTTGTTCTTCATGTATCATGAAATGCAAGCATATCGAGGTATGTCCATAAATAATATATTGGTAACAATAATCCAAGTTCTTTTTTTAAAAAATCCAGATGTTGAGAATAATTTCAGAGTAAAACAAAAATTTAAAGAAGGGAAGAACGAGGAGATGGCTTATTTATCTTTGTATGTGTTTGTCACTTTGTGGCCTCTGTACAATGTAGTGTGATACATGTGTACATTACGTAGCAGTGGAAGAAAGACGTGGTGACCTACTTCTGAAAAATCGCCCACTGGAAACCTCACGGAGCACAGTTCTGGTTTGTTGTACACGGGGCTGCCGCCAGGCAGAGCCGGCTCCACGGCAGCTGGACTGGTTTGGTTTGTACTCTGCTAAACTAAAGCCAAACCCATCGCCACTGAGTGGAGTCCAACTCATAGCTACATGCTGCTAAACTGATAGCTTCTTCTGTTCATTTATATTGACAAGGGTCATTTACACTGTTTATTTAGAAACAAACCTTTTTTCTTTATGGAATTTTTTTGTTTTTAAAATAGTAATAATGATAAGTATTATACTTTATACATGTATTTTTAGTATTCCTATAAAAATGCTTGTTTTCAAATTTCTTAAGAATTTGGGAATCTTTCTTCAAAGTTTATGCAGGAAATCCTAAATATAAAGAAAACTGAAGGGGGCCACAGAACAAGGTCTGTTTTCAGCACATCAGTTAAATTTCATGGTAACACGCTGATGGATGCCTACTTTGAAATTACCTCAGAAACATCAGGGATTTTTATTTACAGAATCTCCTTTTTAAATTCATGTTTTACAACTTTTTAAAGATCACATAGGATCTACAAGTTGATCTCTAAATCTTACAGTGCCCTTTGGTCCAAAGCAATAAAATTCTATCTTCACCTGGCCTATCAAATATAACATCTTATCCCCCATAACAAATCTGTAAGGTGATAATGTTGTACTAAAAGGTCAGAAACACAATGAGGTAAATGATTTTCATTAAAAAAAAAAAAAAACCCTCAAATTAGAGACTTACTCATACTTTCCGTATCATTTTTTCAAACAGAAAAATCAACAAATATCATTGAAAATATCTTTTATTATGACTTCTATAAGAATCCCCTAGTATCTTGCTTAGAATTACGAGTAAATCCAAAAAGGTATAACCATCTATCCATATATTATGCCCTCCATTTAGACTTACTGGCTGTTTCTAAAATAAGGCATTAACTCAATGGTTTTCTACCCTTGAGGTAGCTGTCTAGTTATGAGATCTTACAAATTATATAGACATTAAAGCCCTGTTTGCAGATGGTACGTATAATATTTCATACATAAATGTACTATTTTCAAAATGAGTGTGGATGTGGTTGTGATAAATAACTAAGAATAATTTGTCATTTTATATTTTCTCAATGATACTGAAAGTACAAGTACTATCATGTGATAATGCATGACATTTTTGATGTTCAAAATAAGGCGTTTTAAAATGAAAAATGCTCTGAAATGTAGAAAAAGAAGGAGACTTCTGGCAAGATGTCAGACAAGACTGATGTGGATCCCTAAACTGCAAAAGTCTAAAAATGTTGAAAACAAAACAACATGTCTTAAATTCACAGCTGAGTTGAGGAATTACTCAAATGCTAGAGACAAAGACAAAACCCAGAGCCACAGAGGCTAGCCTGAGGTGATGTCACGTGACCCAGGAATTATCAAGCACAGATACTGTTTAACACAGAGGCTGAGGTCTGAATGTCCCAGGAGTTCAGAAAGACAGGGCATTTACAAAAGAAGGGAATTAAATCCAGACCCTTGCATAAAACTGGGACCCATAAAGGGCTACCCTACCTGTGAGAGGGGCCTGGGAAACCTCTTCCCAGTGGTTTGTGGAAACAGATAGCTTGAAGGCTGACCAAACCTCTGTTGTTGTTGTTAAGTGCCATCGAGTCGGTTCCAACTTATAGTGACCCTATGTACACAGAAGAAGACACTGCCTGGTCCTGTGCCAATCTAATAATTGTTGTTATGTTTGAGGTCATTTTTACAGCCACTGTGTCAATCCATCTCATAAAGGGTCTTTCTCTTTTTTGATGCACCTATACTTTTTTTTATACTTAATCAGGAAACTCTGGTGGCGTAGTGGTTAAGAGCTACTACCGTTATCCAAAAGGTCGGCAGTTCAAATCCACCAGGTGCTCCTTGGAAACTCTATGGGGCAATTCTGCCCTGTCCTATAGGATCGCTATGAGTCAGCAATGGGTTGAGTTTTCGACTTTACCAAGCATAATGTTCTTTTCCAGGAACTGGTCATTCCTGAGAACATGTCCAAAGTATGTGAGACGAAGTCTCATCATCCTCACTTCTATGGGGCCTTTTGGCTGTACTCCTTCCAAGACAGATGTGTCGGTCCTTCTGGCAGTCCATGGTATATTCAATACTCATCACCAACACCATAATTCAAAGGCACCAATTCTTTGGTCTTTGTCATTCATTGCCCAGCTTTTGCACGCATATGAGGCAACTGAAAACATCATGGCTTGGATCAGGCACATCTTAGTCCTTAAAGTAACATCTTTACTTTTTAACACTTTGAAGAGATCTTTTGCAGTAGATTTGCTCCATGCAGTAAGTGTCATTTGGTTTCTTGACTGCTGTTTCCATGGGCAGCACTGATTGTGAATCCAAGTAAAACGAAATCTTTGACAACTTCAATATTTTCTGTTTTTCATGATGTTACTTATTGGTTTGGTTGTGAGGATTTTTGTTGTCTTTATGTTGAAGTGTAATCCCTAGTGAAGGCTGTGGTCTTTGATCTTCATCAGTAAGTGCTTCAAGTCCTCTTCACTTTCGGCAAGCAAGGTTGGGTCACCTGCTTATCGCAGGTTGTTAATGTGTCTTCCTCCAATCCTGATGAGGTGTTCTTCATATAGTACAGCTTCTCAGATTATTTTCTCAGCATATAGATTGAATAGGTATGGTGAAAGGATACAACCCTGACACAAACTTTTCTTGACTTTAAACTATGCAGTATCCCCTTGTTCTGTTCAAACAGCTGCTTCTTCTTGGTCTATATACAGGTTCCTAATGAGCACAATTAAGTGTTCTGGAATTTCCATTTTTTGCAATGTTGTCCGTAATTTGTTATGATTCCCACAGTTGAATGCCTTTGCATAGTCAATAAAACACAGGTAAACATCTTTCTGGTATTCTCTGCTTTCAGCCAGGATCCACCTGACATCAGCAATGATATGTCCTCTTTTGAATCTGGTTTGCATTTTTGGCAGTTCCCTGTTGCTGTACTGCTGCAACTGCTTTTGAATGATCTTCAGCAAAATTTTACTTGCGTCTAATATTAATGATATTATTCAATGATTTCCACATTCTGTTGAATCAGCCTTCTCTGGAATGGGTACAAATATGGATCTCTTCCAGTCTGTTGACCAGGTAGCTGTCTTCCAAACTTCTTGGCACTGACGAATGAGCCCTTCTAGCACTGCACTGTTTGTTGAAACATCTCAATTAGTATTCCTTCAATTCCTGGAGCTTTGTTTTTTGCCAACGCCTTCAGTGCAGCTTGGACTTCTTCTTTCAGTACCATCTGTTCCCGGTCATGTGCTACTTTTTGAAATGATTGAATGTTGACCAATTCTTTTTGGTATAGTGACTCTGTATCCTTCCATGTCCTTTTGATGCTTCCTGCATTGTTTAATATTTTCCTTGTGGGATTCTTCAAAATTGCAACTCAAGGCTTGAATTTTTCTGCAGGTCTTTCAGCTTGAGAACTTAGCATATTCTTCCTTTTTGGTGTTTTCTCTCCAGGTCTTTGCACATTTCATTATAATACTTTGTCTTCTTAAGCTGCCCTTTGAAATCTTCTATTCAACTCTTAATTCATCATTTCCTCCTTTTGCTTTAGCTACTCTATATTCAAGAGCAAGTTTCAGTGTCTCTTCTGATGTTCATTTTGGTCTTTCTTTTCTATCTTTTTAGTACGCCTTGCTTTCTTCATGTATCATATCCTTGATGTCACTCCACAACCTGTCTGGTCTTCGGTCATTAGCGTTCATCGCATCAAATCTATTCTTGAGATGGTCTCTAAACTCAGGTGGGATATACTCAAGGTTATAATTTGGCTCTCATTGACTTGTTCTAATTTTCTTCAAGTCAAACATACATATGAGCAATTGATGGCCTGTTTCTGGTATGTTGTTGTTGTTAGGTGCTGTTGAGTTGGTTCTGACTCATAGTGACCCTATGTAAAACAGAACAAAACACTGCCTGGTCCTGCGCCATCCTTAGAATCATTGTTAAACTTGAGCTCATTGTTGCAGCCACTGTGTCAATCCACCTCGTTGAGGGTCTTCCTCTTTTCTGCTGGCTCTGTACTCTGCCAAGCATGATGTCCTTCTCCAGGGACTGATCCCTCCTGACAACATGTCCAAAGTATGTAAGACACAGTCTCGCCATCCTTGCTTCTAAGGAGCATTCTGGCTGCACTTCCTCCAAGACAGATTTGTTCATTCTTTTGGCAGTCCACGGTGTATTCAATATTCTTCGCTAAACACCACAATTCAAAGGTGTCAACTCTTCCTCGGTCTTCCTTAATCATTGTCCAGCTTTCACATGCATATAATGTGATTGAAAATACCATGGCTTAGGTCAGGCTCACCTTAGTCTTCAGGGTGACATCTTTGCTCTTCAACACTTTAAAGAGGTCCTTTGAAGTAGATTTACCCAATGCAATGCGTCTTTTGATTTCTTGACTGCTGCTTCCATGGCTGTTGTTTGTGGATCCAAGTAAAATGAAATCCTTGACAACTTCAATCTTTTCTCCGTTTATCATGATGTTGCTCATTGGTCCAGTTGTGAGGATTTTTGTTTTCTTTATGTTGAGGTGCAATCCATATTGAAGGCTGTGGTCTTTGATCTTCATTAGTAAGTGCTTCAAGTCCTCTTCACTTTCAGCAAGCAAGGTTGTGTCATCTGCATAACACAGATTGTTAATGAGTCTTCCTCCAATCATGATGCCCCATTCTTCTTCATATAGTCCAGCTTCTCATATTATTTGCTCAGCATACAGATTAAATAGGTATGGTGAAAGAATACAACCCTGGCGCACACCTTTCCCGACTTTAAACCAATCAGTATCCCCTTGTTCTGTCTGAATAGAACAAGTGGTTGCTGGTATACAGGTCTCAATTCCAAAGGCAGAAATGCTCCCACCTAGAGACACAACATGGATTCCATTGAACTGGAAGTTAAGAATGCCACCCAGCCATTTTGCCTCTGGATAAACAGGCAAAGAAGTGACTTACCGTATTATCTGGTGTGACTGACCCTGACTACCAAGGAGAAATTGGATTGATGTTCCCTAATGGAGGTAAAAGAGTATGACTGGAATACAGGAGATCCCTTAGGGCTTCTGTTAGTACTACCATGCCCTGTGTTTAAGGTCACTGGAAAACTACAACAACCCAATTCCAACATGACTACTAAAGGCCCAGACATTTCAAGAATGAAGGTTTGGGTCACTCCACCAAACAACCACGACCAGCTGAGGGTAAAGGGAATGAGTGGTGGAAGAAGGTAGTTCTAAATACCAGTTACAACTATATGACCAGCTGAAGAAATGAGGACTATAAATAATCGTTACGAGTATGTCTTCTTTGTTTTATTATACGTGTATGCGTGTATATACATATATATATATATAAACAAACCCAGTGCCATCGAGTTGATTCCAACTCATAGCAACCATATATATATATAGCAATTATTTTTGTTTTCTTCCCTTATACCAACATTTATGAAAGATGTGAATTGGGCTAGTGTGTTTTTGGTGGTATGCATGTTATTTGTATCATGGTAGGTGGAAGTATGACTTGGTAATTGTCTTTGTTTAGGGATTGTGTATGGTTTAAGGAAATGTGTACAGGTGCTAAGTTCACAAGGGATAGACAGTGATGGTTAAGGTTGCGTGTCAGCCTGGCTGGGCCATGACTCTCAGTGGCTTGGCAGTTATGTAATAATGTAGTCATCCTTCATGATGTGATCTGATATGATCAGCCAATTGGTTGTAAGGGGAGTTTCCTCAGGGGCATGGCCTATATCCAATATATATATGGGCATTCTGTCAAAGCTCGCTTGCTTGCTCTGGATCCTGCATCCGATTCATCACCATCTGACCTCTAGTTCTCAGGACTTGAGACAGCTGTCTGCCATATTGCCTGCTGATCTTAGGGTTCATCAGCCTCTGCAGCCTGTGAGCCACCGGCCTGTCTTCTGATCTGCCGATCTTGGGTTCATCAGTTACATGAGTCAGGAGAAGCCTCCAGCCTGATGCCTGACCTAAGACATAACTCCCTAAATGAGGCTAGCATAACCTTGGCACTAAAACTAGATTAAAAAAAAAAAACAACAAAAAACTAGATAGATAAAGACAGTTCATTTTCACTGAAGGTAAAATGAAATACTAGCATGAAATACTAGCAAATTTTACTCAATAGCTATTAAAAATCATGACCAAATATTTCAGAAATGTAAGGATATTTCAACATCGGGGTACCTTTTTTAGATTAAAGGAGGAAAAATGAAAGCATCATAATAGATGCAGATGAAATATTTAATAACATTAACTTATTAAAAAAAAAACTCTCAGCAAAAACCTACAGCAAACATCATACTTTATGGTAAAACTTTAGGAACATTCCCATAATGGTTAGGAGAAAAACAAGAAGACTGTTATCATAATTTTTATTTGGCGTTGTACTAGGTGTTCTATTTAATGCAGTACAATAAGAGAAACAAATATGAAGATTGGGAAGGAAGAAACAAAACTGTTCTTATTTGAGGATAATATGATTATCTACACTCAGAGAATCTACAAACAAATTTAAATAGTAAGATAGTTCAGACAAAATTCTGCATACGAGATCAACACACTAAAAATAATAGCATTCCCGTACAGCAGCCAAAACTACTTAGAAAATTTTTTTTTTTTAAAAAAAGATGATGTTCACAGTAATAAATGAAATGAAACCAAACCTTTAAGGTACCTAGTAATAAAACTAATAATAGAAACCTAAGATTTTCATAGAGACAATGATAAAAGATCATTGACGAATATAAATGGGAGACAGATACAGCCTTTTATGAGTAAATGGATATGTTGACTATGCTCATAGGGTCCCTGCATGGTACACACTTGGCTGCTAACTGAAAGGTTGGAAGTTAGAGTTCACCTGGTAGCACCTGGAAGAAAGGTCTGGTGATCTACTTTCAAAAACCAGCAATTGAAAACCCCATGGAGCACAGTTCTACTCTGACATGCATGGGGTTGCCATGAGTTGGAACTGACATGATGGCAATTGGTTGGTTTGACTAAACTCATGTAAGAAAAAAAAAAAAAAAACCAACCCACTGCTGTAGAGTCAATTCTGACTCGTAGTGGCCCTATAGGACAGAGTAGAACTGCCCCATAGAGTTTCCACGGAGTGCCTGGTAGATTCGAACTGCCAACCTGTTGGTTAGCAGCTCTTAGCCACTATGCCACCATGCTCATGGAAGAGGAGACTCAAAATTATAAACATGGCACTTCTACCCAAATTAGTCCACCTAAATTCAAAGCACATTTTCTATTTTTTAGAGGGAGAAACTGAAGCTTTGAGATGCTCAATGGCATGTTTGGGACAACATACCAGGTAGTGACAGAGTGAGAGTACAAATCCAGTGTTTTTTCCCGTTGACCTTTTTTTTTTTACTATCTCCATGGCTTGCTGTATTGACTACAAATGCTGGTGGCCCTGTCTAGCTGGAAGATAATCAATTACTGAGTAACAAATATGGACTTAGGAATGGAGAATAATTTTTTTTTTTTTTTATAGAATAACCTTATTTTAAGTTCCTGTTGAAATGCTAACAAGACAGTTAAAGGTCAGTTGTAAGCAAGTCTAGGATTTATGCATGCTTAACCTTTATCATGTTCCTAACTGCAGCAGTCAATGAGTGATACTTTCAAGCGCAATAAATAAAAAAAGAAAGAATTCTTGTTCTACAGCTTTGAACATTCCCACCCTCTGACACTTGTCATAAAGTTAAAATAAATTTACTAAAACTTTTAAGCTGGCATTTTTTTTAACGGAGGGATAACCAAGAGCAAAACATGTATTAAAATATGTCTTCAAAATTCCCCTTTCCTCTATCACATTTTTGTATAATGCTAAAAAACAGTATAATTTGTTCGGAGGTTGGGGGAATTATTATATTTTGGGATAACAAGTTTTTAGAAAATGGAGAATGGAAAGCATATAGGGCTGGAAGGAGCAGAGTTTTAGGATCAAGACAGAGTTAGAAAGATCAATTGCAGCTTTTACCACAGGTATTAATGTAAAACATGACAGTATTTCACAAGGACTGTCTCTGAATTAGATTATGTACCCTGAACTTCAATACACTCAACCAAATAATTAGAATTGGAAGGATTAATTCAGCAGAAGTAAATTCCATAAAACAATTTTAAGAATAAATTATGGTAGTAGTATAGGCTGTCTCTTATATCAGCATATAATTTTGCTACACATATATTTTGCAGGGATTAGTCACAAACCTATTAAAATCTTTTATATTCAGAATTTCCTATATTTCACTATCAAGTTTCACCTAGAAAACTAATGCAAAAAATATACTGAATAAACTACAATACTGTTATGGATTGAATTATGTATCCCAAAAATATGTGTTGGGATCCTAACCCCTATACCTGTGGCGAAGAATGTTGAATATACCATGGAGTGCCAAAAGAATGAACAAATCTGGCTTGAAAGAAGTACAGCTAGAAAGTTCCTTAGAAGCAAGGATGGTGAGACCGTCTCACATATTTTGGACATGTTATCAGGAGGGACCAGTCCCTGGAGAAGGACATCATGCTTGGTAAAGTAGACGGTCATCGAAAAACAGGAAGAAGAGATAGACTGACACAGTGGCTGCAACAATGGGCTCAAGCATAACAACTGTGAGGATGGTGCAGGACTGGGCAGTGTTTTGTTGTGCTGTACGTAGGGTCGCTATCAGTTAGAACCCATTTGATGGCACCTAACAACAACAACATACCCGTGGACTGATCCTATTTGTAAACAAGGTTTTCTTGGTTAATGAGGCCCTATCAGTGTAGGATGTGTCCTAAAGCTAGTGACTTCTGGATGCCGCAGAGACACAGAGACAAGCAAGCACGAATGGAGAAAACGGACACCGCAGGAAGATTGCCAAGGAACTGAGGAATGCTGGGGCTACAAAAACTGGAAGAGACAAGGATCTTCCCTCAGAGCCGACAGAGAGAGAGAGAGAAACGCTTCCACTAGAGCTGACAGCCTGAAATCGGACTTCTAGCCTCTTGAACTGTGAGAAAATAAATTTCTGTTCTTTTAAGCCACCCACTTGTGGTATTTCTGTTACGGCAGCACTAGTAACCTAAGAGAAATATCTATTGTATAGTGTTGTGTAGAGTGTTAGGGAGAAATGAGGAGAGTCGGTGAGTAGAGAAAAAGTGAAAGTGTGTTCAAAGAATGAGTTGTTTCCTTCGATTAATATTTTAATATTACCAATTTGTTGAATGGGTGAATGAATGGATGGATGAATAAATGAATTACACACTCCTTTGTGGCGAGCAGCCTGGGTTTGGGCTCAGGCCAACCTCATTCAAATCCTTCTCTCCTGTGTAGTGAGCTCTACCACGTTCAAATTCTGCGGCTGGTGGAAAGTTAATGACCCCCTCTGGGCCTCTGTTAATCCTTGGCTGAGTGATACCCAACTCACAGGGTCATAATCAGGATTAAACGAGATAATGTGCTAAATGACGTTCATTTTCTCTCTATTCCCTGCAGATAAAATAAAGCAGTCAGAAAAAGTTAAGTAAAATTTCAAGGTAGTGCATGATTAAATGCCGAGGGAGTCATATAGACCAAGGCCCTAGAGAGAGAACCCCTGGTTTAGCAAAAGGAGAGAGAACGTGGGCTGGAATGAATGGGACAAGTTTCAGTCGGTAGGGGGGCTTTGTAAAGTCTGGTGAGATGAGACGGGATGAGCATTCTGGGCAAGGGACACACCCTGAGCAGAGACACCGAGGTGAGAATGGCGGCAACGTCAGGAGACAGCGGTAAGCTTGGACTGAAGTGGGACATGCTGGCAGGTGATGTCGGAGAGGCAGGAGGGGCCTTCTGTGCCAGGCTAAGTCTGGAATTGGTACTTTGGGAACAAGGCAAACAAAAGCACTGATGTCTAGAGGCCTTAGTTCAGTTTAAGATGACATTTAAAAACACTTTTCCCCCAATGGCGTAGAAATATTTACAAAGGAATTTGAATGAGTTCATGAGAGACCTGTTACAGCTACTTACAAGGACCATGCCCCTCCTTCCCAAATACTTTAGTCCTGCCAGGCCTCTGCCTGGGCTGGCAAACTTCAGATGTGGAGGACCAGGTGGCTCAAGGGATGTTGGGAGTTAATACATGTAAAAAGCTAAAAACAGTGTCTGCGTAGCAGAAGGGATCAACAAAGGGAGGCCACCCAACAACTGCAAAGCCATCCTCCGATATTCCCATTATTTCAGTAAATTCTTTATAAACTACAATGATCAGTCTACTTTCTCTATATTTTCTGTATCCTTTAAATTTTACTTTGTTCCCTTTGTAGAGAAAGAAACTCTTCTTTTTCGTATGTCAGCATTTTCTTAAGTCTTCTGGTTCTCCTGTCATTTTATTTAAAGTGATTGAAGAACAGAAGTCATTGGTGAAGGGCCCAGAACACTGTCTAGAGAGCTTACAAGGTTAAAGTCCGGCAGGCATCAAAGTCGGCCAGCAAATCAAGGGACTTTGAAATAGGGCAGAATATATTTGCAGAAAATGACACCATCTTTTTGGGGTTTGTATAGTATAACAATAAATCTAGGGGATAAAACCACAAAATGCTGAGAATTTCATCTTCATTATAATAGCATTGTATTTTCTTAAATGCATTTTATTCAAGTATAGACAATAAGTTAATGTTTATAAAGTGACGATGGATATGTTTATAAGCTGACTAACAGCGGGTAAAGTTGATTGACACTGTATTTGTCAATTAAAACACTGGCCCCTTTTTAATGAAAAAATATGATCTGCCTAGTAGAATTTCTTTTTTCAGAGTTGAACACTTGGCCATACACCTCAATGCACTTCTTTTATAGCAAACAAAATATTTGCAATCAAGTTATTTTGACATTTTAGATCCATATACCAATGATGCATGGAAAACTACACGGCCTATAGAGTGGGTGTAATTCTAGAAACAAGCATCTTAGATCACAAGATTTAAGAATTTTTAATGTTACTGTTTGTTTTCTTTGTCATAAGAAAGACAGAACTTCTTAGTATGTAGAGTAATGGTATTGCCTTTAATTCAGGGAAGTTTACATAGAAGAGTCAAGACCACTCCGAACGAAAGGGTCTTTCTCACCATTCTCACCATTCTCACCCAATCTGCAGAGTCCTTCTTGCCTCACCAGGAACCCTGCCTTTTCCATGTCTGTTAAGACAGTTTCTCTAGAGGAGACCAAGCATTGCCATTTAGGATGTACTTTGCTCTTCTGCTCTTTCTCTCTCTAATTTCTTGAATCACCTATTCTCTTTGCTCTGGGTTCTCTAGGCTTTGTTCTTACTGCCTTTTGTTACTAATTTTATATCGTCACTTTATATAGGTATTGTTATGCCGCCATGTTTCTGCTGCAAAATGGTATATGAACATACGTTTGTATGCTCTGTAAGGAAAAGGACAGTGTTTGGGTCACCTCTGATACCCCGTACCACCTGCCACCTATGAGTTTTAATCCAAGTCTACTGAATCAATGGATTATTCTGACACAGCTTGGGAGGAAATCAAAGATTCTGAAATACACGGTTGCTGAATATACACTTTATTGTGCAACAAACACAGTCAACTAAGGTACCTGAGATGCAAATCCACTCAGTGTTTACTCTTCATTATCAACTTCTAGGATATTAGGCACAGGAGATCCATAACCTTATAGTCAAACTGAATGAAATCTAATTATGTTCCAAGTGTTTCCAGTTTCCATGGAAGCGGCCTCTGCCCTCAGCTCAGAGAGCCTTTCCTATGCTTTCCTGGGAGAATTGAGCCCCTGTATATCCCTCTACTTGGGCATTTCCTACAATTATGTCTTTGTTTGCATTCTGTCTCACTCACTACATCGTGAGCCCTGGATGGCATGGCCCACCCACTCTTTGACCTATAACATTTCACATTAACTCTGGGCACATAGGCCACCTTGTGTTTGTTGAATGAATGAGGGAATGAATGAGCAGATTCTCATATGATCTTCCTGACACCAGCCCCTCCCCTCTTGTGTTCATTCTTTAGTGTGTGGCCAGTCCAGATTTCTGAAAAAATATTCTGTCCATGTCACTGATCTTCAAACAATTCTTCCTTGTGGTTTACAGGCATATCCTACTCTTTACCGTGGCATATACAGTTCTTTAGAATCTGTGCCCACATCCCCTTTCCAGCTTCATATTCTGACATTCCTCCCTTGCAATCCAAGAGCTGGTTACACCAAATACTTTGCTATTTATGGAATATGTTCTGCTTTTTTGTCTACCTAGAATACCTTCTTATTTTTCCATTTTGATGTACAGCTATTTATTCTTTATGAAATTCTTTAAAAGTTGTTTCCCTTCCACATAATAGCTAAAAACATAGCTTGGGAGCCTAAGTTCAAGTTCTTCTCTGTCTCTGCCACTAAGTGGTTGTATGACCTTGACTAAGTCACCTCCATTTCCTTATAAATGGGGATAATTACAGTATATACTTCAGCAGTCTGTTGTAAATAATACATCAGTTAATTCATATAAACCATCTAGAGCAGTGCCTGTTAATGGTAATCATTGTTATTATCACTTTCTTTAACTATTATAGCAGTAGATACATTATATTACAATTACATGTGTAATTATTATGTGCATACTCAAATGCTTATCTGTTCAGTCATTTGAATTAGGTCTACCGTTGCCTTTCTGGTTGGGCTTGCAGATTGAGCAGGGAGACAGGAAGGTGTGACATAAAGGAAGTGCCTCCAGACAGAAAGGTGCAGTGGAGGTAGGGGAGCAGGAAGTGAAGAGCAAGTGGTCAGCCATGACAATCCCAGATTCTCCCACTCAGGGAGGAAATCTTGTGTGTGTGTGTGTGTGTGTGTGTGTGTGTGTGTGTGTGTGGTAAACACTAGAGAAGCTTGAGGTAAATGAGAAAATTGATAGAGAATAGTGGTGGGTTGTTGCAGTTTGTTTCTCAGGCATAGCCCAGGGATGTCTGAAGTCACGTCAGAGATTGGAGGTGACAGCTCAAAGCTAGGGGCAGGATGGGAGACATGGCTGACTCTCAGTGGCACCAAAGTGAGCTGAGTTTTGTGAGCCTAACCAGTAGCTAGGAGTTCCTGGGTGGCACAAATAGTTTGCACACTTGACTACTAACCAAAAGGTTGGAGGCCTGCATCCTTCTTGAAGTATCTCGGAAGAAAGGCCTGGTGATCTATTTCTGAAAAATCAGCCATTGAAACCCTATGGAAAACAGTTCTTCTCTGACAAGCATGGGGGCACTATGAATTGGAGTTGATTTGACGACAAATTAGGGAGCTAAGCTTCAAAAGCAATCATCATGCACTATCAATGCTAAGAGAATAGACCAGAATTAACTCCACCCCTGGACACCTCAACAATGGATACACGGACAGAGGTCCACATCCAAAGAGTGTGTGAGATGGCCTACAGACCCAGCTGAAAGTCAGTGGGAGTGAGAAGAGAAGGACAACATGAAGCTGATGGCAGATACTCTACCCAGCTAGTACGAGGCCATCTGAGCTTTCCCCTTCACCCAGATGATGCCAACTAGGAAGGAGAGAAAGGACTACAGGAAGTGAAGCACTAAGTATCTGCTATAAATACATTTAATTTTGCTGCTGGATATTATCTTAAATAAAAGAGATGGAATTTAAATCATTCCCCCACATCTTCCCACCTACCTCTCAGATCTAATGAGTGGAAATGGAGCCTCTAAAGCAAGAGAGAACTGTTACAAACAACAAAGAGGGTTGTAATGTTTTGCACATCTGAGGTGTTCATTTCTACCACTGGCACACACATGTACACGTGTATACAATCTGCTTCTCTCATTAGGTCTGTCTCTCTTTATATCTGGCCCAGAACTTAGCATGGCACAGGGTCTGTCACATAGACCTGGATGGATGGATGGGTGGGTGGCTGGCTGGGATGGAGGGAGGAAGGATGGAAGGAAGGAAGGAAGGAAGGAAGGAAGGGGGGGGAAGGGTAAATAAGTAAAGGAGGGAGAAAACTGCTCTTTATTAGTTCATTTACTCCACTCTCTCTGGATCAAATATCCTCAATTTAAGTGTGTTTTTCTGGAAATTTCTACAAAATATGTCAAGCAAGTGTTGGTTTCAGACCTCCTGGATTTAGTCATCTGGGAGTACCAAGTCATTTTGCATGACTTTAAATCATTCACTTCAATCCCCTTTTGATTCACAAGTGAGAGCCAAAATCCCATTCAGGGTAAAATGACTTGCCCAAAGGCAGAAAGTGATTGAATTGCCCACTCATCAATCCTAACTTATTTAGGCTCATTGTTCCTTTTATTCTGCTGAAAGGGGCCTTTGATTTCATTTCGTCTCCTGCACTCTCAGTTCATGAAATATATCAAACAAGGGCAAGATTATTAAGTCTATTAGATCCTGCCTTGTTCTAGACTTGTGTATTATAACCCACAATATGTAGCCTAGCTGTTTCTAGAATGCCACTGTTTGTCAGGTTCAGTACACTATAGAGCAATGCTATAACTCTCTTCAAGCCTTGGGGCTCAGGGGATGAGAGGGCTAAGAAATTCTTTAATGTTAATTCTTGATAGTTTAAAATTTTCATACTCAGAGAGATTTCGAAAAATAGAAAAGAAAAATTTGAACAAAATAAGCTTGAATTCTTCAGAAAATTAAGGCTTCAGTCTTGCAATGTACTCTTGGCATGAGCCCCTGATTTTAATAGAGCAAGTCAGCAAATTTGAGCAGACTGATTTACCAAATTAAAATATTGACCACATTGTTTACATTTTGATTGGAGATAAGGCACCACCCAAAGTTATTCCAGTTGACATTAACAGTGAGGGTAGGCCTGTCATTCTGTCAGCGTCCCCTGTGGTGTGCTGGCAAATGCTTAGCAAATGGCTCTGATTCATTGCATTTGCTGATTTTTCCGGTGTAAACACTCCCACCATGGCCAATTTCAAGCTACAAATCCGAAATCCCTGAATGTGGAGTCGGGAAGGGATGCCATGATCAGCTCTCACAAGCCAACAGCAGCAGAACAGACACTTACTGACATCTATCGAATGAAGAATGAATTCAGAGTTTAGATCCCCTTAACAAATCAGAAAATAAGAAGCCTTTCTTTGTGGCTTACAACATCTTAATAGAGTTTTTGCCTAATTCTATACGTTCAGAGAAATACATTTCTCATACAAGAATTTATATCTACATCTATCATATAACTCGTAGCGACCCTATAGGACAGAGTAGAAATGCCCTATAGGGTTTCCAAGGGCAGCTGGTGGATTCAAACTACTGACCTTTTGGTTAGCAGCCATTGCTCTTAAGCACTGCTCTATGAGTAGGAATCAACTCGACAGCAATGTTTTGTTTTGTTTATCATATAACTTGGTTGATCATACTAATCTACAAGGTGTTCAAACTCTTGCCTGAATGCTGTGACCAGTAGTACACAATTTTAGTTTAATATGACAGTGGTGCACATTTGATTCTAATGACACCTTTTAAACCAGAACAGAATTTATTTCCTTTAGATCACTCTAAATTAAGTAAAAATGACTGAATATAAAAAGAAATATGAAAATGCAAACCAAGGAATGAATAAAAGTTTTATTTTATTGAAGTCATTAAAACTAATCTTCCTCTTACTTGAACAAAAGTTCTGGCATCTGTCATTTACGTGATTCTTTTCCTTTCACCTTCTCTTGTTCATAATTACTTTCCTACTACCTCCTTATCACTACTGGAAGGTCCGAAGCTCTGGTTAACAAATGCCTACTCTCTGTTGTATTAGGTAGGTTGTGGTCAGCTGCATGAATCAAGAAGTTAAGGCAGTTCCACAGTTGGTTGGTTAATTGAGTGGTTCAACAGTATCACCAAGGAGCCAGGTTGTCTCTAGCACTCCTCTATGCCATCTGTAGAGGGTAAGCTGGGTCCCCTCCTGATCACAAAATGGCTGCAGAAGCTCCAGGAATCACAACCAGATATGGCAACATCCAGAAGCAGAAAAAAAAGAACCAACTTTTTCCTTTGTCTCTTCTTAAGAGATAAAAAAATGGTCTCAGAAATAACTCTTCCCTTTTTTTACCCTTAGGATTGAGTCAAAAGCTCCTTCCTAAGCCAATCACTGGTAGTAAATATATTTACCACAACTGGCTTATACTATCTTTGTGCCCTAGGGATAAAGAAGAGAATAGCTGGTGGGGAAGGCCACTTAAAGTATCTGCTGAAAGCAGTAACCTAGACAAGTTGGAAACAGTCATCAATAGGCTATGAGATACCCAGAGAGGCACTGATTTGAAAGAGTCGGTATATTAGTTTTCTATGGCTTCTGTCCCCCATGCATCTGTCAATTCGTTGTACTGTGGGGGCTTATGTGTTGCTGTGGTGCTGGAAGCTATGCCACTGGCATTCAAATACCAGCAGGGTCACCCATGGCAGACAGGTTTCAGCAGAGCTTCCAGACTAAGACAGACTAGGAAGAAGGACCCGGCAGTGTACTTCCAAAAAGCATTAGCCAGTGAAAACCCTTATGAATAGCAGCAGAATATTGTCTGATATACTGCCAGAAGATGAGCCCCTCAGCTTAAAAGGCACTCAAAAGATGACTGGGAAGAGCTGCCTCCTCAAAGTAGAGTCAAGCTTAATGTGGATGGAGTCAAGCTTTTGGGACTTTATTATTTGCTGATGTGGCATGACTCAAAATGAGAAGAACCAGCTGCAAACATCCATTACTAACCGAAAGTGGAATGTACGAAGTATGAATCTAGGAAAACTGGAAATAAAAAATGAAATAGAATGCATAAACATAAATATCATAGGCAATAGCGAGCTGAAATGGACTGAAACTGGCCATTTTGAATTGAACGGTCATATGGTCTACTATGCCAAGAATGATAATTTGAAAAGGAATGGGGTTGACTTCATCGTCAAAAACAACATTTCAAGATCTATCCTGAAGTACAGTGCTGTCAGTGATAGGATAATATCCATACACCTACAAGGAAGACCAGTTAATACAGCTATTATTCACGTTTAAGCACCAACACTAATGCCAAAGGTGAAGAAATGGAAGATTTTTACCAACTTCTGCAGCCTGAAATTGAATGAACATGCAATCAGGATGCATTGATAATTACTGGTGATTGGAATGTGAAAGTTGGAAACAAGAAGAAGGGTTGGTAGTTGGAAAATATGGCCTTGGTGACAGAAATGACGCCGGAGATCACATGACAGAATTTTGGAAAACCAATGACTTATTCATTGCAAACGCCTTTTTTCAACAACATAAATGGTGACTATACACATGGACCTCACCAGATGGAATACACAGGAAACAAATCGACTACATCAGTGGAAAGAGACGATGGAAAAGCTCAATATCATCAGTCAGAACAAGGCCAGGGGCCGACTGTGGAACAGACCATCTATTGCTCATATGCAAGTTCAAGTTGAAGCTGAAGAAAATTACAAGTCCATGAGAGCCAAAGTACAACCTTGAGTATATTCCACCTGAATTTAGAGACCATTTCAAGACCAGAATTGATGCCTTGAACACTAATGGCTGAATTTACATGAGTGAGAAAGATTTGCTTTGTGTGTGTGTTCTTGAGTTCTTTTTGTTATGGCAGTTAATTTACTTAAAGGCTTAAATTATTTTCTTTATCCTTGATTGAATATCCTGGAGGTAATTAATTGGAGACACTCATATCCTGAACAAGAAGGTACTGGTCTGTGTGGCTGCACTGGGCTGGATTTAAGCTTAAAATCTAAGTCATCATGGAACCCTATGTTGCTTAATCTTCTATGTATATGCTGTTGGAGGCTATGAGTTCTTGACTGCCAGGGTGGAAGTCACAGGGAGACTCAGCGTAACTGAAGAATGATGTTGGATTTAGGCATTTTGGTGGCCTTTTTACGGATATTCCTTATGGATTAAATTGTGTCCCTCCAAAATTTATGTTCATGTCCTAACCCCTGTACTTGTGAATGTGACTTTGTCTGGAAATAGGGTCTCTGAAGATGGTATTCATTAACATGAGGTCATACCTGAGAACGGTGGGTCTTAATCCAATCTGAGTGGTGTCCCTATAAAAAAGGAGAAGAGACACAGAGAGACAGACAGAGGGAAGATGGCCGTGGGAAGAAGGAGTTATGCTGCAGCTGCAAGCTAAGGAATGCCTGGGGCTACCAGAAGCTAGGAGAGACAAGTAAGGATCTTCAAGCCTTGGGATAAAACATGGTCCTGCTGTCACCCTGAATTCAGAGAATCTAGCCTCCAGAACCGTGAGATAATCAATTTCTGCTCTTATAAGCCTCCCAGTTTGTAGTATTTTGTTACAGCAGCCCTAGGGAGCTAACAACAACAACAAAAAAACCCAAGCCAAACCTGTTGCCATCGAGTCCATTCCAACTTATAGCAACCCTACAGGACAGAGTAGAACTGCCCCATATGTTTCCAAGGAGCACCTGGTGGATTCAAATCGCTGACCTCTTGGTTAGCAGCTGTAGCTCTTAACCACTACACCAGCAGGGTTTCCCCTAGGGACTAGTACAATATTATTTCCCTGATGGTACTTAGACTGTTCAAAAACATAATTTTATTCCACGAAATGTACTGTTGTTGAGTCGATTCCGACTCATAGCAACCATATAGGACAGAACAGAGCTGCCTCATAGGGTTTCCAAGGGGCTCCCGGTGGATTCGAACTGCTGCCCTTTAGGTTAGCAGCCAAGCCCCTAAGCACTGTACCACCAGGACTCCAAAATGTATATGTTGTAATTAGGTCCTGTCAAGTCGGTTCTGACTCATAGCGACCCTATGCACAACAGAACCAAAAACTGCCCAGTCCTGCACCATCCTTAAATCGTTCTTATGCTTGAGCTCATTGTTGCAGCCACTGTGTCAATCCACCTCATTGAGCGTCTTCCTCTTTTCCACTGACCCTGTACTTTGCCAAGCATGATGTCCTTCTCCAGGGACTGATCCCTTCTGACAACATGTCCAAAGTGTGTAAGATGCAGTCTCGCCATCCTTGCCTCTAAGGAGCATTCTGGCCGCACTTCTTCCAAGACAGATTTGTTCGTTCTTTTGGCAGTCCATGGTATATTCAATATTCTTCGCTAACACCACAATTCAAAGGCGTCAACTCTTCTTCGGTCTCCCTTATTCATTGTCCAACTTTCACATCCATATCATACGACTGAAAATACCATGGCTTGGGTCAGGCGCACCTTAGTCTTCAGGGTGACATCTTTGCTTTTCAACACTTTAAAGAGGCCCTTTGGAGCAGGTTTGTGCAATGCAACGCATCTTTTGATTTCTCGACTGCTGCTTCCATGGCTGTTGATTGTGGATCCAAGTAAAACGAAATCCTTGACAACTTCAATCTTTTCTCCGTTTATCATGATGTTGCTCATTGGTCCAGTTGTGAGGATTTTTGTTTTCTTTATGTTGAGGTGTAATCCATGCTGAAGGCTGTGGTCTTTGATCTTCATCACTAAAGGCTTTAAGTCCTCTTCACTTTCAGCAAGCAAGGTTGTGTCATCTGCATAATGCAGGTTGTTAATGAGTCTTCCTCCAATCCTGATGCCCCGTTCTTCTTCATATAGTCCAGCTTCTCGTATTATTTGTTCAGCATACAGATTAAATAGGTATGGTGAAAGAATACAACCCTGATGCACACCTTTCCTGACTTTAAACCAATCAGTATCCCCTTGTTCTGTCCAAACAACTGCCTCTTCATCTATATAAAGGTTCCTCCTGAGCACAATTAAGTGTTCTTGGAATTCCCATTCTTCGCAGTGTTATCCATAGTTTGTTATGATCCACACAGTCGAATGCCTTTGCATAGTCAATAAAACACAGGTAAACATCCTTCCGGTATTCTCTGCTTTTAGCCAGGATCCATCTGACATCGGCAATCATATCCCTGGTTCCACGTCCTCTTCTGGAACCAGACTGAATTTCTGGCAGTCCCTGTCGATATACTGTTGCAGCCGTTTTTGAATGATCTTCAGCAAAATTTTGCTTGCGTGTGATATTAATGACATTGATCTATAATTTCCACATTTGACTGGATCACCGTTCTTGGGAACAGACATAAATATGGATCTCTTCCAGTCAGTTGGCCAGGAAGCTGTCTTCCATATTTCTTGGCATAGACAAGTGAGCACCTTCAATGCTGCATCTGTTTGTTAAAACATCTCAATTGATACTCCATCAATTCCTGGAGGCTTATTTTTCGCCAATGCCTTCAGAGCAGCTTGGACTTCTTCCTTCCATGCCATTGGTTCCTGATCATATGCGACCTCTTGAAATGGTTGAAAATCAACTAATTCTTTTTGGTATAATGACTCTGTGTATTCCTTCCATCTTCTTTTGATGCTTCCTGCATCGTTTAATATTTCCCCCATAGAATCCGTCACTATTGCAACTTGAGGCTTGAATTTTTTCTTTAGTTCTTTCACCTTGAGAAACTCCAAGTGCGTTCTTCCCTTTTGGTTTTCTATCTTCAGCTCTTTGCACATGTCATTATAATACTTTATCTTCTCGAGTCACCCTTTGAAATCTTCTGTTCAGTTCTTTTACTTCATTAATTCTTCCTTTTGCTTTAGCTGCTCAACACTCAAGAGCAAGTTTCAGAGTCTCCTCTGACAACCATCTTGGTCTTTTCTTTCTTTCCTGTCTTTTCAGTGACCTCTTGCTTTCTTCATGGATGATGTCCTTGATGTCATTCCACAACTCGTCTGGTCTTTGGTCACTAGTGTTCAATGCGTCAAGTCTATTCTTGAGATGGTCTCTAAATTCAGGTGGGATGTACTCAAGGTCGTATTTTGGCTCTTGTGGACTTGCTCTGATTTTCATCCGTTTCAGCTTGAACTTGCATATGAGCAATTGATGGTCTGTTCCATAGTTGACCCTTGGCCTTGTTCTGACTGATGACATTGAGCTTTTCCATCATCTCTTTCCACAGATGTAGTCAGTTTGATTTCTGTGTGTTCCATCTGGCGAGGTCCATGTGTATAGTCGCCGTTTATGTTGGTGAAAGAAGGTATTTGCGATGAAGAAGTTGTTGGCCTTGCAAAATTCTATCATTCGATCTCTGGCATTGTTTCTATTACTAAGGCCATATTTCCAACTACTGATCCTTCTTCTTTGTTTCCAACTTGCGCATTCCAATCGCCAGTAATTATCAATGCATCTTGATTGCATGTTCGATCAATTTCAGACTGCAGCAGCTGATAAAAATCTTCTACGTCTTCATTCTTTGGCCCTAGTGGTTGGTGCATAAATTTGAATAACAGTCGTATTAACTGGTCTTCCTTGTAGGTGTATGGATATTATCCTATCACTGACAGCATTATACTTCAGGATCGATCTTGAAATGTTCTTTTTGACAATGAATGCAACACCATTCCTCTTTGAGTTGTCATTCCCAGCATAGTAGACCACATGATTGTCTGATTCAAAATGGCCAATACCAATCCATTTCAGCTCACTAATGCCTAGGACATCGATGTTTATGCATTCCATTTCATTTTTGACGATTTCCAATTTTCCTAGATTCATACTTCGTACATTCCAGGTTCCGATTATTTATGGATGTTTGCAGCTGTTTCTTCTCATTTTGAGTCGTGCCACATCAGCAAACGAAGGTCCCAAAAGCTTTACTCCATCCATGTTATTAAGGTCGATTCTACTTTGAGGGGGCAGCTCTTCCTTAGTCATCTTCTGAGTGCCTTCCAACCTGGGTGGCTCATCTTCCAGCACTATATCAGACAATGTTCCGCTGCTATTCATAAGGTTTTCACTGGCTAATGCTTTTCAGAAGTAGACTGCCTTCTTCCTAGTCTGTCTTAGTCTGGAAGCTCAGCTGAAACCTGTCCTCCATGGGTGACCCTGCTGGTATCTGAATACCACTGGCATAGCTTCCAGCATCACAGCAACATGCAAGTGGGGGAAAATGTACATAGATAATTTAAAAAAAAAAAAATATATATATATATATATATATATATATATATATATATATATATTTAATGTATACAGAGCACCACGCTAGGCCTAGTTAGGAGACACAAAAGTGATTAAGACATATCCCTACCTTTCAGGAGCTTACAAACCAGTAAAAAGTTACATACTCTGTCGTCAGTAACTTACAGCAAACTGGGGTCATGGTTACAACAGAGGAAGAAAACCATTATGAGAATAAGGTAGAAGGAGAATGAGTCTGATGGCAGTAGCCGGAAAGTCCTCTCAGAGGAGCTAGGATATAAACACAGCCTTGAAGACAGTGGGATCACGGTCTAACTGCTAGCTACTGGGGAGAGTGCATCAAAGGTATCTAAGGAGAGGAAGAATCTTCAGCAAAGATGAAGGGAATTAATAAGGTGTATCATGAAAAAATTTTTTTTTTATCATGAAAATGGCATAAGAGAAGGCTTGAAGGTAGGCAGGTCTTGTGTACGAGTGTAAGGGGTTAGGACTTTAATCTGTAGCCCAGAAATGGCAAAGAATTTCCCTTGCACATATTGATGGTGGCTATCTGAAGTTCTGTTTGATGCTCCTGAGGCCCTTTCTGGGCTCTGTTAGAAAAAGCGCCCTGCTTGGTTGTGCACAGGTGTGATTGATGATACCCCTCATGTCTGCCATTTCTTCTGCAGACCTGAGCAGGAAGCTGTGGGGGATGTTGAAA